>NW_021318777.1:1385585-1465228 GCF_001605985.2 Dendrobium catenatum
TCACCCCCCCTCTTGGTTAGTTTGGGACTAAGTTCATAGGGCTTAACATCCCGATCGAACTTTCAGAGTGATCCTTTCTCTCTGTGTAATAGACAAAAAATTTTGAAGAATCACTAGACTCAATCTCTACACTCATTACACCAACACCTTGTAAAAATTCTTGTTCAAAAAATAAATATATTTTCTTTGAATAAAATTGAGCAGCTTGCTTTAATATCGAACAGTTTTTTATTACAGGTTATATTTCAGATTGACTGCATCTATAATCCTCATCATGTTCATTCCGGCGCCAATTCCTCATCACCTTCTCTAAACCCAGAAAGCAATAAGTTATATAACTTGTGGGCTTATAAATGCCATGTCACACATTATTAGTAGACTCGCTACGTTGTGTTGATAGAATGTCCATGCTAAAACAATCCTTATTGAAGGCTGTTGACCACTTATTTCTTATCCTATAAAGATCCTGCAATCAAACATGATCTTGGAGGTTCCCTTGTATGATTAATTCAGCCCATGCATTCTCAAACTCCTCCTCAGAGTCACATCTGCTCAAACACTTATTGAAGAGGCCTTTGACTTTGTTGTTGGTATTGTAGCACGATACTTTTGATGGAGCCTTTTTACGGATATGCCATTGGCACAGTCTATAGCGACTTTGAGGTAGTGCAACTTCTATGGCCCTAGCCATTGCCTGGTCTTGATCTGTATATATTATTATTGGTTGTTTATCACCCATCATTCGAACAAAAGTTATAAACACCCACGTAAATGATTCAATTATCTCTTCGGACAAGAAGGCCACCCCAAGCAAAATGTTTTGCCAATGATTGTTAACTCCGACAAATGGTACGCATACCAAATTATACTTATTAAGCTTATAACTTGTATAAAAAATTACCATATCACCAAAGCAGTCATAATCTATCTTACCAATCCCATCAACTTAAAAAAAAATTAACAATCTATCAAATTCATCCTTCTGGACATCCCAAGAGAACATTTTATCATTAAGTTGACGTTCTTTAAATAACTCAATCAAAGTATTAGTGTCCCCAAGTTCAATCTTTGCTCTTTTTATTTTTTGAATAAAGTTATACGCATCCCTCCTTGTGAATCCAATAATTTCGACACCTCCAACTTCATCAGCAAGGAAGGAAAATGCATCAATGGTTCTTATCCCAGCATCTGTCATTGTTTTAAGAACAGAAGCTTTTTCATCACACATATTCCTGCATGATCTAAGAAGATGCCGGTCTTCTGGCCTAGGCAAATTATGATTGTGATTTTCAATAAATTTTTTCACCTTCCAATATCCACCTTCATCAACTGTAAACCTAATCATAGCTGGACAACCAGTTCGAGTCTCTGATCTTCGATATTTTCTTTGGATATTAAGATCAGACAACTTCTTGAAACCAGCTTTTGAACAAACAAAGTCCTTGGATTTTAAATTTATGGAATTTGGCCAGTAACTATGATGATCCTTACAAACACTAAAACCAAGATTATATCCATACTTACGATAAGCCTCGTATGTCTCTTTCTCATTAACATAAACATCCTGATAAATAAGCAATAAATAAATTATCCAATACGCAACCAATAAGCAGTAATTAAGCAAAGCAATACGCAACCAATACGCAATAAAAACCCTAATACGCAATGTATACCAATTCAATACGCACATAATACTCATTGTATATCAAAAACAGATAAGCAATACATACACAATTAATACGCAACAAAGCTTTGCAATAAGAAAATCAAACTACAAATTCGTTATTGTACCCTAGCTCAATAATACTGTAAAAGAAGGGAACATCGAGTCTTCTTTTAAAATCAATTATAATTTAACATTATGTACATTGTTGATAATAATTACATCAAGAAGGGAACATCTAAAATATTTGTACCATAAAATAATTACATAAAAAAAATGACTATGTAAGGAAATTTGATTGCAACATTGCTATAAAGAAAGCTTGGAAGAAGGCAAAGTTTACCGATAAGCTAAACTTTTCGTCCAGTCGCACTGGTTCAACGTGTTCTGCTTCATGTGCACTTGTTTCCTGGACGTCGACATTCTCCAGGTTATCGGCTTCCTCCGAGACCTGCGAAAATATTGTCTGCTCATAAAAACCAACATCCTCCTCCAGATCCAGATCAATCTCCATCTTCATCGGCATTTTTTCTGCGAAAATTTTGGCTGCTCTGCGAAAATTTTGGCTCTAAGCGTTATATATTGTAGTGATTCGCGCCTTAAATTCTGAAAAAATAAATGCCAAACTAAATTTAACGTTATCTCCCGGGTTGGGCTGAAAGACGGATCTCCCCGGATTTACGAGATTTATGCAAGTCAATTAACTTTTTAACCCTAAATAAGCAACCGAACACATCTATGTAATCGAATTCCACGCAGAATAATTTCTGCTAAGCACCACCCACACTCCGCACCAAATAACTTCCGACAGGCAACTCATCTTACTCCGGACAAAGAGACGAATGCTCGAATACTCAGGCGCTGCTCGAATCGCCGCCCTATGTCGCCCGAATTCTCAAATTACATGTACTTCCAGCCCATAAGAAAACGACGCGCTGTGAAGGGGAACGATTCAGAACTTCCTCGAAACCCCAATTCTCCTACCACTCCTTACCCTAACCCTAGGTCGATATCCACAATCGCTGCGTGAATGGGGAAGGAGATAATATTGCTCTCTCGAGTTGCTGCGAACCATCTTTTTCTCGGGCAGTTCGAAGCCCTAAGAGCCAACCTACTCAGTCTCAGGAAGCGAAACCCTGACCTTGCTTTGGAGATCCTCCGGAAGATCATATTAGATGGAGGAAGAATCGACGGCATCCTGTGGTCGAGCACATCTTCCTCTCCCTCGGAACTTGCATGGCTTTCCACTCTCGAGCTCCCCAACTTCGACAGAACATCCGCGACATGGAGCTTTGATGTGGAGCTTCTACGTTTGAAGGTGGAGTTCATTCTCCTTATACAATTCGTCTCCTCCACAGCGTTGGGAATCTCACACCTTTGGCCCCTCGACGTAGAAGATGGATTTAAAGGGGATATTTCTGAAAGGGACAGAGGATATTTAGATATTATGAATAAATTGATGCATTTGGGTTTGAGAAGATTGAAGAGTGATACTGCCTATCGCTCGTCGTCATCTGATGAAGCCGCTCAGATCGGACTGGTTGATTTGAGCTGCTTGTGGAAGATAATTGTCGATAATGCTGATATTTTCAGTTCTCTTTGCTGGAACATTCAAAGGCAACTTCACTGGTTTGAAACTTATGATTCAGACTTGGCAATTAGCGTCAGAGCCGAACGTGATCAGTGTTTATCTCCATCCGCTTTGGAGGCGGATATTCTTACTCGATTACAGAAACAAATTCAGATGGCACATTTGGCTGCCTTGAGGGAGAAATCAAATGCAGGTGATATACAGGGAGCTTTCTCTCATATTCGATATCTTCATCTTGATTATGGTGTACCAGAGACTGAGT
This sequence comes from Dendrobium catenatum, assembly GCF_001605985.2. NCBI lineage: Eukaryota > Viridiplantae > Streptophyta > Magnoliopsida > Asparagales > Orchidaceae > Dendrobium > Dendrobium catenatum. Next base: position 1,389,102 of record NW_021318777.1, read on the forward strand.
ACAGGTAAGTATTTCTCTCATTTCTCTTTAATTTTATCTATTTTTTCTAAAGCAATGTATTTATTCTGCAAGCCGTTGAACTGTAGTTGTATCAATAAGTTGTCTGTTTGTCATCAGTCTTGGAACAACCTTTTCATGGTGTTTCATCATCCTTCGTTAACATTCATTGTTATTTGTTATCGTTTGCATTTGGGGTCATCCTACTTTTTTAGCCAAATCGTTTTGATAACTTATATCAAATGTGCATTGATACTATTCTTCCTTCCTATATTTTTTTGGAAAAATTCCATTGTTTTCATGTGTGTTCTGTTATAGGTTGGACATGTTGCAAAACATATGAAGTATTTGTTAGTACCTTCGACCTGTTTATTAACTTGATCCTCATTTTGTATTTACTAATCTTCAATGTGCATCTATTTTTCATTTTATGTTACCTCCACCTATATCTGATTTGCTTTCATCAATCAATTTTAAAGTCAGGTAGCCTTTGTTACCATCTTGACAGCTTAAAAGATGTTTGATCTAACATTCCACTGAAGTAGTATACCTTTGATGCAACCTAAATTCTAAAATCAAATAGGACAACACTAGACACGCAGAAAGACACCTCCTTTCAATATCACATAAACAAACACCAAATGATGGAAGCTTAATAGAAAACAAGTGTGGGAAAATGGTTAGGAATTCGCGCAAGAAAAAAAAAAGAAACAAAACACATAAATTAAAATACCCTCAGAACAACCACGATTGGTCACCTCGCATGCAAATCACAAATTAGGGAACAATGCTCAAAGGAAAGGACAAACTAGTGATCCACCATTGTAATTATGATCCAGCATATGTCGACGCTCCTTTGGCAAATACCAACAAAACATGGTACAACATCACTTTACACCGCTCAATATTTAGAGAAGAAAAATATTGGTTGATGGGAAACCGTGTAGAGAAGAAGTAGAAGGAAGACCGATTGGATGAAATTGGGATTAAGAAGATGACAGCTCGCAAGCTAAGAAGAAACCCTCAGGTTTTTTTGGAAGAAAGATACATGTGTAAGGGAAATTGTGGAGGGAAGAAGTAGAAGGAAGGCTGAGAGGAAGAAACAGGGATTAAGATGAAACCCTCAGGTTTTTTGGTTTTCACTCTAACCACCCTACCATAAAAATCCAGCCACCATATATAGGAGGAGGGGGAAAGAGCAATGATTTGCTCACATAAATGTGCCTCCAAAATAACCAATAAGAACCACCCAAATCAACCCTCCCAAGGAGAAGCCAAAGCAACCTGACAGGAATTAACAAGGGGAAAACTGAGCAGCCAACAAGGAAATTGAGCAGACAGTAGGGAAACCGAACAACCACAGAGAAAACCAAGCAACTAGTAGGGAAACTGATTAATTAGCAGGGAAACCGAACAACTAGCCAACTACAGAAAGAAATGGGCCAAGCCCAAGTTAAAAACAACCCATAGATAATCACTCAACCAATCACCAAGGAGCAAGGAAGTAAAATCGACACAAGTGGAAGGACAATGGTGTGAACCAACCTGAGAGCACCGAGCCCAGTTTGATCATGAGTTGTTTTCCATCATAGGGCAATACAAATAAAATACACAGCGTCAAAAAAAATTTTAAAATGTAAATTCTTGACTACATCAACAATGGTGTTAAGGTATCTTATAAGTTTTGTTGCAGAGTCTCCATGATTGCAGTCTCTGAATCATGGTACGTGCTATGTATCTTTTCAAACTTTTTTCATTGGAGTCGTCTTTGACCAAGAAGAAAACATGTAACTAGTGAACTTGTAAATTTATATTTCATTATGTTAGGGAGTCTAGAATAAAGGGAATCAAAGTTGGCTTTAATATATTAATGGTCAAATTCACTTCTAACTGAAAAGCCTAAGCTTATGGGTGATGGATAAACTCATGTATTTATTCATCCTTATATTTTTCATCTATCAAATATGGGACTTAGCCCAATACTGTATTTTACTTGGCAAATATTCCCCTCACTTGAGAGCCCTAAACATTGGTCAATACTCACCCTTAAACTTAAAATTTTCAAATTTTATCAAGTGTCATACACAAAGAGCCTGTTTTACTATGTGTTACTTGCACAATAACTATCATTCTTGATATCTATTATTTCCATTAAAGTGTAAAATGGATGAACCAATCATTCCTGGTTGAAACTTTAGCTCCAATATCACTTTTTTGGGAGAGCGGATCAAAAAGGGTCCAAAGTTGGGCCTAGAAAGCCCATTTTAACCCATAAGCTTGAAGCCTGTTAGTAATAACCAGGCATGGTAGTTTTGCACCAAAATATTTTTCTCTAATTCTGATGGGATTAAACTGAATACTCTTACACGCCTTAACAAATAAAAATTTAACAAACCTATAAATACATTTTTAAGGTTGAGTTAAGGCTTTGCTACATTGTACATCCACTATTGGTATATCAATCACCGACTTGTTGTCTTTAAATGTATCTTATGGTTTATAATTTATTTGTATTTTTTCGTCAGTTGCCACTATGTTAATTTTCTTTAGATCGAGTATTTATTATTGGGGAATGTTTGTTTATCATTAAATCATTAAGAGTTGTTTTTTCTTTTGGCCTATAACATCTGTCCGCTCACTTATTGTTTTATATATATGTATCAAGTTTTTCATATATCATACTATTTTTTTTTTAAATATATTCCCATTTCGAGTTTGAAGGTTGAGTTGAGTTCTTGATTTTCTTAGCAGGTGCACTTTCAAATTTTTTTTGACGGCTTTGGAGTGAGGGCGGATGTGTTTGTTTGTGAGCTGATGATGGCGGGGAGTAGGATTAGGGATGTTTCTGAAAAGTCTGAAGTGAAAATTCATTTCCTGTTTTTTTTTCCTGTTTTATCAGTATCACAAGTTTTATGTTCATTTATTTGAGGAGAGTGGTGGCTATTGTCTCCCGAATGATCACTACTTCAACTATTGGAACTAAAATAATGAAGCAAATCCTTCTTGCGATTCATTACCTTAAGAATTTTGCATCATATCTTCATATTTCTTCAGCTAAAATCCCATGATTTTGATGTTTGTAACTCTGATATTTTGATGTCATGAAAATAAGATATAAAAAACGATGGTGACTAAATTATAGTTGATGGCACATCCAAGTTTAAGAAATCAAGAAAATAAAATATTAATAAATCACTATGTGCTATTTTTCCGTCCTATCTCTTCATATCATTGGTCTATATTGAGATTATATTTTATCCTAATCTTAAATAAGATTAGATAAAATTGCCTTAGATGGTTTGGTCACATAAAACAACGGCCTTACAATGACTCGGTTAGGAGAGTGTAGATGTATTAGATTCGGTCTATGTTAAGAAAGGTAGAGATTGAGATAGACCTTAAAAAACCTTGGTTTGAAGTATTAGAAATGACTTTGCTACACCCACTCCTTGGGCGAGCGGGAGCCAGTTGCTTGGTTGTGACCAATCGAACACAATAGAATAGCTGGACGTGAACCAGAGTAGCAGGGAGGGAGTTTCAAACCCTCGTGGGGCCCAAGGGAGTTAATATTCACTATGTGAGGAGGAGGAATCAAGGGGGAGTTGTTTGGAAAAGTTTTAATTAAAATTGGGAGGGAATTCTTTTGGGAAAGAGATCCAAATTGAATTCAAATATGGGAGGGAATTATTTAGGGAAAGGTAACTGATTTGGGAGGGAATTAGAAGAGCCTATTTAGGATTATCTATATTGTTATTTTAGTTTATGTAATTTATTTTCTGCTGTAGTTTTCTTTGAGAGTTTCCTATCTACGCCTAGGGTTTGTGTGAGAGCCGATCTATCTCTCGAGTTGTAGATCACTTGTATCTTTCTTTCTTGATAAAGATATAATCACAAAATCAAGTGCTATCTTCATATTCTTGCAGTTTCTACTTGTTCACTTTGTTATTTTTGCTTCCAAGCCGCATCAAATTGGTATTACAGCGAGGTTTAAGAGAGACGACAACAAAGAAGATGGATGCATTGAAAGACGAAGTGGAGCAAATCAAATCCTGGGATGGAGGAGAAGTTATCAACTGTCGAATGAAGATTTTCAATCGTGGAAGGAAGGTTTTCAACCATGGAGAATCAGAGAGATCCGATTTGGAGGGATGGAGGAGATGACGTGGAAGCTCATTGAGATGTAATCCAAAACTCCACCAGTAGTTCCAATTGCTAACCCTCACTACAATTTGACCGAGATTACCTTGGTCGAATCTAAGAAAAAAGAGATCGGATAGGAAGAGTTCGATCTCTTGAAGTTTGCACGAGAAACCAGATAGTGTCATTTCAATAGGAGACACCTAGGGAGAAGAGTGGGGGAGTTCTCCTCGGGGCAAACTTCAAGCGTCTCACAGAGGCATAGGTGCAGGACAAGAGATCAAAGGGTCTGTTCTTCTGCTTTGAAGAAATGTATGCATCAGGCCACTGGTGCAAGGACCGCACACTCCAGGTCCTTATGGTTTGTGATAAGGAGACCGACAATGAGGATCTAGTAGAGGAAGCAGAAGAGCACCTATACCTTGATGTGGCGCCGTAATGTCCCTTAATTCGGTGATGAGATTTACTCCAAATCACACCATGAAAGTGAGCGGACAGATTAGGGAGCAGCCATTGGTGGTCTTGATGGATAGCGTGGCTACCCATAACTTAATCTCAAATCGGGTCATGATCCAGTTGAGATTGAAGTTGGTGGATACAAAGAGCTTTGGAGTCATGATGGAGACAATTGAAGGTGGAAAAGATTAGGGGATTTGTAGGAGGTTGGTGTTGACACTCCATGACATACAAATAACAGAGGATTTTTGTCCCTTGGAGCTAGAAAAAATAGATGTAATTTTGGGCATGAAGTGGTTGCAGACTCTGAGAGAGACCAAGGTGTACTGCAAGACATTTCCTATGGAATTCATGGTGGGAGAGAGGAAGGTGATGATCAAGGGGGATCCTAGTCTGTCTAAAACCAGGGTTTCTGTTAAGATCATGATGAGGGCAATCCATGGAGTAGGGATGAGATTCTTGGTGGAGCTTCTGAGCCTCAATGGAGGGAAAGACATTATGAAAGAGGAGGAGGTTCTAGAGATAGTCCAACCACTCTTGCAACAATTCTGTGAGGTGTTTTAGCTGCCTCAAGGACTTCCTCCCACAAGGGAGCATGAACATGCCATCAACCTGAAAGAAGAGGTATCCATTATCGGTGTTCGACCATACTAGTGCCTATAGGTTTAAAAAGATGAAATTGAGAGGCTAATCAAGGAGATTTTATAGGCCCAGATCATTTGTCCCGGTGTTAGCCCTTTCTCTAGGCTTGTGTTGCTGGTGAAGAAGAATGACAGAAGTTGAAGATTTGTGTAGATTACCGAGCTCTGAATATGAAAATGGTGTTGAATAAGTTCCTTATACTAGTCATTGATGAGTTATATGGATCGGTAATATTCTCCAAGATTGATCTAAAATCGAGATACCATCTGATTAGAATGCGACCCGCTGACTTCCACAAGACTGCTTTCAGGACTCATTAAGGCCACTATGAGTTCTTAGTGATGCCTTTTGGGGTCACCAATTGCCTAGCTACCTACCTTCCAGTCGCTTATGAACAGGATATTCCAGCCGCTTATGAACAAGATATTCCAGCCTTACCTCTGCAAGTTTGTATTAGTTTTTATTTAATGACATTTTAGTGCTTAGCTAGTCTAAGGCATAACATGTGGACCACTTGAGGGTTGTGTTAGTAACATTAAAGAAGTATTAGTTGTATGCCAATTTGAAGAAGTGTTCTTTTGCACAGCAGAGGGTGGAGTATTTGGGACATGTGGTGTCCAAATTAGGACTAGCTGCCAAGATAAAGGCTATGTTGAAATGACCTTTACCTAAAACCCTGAAGGAGCTATGGTGGTACTTGGCACTCACATGATACTATAGGAGTTTGTAAGGGGATATAATTCTATAGTATGACCATTGACAGAGAAACTAAAGGATACTTTCAAATGGGGGGGAGGTAGCCACCCTAGCATTTGAGCAGCTGAAGAAAGCCATAAGAAATGTCAAGTGTCCTTGTGTTAGCTCTATTATATTTCAGCGACTGATGCATCGGGCTATGGATTGGAGGCATTTCTCATGCAAAATTAGTGGCTCATAACTTATTTCAGCCAGGTGTTGACCGCTAGGGTCAAACTTAAGTTGATGTATGAAAGGGAGCTGATGATAATAGTGTTGGTCATACATAAGTGGTGCTGTTACTTGTTAGGGTCACACTTCATAGTCAGGACCAATCAGAGGAGTCTGAAGTTCTTGTTAGAGCAAATGATAGTGACAGAGTATCAGCGGTGCCTTTTAAATTGTTGACTTATGACTTCAAGATCCAATATAAACCTGGGCTGAAAAATAAAGCTGCATATGCTCTCCAGGCATGGTGAAGACCCTCAAGTTATGGCTATATCTATTCCCATGGTGGTGGATTGTGAGGCCTTAAAGCGTGAGAGAGATTATTATGAGAAGTTGAGTAAGATCAGATGAGACTTACTGCAGGAATATGAAGATAAGGATTGATTTTGTAATTATTTCAACAAGAAAGAAAAATATAAGTTATGTACTACTCTAGAGTTAGATCTGCTCTCCCACAAGTCATAGGCGTCGCTAGGAAACTCTCTAAGAAGATTGCAACATAAAATAAATTGCATAAATCAAAATAACAATATAGTTAGTGCTAAATAGACTCCCTTAATTCCCTCACAAATCATCCACCTTTCCTTAAATACTTCCCTCACAGATTTGAATTCAATTTGGATCTCTTTCCCTAAATAATTTCCCTTGATTTTAATTAAGACTTTGATTCCTTCTCCTTACATAGTCCCTCCCTGCTGCTTTGGTTCCCTTCCAACTAGTCTGATGGGTTTGGTTGGTCACAACCGGGCGACTTGTCTCACGCTCGCATAATGCGTGGGAGTAACAACACTCCCCCCCTAAAGACGTACCTGTTCCTCAAGGTGGAAGGATGATAACTGTCTCCTGATTGCCTCGTATAGCTCCCATGTAGCTTCGCGCTCCAACAAATCCTTCCACTTGATTAGTAACTTTTGTGCACCTGTATTCTCTTGACGACCTCTTTTACATCTATGGGCTCCAAAATGACCTCCATATCTTCTGTTAAAGTCGGGGTAGTGGAGATGGTGCGTGATCTCCTATCATATGTCCAGTTGTGAAATATGAAATACGGGATGGATGACTGAGGTCGGTGGCAATCGTAGACGATATGCTACTGCGCTAATGCGCTCTATCATAGGGCCTAAAGTAGCCGGGGGTGGAGGGCTTGTCATTCCTTTGTTGAGCTAAGGTACTCTGTTTATAAGGTCGGATCTTTAGATAAACTTTGTCCCCAACCTCAAATTACACGTCTCTCAAGTGTCCATCGATCTGTTTCTTCATAATTTGATGTTCTCTCTACAAATCTTCCTTCAATTTTGCCAAAATTCGACCTCTTTATTCCAAGTACTACTTCATTGATGATACTGGTGTTTATACCAATAGTGTATTAGATGAGGTGTATCTCTCCCATATAAGATTTTAAATGATGTTGTCTGGGTTAATGTATGATATGAAGTATTATACCAATATTCTGTCAGATTAACCACTTGACCCACATCTTTGGTGTATCTGATACAAAACAACAAAGATAAATCTGCACACTATGGTTTGCCACCTCTGTTTGGCCATCCGTCTTAGGATGATAGGCTGTGCTCCGCTTTAGGATAGTCTCCTGCATTTTGAATAACTCCTATAAATGGATCAAAAAAACCTTGTCCCGATCACACACAATGGCCTCGAGTATGCCATGCAACAAGACCACCTCCTTAATGAATACAGCTGCCACCGACATTGCGGTGTATGGGTGCCATAAGGGAACGAAATGAGCATATTTGCTCAATATATCCACCACCACTACGAGGTGTGTCTTTGGGGGGAAGTTTTGTTACGCGCATGCCTTTGGCAAGCGTGAGGTAGCCGCCCGACTGTGACCAACTCAACCCAATTAAACAGCTGGATGGGAACCAGAGTAGGAGGGAGGGAGTTTCAGACTCTCTTGTGAGGCCCAGGGGAATTAATATTCATTATGTTAGGAGGATGAATCAAGGGGGAGTTTTTTAGGGAAGTTATAATTAAAATTGAGAGAGAATTATTTAGGAAAAGAGATCTAATTTGAATTCATATATGAGAGGGAATTATTTTGGAAAAGGTGGCTGATTTGGGAGGAATTAGGGGAGCCTATTTAAGGCTAACTATGTTTTTATTTTTGATTTATGCAACTTGTTTTTTTGCTGTAGTTTTCTTTGAGAGTCTCCTAGCGATGCCTAGGGTTTGTGATAGAGCTGATGTACCTCTCGAATAGTAGATCACTTGTATCTTTCTTTCTTGTTGAAGAGATAATCACTAAATCAACTCCTACCTTCATATTCCTGCAGTTTCTACTTATTCACTTTGCCGTTTTTTACTTCCTAGATGCGTCAAATTTTTTTTATTAGATTTAAATGAGAATTTGAAACTTAATATGACATAATGGAGAAAGAATGATTCATGTAACTGATTCCAAGTAGTAGGATAAAGGCTTGATGATGTGTTGTTGATGTCAAGTTAATCGCAAGCGTTGAATCCATTACCATGTGCTATATGAGAAATAATTTAGATTGTTTTTAAATCTAATAAAACTGAAATAAATCCTGAAATATTCTAAAATTACTATCTAGATATTTTCTCGTATAGTATTAGTTCTGACCACCAAATGATCTAAAATAGTTTTCTTACTCTGCAAAAAGGTGGTACTCATGAGTGGTTTTTGCAAAAAGGTGGTACTCATGAGTGGTCTTTGCTTCGCCCTGATAGAATTTTTCCTGAAGGATGTAACACAAAAGAAGTAAGGCATAGGAAAAATAAGTAAACACTCTATTTGGGTGTACTGTTTATGTGAGAAAGAGATAGACAAGGAAAGTTAACTAGATAATGAATAATAAACATGCATGCATATGTAAGATGCCTGCATCGATGATTACAAACAAATTCAACAGCTGCTTTAATTCCATTTGCCAAATGCTTATGCGTTTCATTTTTGACTTCATTAAGATAAGGTGTATCCATACATCTATGCATTACTTTCTCTTATTGTGTAATGCACTTTTCTTTGATCTCTCTAGCCAGCATGCGATGTTATATTACATAAAATTCATTTAAGAAAAGAATGCCTAATTGAGCGCCTTCAAAATGGAAGGAGAAACTGATGCGGACATCCAACCGTCCATGGCTATCCGAGGAGCTGAAGATCAATGGCTGTCATCGTTCCACGTTATCTTATATTTTATTTGTAATTTTTTAAATTTTTATTATGAATTTTCCGTTTTTACCCTCACTTAAGAGGGTTGTCCTATGTAAGCCTTAGGGGCATATGTGTCTTGTTTTAGTTTCTTAGGCCTATATATAGAGGCCCTTTCTTATGTAATGAGAGGATGAATTGTTAATGAAAATTTGCTTTTTGTGTTCTCTTTGTGAGTTCCATCTTTTAAATCTCTTAGTGAGTTCTTTTTCTTTTGAGATCTCTTAGTGAGTTCTCTACTTTGTGTTTTCTTTGTGAGTGCATCCCTCTCCCAAATCTCTTAGTGAGTTTTGGGAAGAGCTAGATCTCTTTGTGAGTTCTAGACCTTCCTCCAATTTTTCTTTGCAATCAATTAGTGTGAAAATTCAAGGAGAATCCGTCCGGATCGCATTTTCCTTGAACTCCATCCCTTCACTCGTTTCCACCTAGCACTTCCGCCGCCCCTCCTCTAGCCCGCTCAGGCCGTCGACCTCCAGGCCACTGCCTCCCGCCGGCCATCCACCTTCCACACCGTGGCCGCCTCTTTCCTCCCTCTACCTGCCGGCTTACCTCTCCTTGAATTTCAAAATTTAAAATTCAAATGTTTTATGGGCCATTAATTGTTTCCTAAAGTAGCTCCTTAATTTACGCCATCAATTTTTACGCCATCAATTTAATTGATTTTAATTTCAAATTTGAAATTCAAATTGCATAAATTGATTGCCCTCCTAATTGGAAGTTTTCTTTCCTTAAGAAAACTGAAAATTTATTTCAGATTTTTGTAAAAATCTGAAATTAAATTGGTGGTCATCACTTATTCCAAAACTCACCCCTCTCTCCTCCTTATGTGGCCGGCCCCCTCATTGGGCATAATCTCTCTCCTATCTCATTAATTGGCCCTCATTAAGCCTCCATAATTACCTCCCACAATTCCCTCTCATCCAATTTAATTCTCCCCATTAAATTTGAGTTTAAATTCAAATTCATCCCGCCAATTCCACTTAATCTGAAATTTAATTTCAGATTTCCGTTCTCTCTCCCCAAATTGATTTAGGATTTAATTAATCTTGCCACCTAGGCAAGTAAATGGCATTTACGTTTCACATCAGAAATAGTTCCTTTTTTCAGTTTGGTAGGAGGTTGCAAAGAAGAATTATAGTTGTTGTCTTGGAAACACGCTTACATGTCTGTGGAATGCTTTAATACTGTAGTTGCATGAATGAACTCTAGCCTTTCTTTACGAATACCTTTCATGCACGAATAATCACATTTTTGTAGCACTTGATATCTGAATTTCTATTTTAATTGCATTTTTTAGATCAAATTTGCAAGATGTTATCAAGAGGATTTGGCCCCAAAATGTAAATTATGGTGAAAATTGGAGGAGGTCACGAGATTTAATGGCACTGATGTATGCTGAAGCTTTATCATCAAATTGTATCCAACTTGTGCACTCAATTCAGGTAACAGAATATGAAAGATCTTATCATTGATTTGATAGCTTTTAATTTCAAATTTTGTTTCCTTTAATCAGATAATTCAGATTTTCTGGATGGTTCGTCCATAGTGATTTTAGGCTACTTTATCCAATTGTTATTTTCTCATACAGCATTCTTAACTTAATTTTTTTGTGATTTATTTTATTAAAATTTGATTTATGAAGTTTCATTTATGAATTTTGTAAATGATTAAAAGTACGCGCTGGGAAGATTATGTAGCATTTTTTAGTAGTTCTTGATTGTCGCACTTGTGCATATTAGATGTGAGCATAAATTGATCTAGAGTTGAATATGCTGAAGGATTTTGTAACTACTAGGAGTTTTTTTAAGGAAAATGTTCTGGCATAATTGTTTTAAGATGATGTCAGTCCACAATAAGAGGATTGATTAAATGTTCTTGCTCGTGCTAACTCGGATCTTATTTTTACCTTCTACTCATAGTTTGCTATAGTAAGCATGGTTTTCTATGGTACCCGTGTTGGTACATCGCCTATAATTGCTATAATAAGTATGGTTTTGTATAATGTTAGTGATTGCTATTGTGCTCGCGCTGCTGCTATGGTATCCAGACAAAGTTGTAGGGGGGAAATTTTTTGGGAGAGTTGCAAAATTACTTTTTATTCTTAGAAATAATTTATTTATAGGACAAATAGTGTAAATTATTTTAAATTTGACTCATCTTCTCATAAACTATCTTCAAATATTAAACAGACTTATTTTTGTGTCCACTACTTAGGAACAAACTTATCCTTTCTAAACTAACTCTACAAAAGAAAGAAATTCAAATTTAAATTCTGCAAACTTGTACAAAATAATTTCCAACTTTAAAATTCATCTTTATCATGCTGTCTTTATCACCATCCAATGGTCAATTTTTTCTTGATCACTATGCACCTGATTCATGATCTGTCTTTACTTATGGACTTCTAATTAGTTGACCTTCCAATTTAGTATTCCGATGTGAAAAATTCTCTTAATAAGATCTTCATGAATCATAGCTCCGCTCCCCATTTTAGCTTTATTTTCTCTTGTAATTAAGAGCTATATTCTTTTCTTTTATGACTCTTGGCCTTGTTCTTTTTTTTATTCTTCATAGTCTAGGGCTTCTAATTTTGCTGCTATTGTTCATCCTCTTGGACAAATTTTATATCAACAATTGGGATTGCTCTTATTATGCTCTTTATTAAGAAAGAGCTATTGACCTTCTTTCATAACTTCTCTAATCTATTGGTCTTCCTCATCTCCTATGAAGATGGGAACAATGTATCCACTGACTTTATACTTTTTCTCTCCTTTTATAAGCATGACTTTTTGCTTCCTGCTATGGAAGATAGCATCCATATCAGGCAAACATGAATTACCCATAATTATATGACATAAATCCAATGGTACAACTTCATAAACTAGCTCATCAATAAAAGTTCTAGTAAAGGAAACTTAAGAGTGCATTGTCATCTGACTTAGCAAACATTACTTTTTTTTAAAGCTACATAGAGGAAAGGGCTTTTAAATGTCAAGTACTGAATAATTAAAGTCTCTCAACGTAATATAATTGTTTGAATATAATAAAGATATCAAACGGATACTTTACCAAGTACACTTAAGTATAGTCATCAATATAAACAATTAGATAAAATGCAAATGAATGGAGACAAGATTTCCTCCCTAAAAATCTTAATGGACCATGACAAAAGGAGCAATATCATGGAAAAGAGACATCATGGTGTTTATTATAATCACAGGTTTCTCATTTAAACTTAGAAAGAAAGGGAAGATGAGTGAAACGCTGAAGATGGTGAGGAGCATGACCAACTTGATAATGCTCACCGATAAGGGGAGTAGTGGAGTGTGCGGTGAATATAGCATTAGAGAGATAGTAAATGCTCTAACCTAATCGACACCTCCAATTGTCTCAGTTGAGATACTGAAAACATCGTGAGAGGGACAAAAAGTTATTTGAGTACTTGTGAAATTTGGCAAGACATTTTATAGATAATGCGTTGATAGGAAAGTGGAGAATATATAAGACCTAAAGTTGATTAGGAGAGACAAATAAATCATTTCCTAGAAATGAGAGATGGGGCATCCATCAACTATGCTGAAAAATAGAAATTTGCATGGTGAGAGGTGAAAATAATTTTGGGCTATTTGTCATATGGGAAGAAGCACCAAAATTTAAGAACCACGATGCAGTAAAGTGAGTAGATGCTATTGCAATTCAAGATCCCTAGCTTGTGATTTTGATGATAACAAATATTATTAATTGAGTTTTTATTTCTCTTAGCATGAATACTGGATATTCTATTTTTTCTGTGTGTACTAACATTTCAGGAAAAAACATACACCACTAAAGACTACTGAAGACTCAAGCTTGGGTAAAATAGAGTGTTAAGTTGAAGTGTCTGTAATTTTAACTTTTTTTTATAATATTTTATTTCTTGAGTCTGGCTACATAAGGGTGTATGCATTTTGTGATCGTGCACACACACACGGGGAGTGAGGAAAATCTAAGAAAAAAATTTTACTTTACAATCATACTGTACGATCAATTATTCAGAAATAAGTCTTAACGACTAATTGAATCATTAATTGTATTGAATTAATCGTATTGTACGAATAGTTTCGATCTGTAAACCCTACCCGCCAGATAAATTAAGAAATTCAAAAAAGAATTTTTGAACTATTCATACTATACGATCCGAATCAGACTGTATAAAATTTTGAAATATTACTTAAATTATTCTCCGTAATTAGTTAATCAAATCATAGTTTAATTAATAATAGCAGATCGTTCTGTATGATCTTGATCATACCGTACTATTGACAAAGACGAAATTTGGTTGTCCAAAATATCGTACCAAGCGAAACCATGATTGTTGAATTAATCATACTGTATGATGTTTACATCGTACTGGATAACCTACTTGACATCAACTAACCGTAATGTACAATGAGAACAATACGGGACGATTGACGGAGACGATTTTCAATCGTCCCATGGATAGTCTTATACGAATACATAGAAATCGAACAGATCGTACTGGATGACCTAACAATCTTACAGTATGATATGTTTGCAAAATTTGAACAGTTCGTCTGAATTACTGTTTGCATCGTACTGGACGGGTCTAGTTTTTTGAACTGTTCGTACTATACGAACTAATCTTATAATGTACGAACGTAAATGAGACATTGAATTTTTAGGTTTTTGTGAAGACCAATACTAAAGCAATGTTTTAATTATCTCTTAAAAAAAAGAGAAATGAGTCTTGGGCTGAAAAAGAAACTCTTAGAGAGATGTTTTTGAGAGAGATTGAGGGTTTGAGAGGAAGAAGAAGATGAGATTGAGTGTAAGGGAGAAGTAGTGTAAGGGGATCACACGGTTAATCCAAGCTAGCTAAGCACCTTTGCTCCTCCTGTGGCCGGGTGAGTCCTTGAAGTTTTCTCTTGGGAGAGTGGCTTCAAAGTCAAGTCCTCTAGATTTTCTGCCTTCTCCAAGAGGGAGAAAAAGGAGTTGGGTTCTCTACCTTCACTAGGAGGGTGAAAAAGGAGCTGAGGTACTTTGCCTTCCCCAGTGGGAGAAAAAGATTGGAGGTTCGCTGCCATCACCAGGAGGGTGACATAGCTTCCGGCACTTCGCCCAATCATGTTTAATGGAAGGAATTGTGTAAGGGCTTTTCCGTCTTGCTGTGGGGGCAAAAAGAGAGTCACTTTGTTTTAGTGCAATACCCGGAGCGGAGGACTCCAGAGAGTGGACATAGGTCAAGATTGAACGAACCACTATAAAATATTCTGGTATGCTTTTTTCTTTTTGCATTTATTTTTTTCTACAATTTTCATGATTATCTGCGAGTTGAGTTTGATGATTTCAATATTTACGTCTTAACTGCACTTAGTTTGGATTGTGGCTTGCAATTAGAAAATTTGCATTCATTAAAAAAAAAAAAATATTATTTAAAAGTATTAATTGCTTCCGCACAATTTTAAGTTATCTACTTGGATTTAATTTACAAACTACTTTTGTAGCAAAAAACCAAAAATCAGCATTTTTGTTTAGTACTTGACTTTTAAATTTTCAATTCACCCCCCTCTTGGTGTGCCTCGGACTAGTTCATTGAGGTCTCATAAACCTCGTCGAACTTTCATATGCAGTAAAAATAGAAGAAGAAACCTCACGAAAGGTAATGAATGATTCTAATGGAAGAAAAACACTTTACAGATATAGATGGCATGTTTAAATGCTAACATGAACTAATGAAAACTGTTTGATTTTTTAACTCAATATGCAACTAACTAAAGGGGGGGAAATAGAAATTAAAACAATTAAAAACTGGAAATTTACTCTATCATAATGATTCCATAGTTGTATAGCAATCCAGATGTCCTTCCTAGCAAAGCTTCAGGTCAAACCAACCCTGATTTGGTGTTGCTGTTGTCCGTCCAAATGCTATTGCCTAATTCTATCATGCCACAGCTACCAGCACCACTAAACCAGATTCTGTGAAGGGCAGTGGGTCACCGGTTCCTATCTTCTACCACCTTATTTTACAGCTTGGACCCATATTGAATTATTGTTCTGATTTGACACCTGAAGGAGAACAAAAGTGCAACTAGCATATCAACTCTACTTCGAGAAAGAACAAAGATAATTAACACTAAGAAAAAACAGAGAACCTAGTGGCTGATTTTCTTCGTTGTAGTATTCCTGCTTGAATTCTTTATCATAGCATTTCACTCATCTTATCTGGTTTTTTTGTCTTAAATCCTTTCTCTTGCTTGATTCCTCCTTGTAATTACTTGTTTCTTTGGCCAGTAGAAACAAACGAAACACAATTCTAGATTGGATGTCAGAGCTGCCCTTCCTTTTAAGAACTCTAGTGAGTGTTTCTGGGTTGAAACCCTCTTTGCTCCAGCCTCCTAGAGGCCCAAGTCTCCTTCCAAAACTGCAGGACATCCATGAACTAAAGGAAAACAGAGAAAGAAGCACGAGTACACACAACTATTGTCGCAGATTATCTTTAATTCTTGAAAGACATTGTCCAACCCATCTTTGTTTCCAATTAGATGCTGTTCTTGCAGAATTTCTGTCATGCTACTGCTGTCGGAAGACTTCTTGCCACAGAAAATTGCAATAACTGACCTTGGGTAGCGGCTGTAGATGGCGTCCAAGTTCCGGTGTCAATTGTGGTTGAGTCTTATACTCCACTACGAACACCTTCCCTCTCCACCTTTACCAAAATAGGGAATACTCCCCAAACAAGGACAAAAATTAAAATAAAACTGAAATAAACACTAATTTGTCAATGAAAGAGGTATAAATAAGCTAGCAGCCTAAATAACACTTATGCACTCTTAATTACAAAACTACAACTGCGAAGGAACAAAAGAAAGCAAGTCCAATAATAAATTTTGATCATGAAAAGACCCTTAAAGACTAATTGCAATGAATAACCATATCATTCTTTCTAGGTTAACGGAGATTTGTACTTATTGGCTTGAGCATGTTGTAAACCCTACCCGCCAGATAAATTAAGAAATTCAAAAAAGAAGGAACAAAAGAAAGCAAGTCCAATAATAAATTTTGATCATGAAAAAGACCCTTAAAGACTAATTGCAATGAATAACCATATCATTCTTTCTAGGTTAACGGAGATTTGTACTTATTGGCTTGAGCATGTTCTTGCTTGTAATAGGCTGATAGAATTATAATATTGAAAGTTGCTAATATGCTTGTATGTCTTGATAAGTTAATCTCATAGGAATTTTCTCCAATACGCTTGATGATCTTCTTGGCATTGTATCCACTTCCTAAAAAAAATTACCATTGTTGGAATAATTTTTTTTGTTCATCTTAATCCAACTAACCTTTGATTCAAGAGTATTGAGGAGATGATATCTTTGACTGGCATTAACAATTTTATTTTGGACACTAACTTGTGCTTGAAATTCTTTTGTAAAGACGAAAAATTTTAGCTCATTTAATAGGTCTATCATTGGCAGGAAGCTCATCTTAGTATTGTTGTAATCGGGTTTGATCCTCTTTTGGTATTTCCTCATTTTGAAAATTTTTCCAGAATCGCCTGGTCATGAGTTGATTTTTGAGTCATGTATGGCTCTCATGAATATGGCAACGGAGTCCATGATGATCTTTATAGCATCTTTTTTAATTCCATCATGTAGTGGCATAAGGTTGGCTATTAAAAGAGAAGCATAGTATTCAGTTAAGTGTTGCATAGATGAGGATGCTCAGGTGGATGAGTGGCTTTACTCTTAGAGATAAGATACAAAATGAGCATATACATGAAAAGGTTGGAGTACCTCAAGTGATAGATAAGATTAGAGAGTCACCTTAGATGGTTTGGTCACATAAAACTGCGGCCTTCTGATGACCTGGTTAGGAGAGTAGATGTATTAGATTTAACCTATGTTAAGAAAGATAGAGGTAGACCTAAAAAGACTTGGTTAGAAAATATTAGAAATGACATTTTTTATTAGATCTAAATGAGAATGACTCTAAATCAGACACAATGGAGAAAAATGATTCATGTAGACGACCCCACATAGTGGGATAAAGGCTTGATGTTGTTGTTGTTGTCGTATGTAGTGGCATAAGGACCACGTTCTCGCTATTGTGTTATGAAATATAGGTGTTCTTGTTACCATTATAGATAGTATGCATCTCGTATTGGCATGATTTCCCTAGCGATAAATGGCAAGCATTCATTGAAATAACATTGCACCAAACTTCATGTTGAAGTTTCTTGCTAATGGAAAACTGTACCGATCGTCATTATGCTTCTTTAATTTTATTTTCCATCCCATAGTCATAAGAGCTTATATGGCATAAGATGATCTTGCATGGGAAGGTTTAATTTTTTAATCATCTAAGTTTCTCTAGTAATGATGCTATAAAAATTTTCTTTTACGATGTAGTGTATGAAATATATCTTGTTGAAGCCAGTCCGAGTTGTTTTGCATATAGAATCAATACTCGTTGGACAATAAACATCTCTTTAGCATCTAAATGCAACAAGTGCTCACCTTGTTGTTTTGGAGCTTCTTCTTCATCACCATTTTCTTGTGGTAGTTCTTCAATGAGGGAAATGATTTTTTTATTGTGGCGATTTTAAGCAATGTGGCTGAATCCTAGACCTCTTAAACACTTGATCAGTTGAGCCTTATCGGTGGAAGTTCTTACCCTGCTACTATTTTCACTAGATTTAGTTGGATGCAACATTTTGATGTGGAAAATGATTCGCCCTTTTATAAGATTCAATGTTACCTTCATGTGGTTCTAGTATAGATCTTGGTAGAAAAGTTTGGTAGGTTGTTGAGATTTTCCTCCCTTTTTACTAAATTGGCGACATCAGAAGAGTAAAAAATTGTTGAAGTTGACGATTGTTGGTCCAAATCGCCTAAGAATCATGTTGTGTTTGCTCCTAAGGCTCAATCACATCAAATATTTGCAGAAGTTGTTCAAATTTCTGCACATATTCTTTCACATATAATCCTTTTTGTTTGATGCTGTGAAGCTTAATAAAATCATATTAACAAAAATGTGATGACAAGAACCGCTTTTCAAACAATCATTCTTTTCCGCGTTACACTTTTTTTAATACCTTAGGTCAATCTCTTTAAAATTTTTCGCATCAAATGGGCTCATACTATTTAAATTTAATGGTGACTAACTTATTGCATAAGACCGTGAGTTTTTCCTTGCAATCAAAGAAATACGAGCACTTCTTTGTTTTCCTCAACCCCACGTAATCAATTGAACCATTCCTCTTCCTCAAACTACGTTGAACCCATCCACTCTCCAATATCTCCTTTGAGATTTCACATAACATAATCAATGGTTTTGACCCCTCCCTTCGTCTTCCAACATGAGAACAAATTTGACAGACTAACTTCTTTGACCCCCCTTCACCTTCAAGCAATGGAACCGATAACTGTCGGTTTAGGTTTTTTATTTTCGTCAACCTCAAGCAACAATAATGTCATCGTGATATTACAATCTTCTTCACTTGTAAAAATTTTGTTCTCAAAGTTTACATATGACTTCTAGTTGCATTATGCCATCATGAGCTAATTTGAACATATTTATTCCCTACTTTAGCAAAATAACATCTTAGTTTCATTCAACATAAGTCTTAACATTCGGTACATAATGATAACAAATTACTATGTATATTAGGTGTAAAAGACATTACAAATATCTTTGTCAACATCTATTGATTTATTAGGCTCCTTCTGAGTCAAAACATAAACATGCGGTTGAACATTCTTCCTTGGTTGAATTTGTATTGGAGCTCCAACTATCGATTCCTTCATCATTTATTTATCATAATTCTTTTGTGAAGGTTTGTGGGCTCCAAAAATTTGGCCCCGACCTCCGCCCGCTTTGCTTTTCTTCGGGTGGAGTTTTAGCATAATTAAGTTTCAGGATAAATTTTGGATGGCAGATGAGTTTGTAGATAATACAATACCCAGAGATTTCGCCCTCGGTTGTGAGGACTTTATGATCTGAGTTCTAGTTTCCTATAGGCGCAAACCCATATAGTTAATTTCCCCTCCCGATAACGAGAGAGAACTTTCGATTAAGGCTAGTCGTCAATCGATTACATAGAAAATACATGTTATCTGGCATATAGTAGCAGCAATGAGTTTGGATATTTGGAAATGGTTGAGAATTTGAAGATTTGATATTTAAAATTGAAAATTTCACCATCTTGCCCTTAAAGCGGATGGTGGGGAAATGGATGATAGACCCGATCAAGATCCCATGGTTCCATCGTCCCGGGCCATCGTGGTCCCTGGTCTACGTAGTCATAGGAGGTAATCGACCCAACATGACATAAGGATCCTTGTTGGCAGCCATGAGTTGCTTCGTCCAAGGGTACCTTGTAGACTTGTGGGGAATGTTTATCTAAGGGGACAAATTTGAATCCACCTTAGCTAATAGAGGGCTTTGTGCCCTATCGATCATATCCGATTGATTCATATCTCAAGGATTTGATGCCACTAAGGAATACATTGACTTTGGCCATAACCGTTGTAATAGTATGGAGATCAATTATTATATTCATTAGTTTATCTCTCAACATTCCCGAGTACAAAAGAATAAATCAAAATACAAAAAATAAAACAAACTTGATTCTTGATCTGCCTCACTCCATTAGATCCTAAACTCTTCATAAAAACATGTTAAAAAATCATAGAGTGAGCTAACAGCTTTGTAGGTTACTATAACTTTTAACTAAAATCAATACACGATAGGAGAAGCAGTACACATGTAATCATTAAATACATATCAGTATAACATATAAACAAGTAGCTGTCAGAGCATGTGTATAATACCCATAATTTCAATTAAATCAAGTCTACTGTTTCCACTAAAGGCTGAAATGGCTATTGCTTAATTCAGTGGAAATTTAACTAGTCATTATTGCTGACAGTTTCCCCTATAGTACCTCTTAGACAAGCATGCTTTGGCTGATTTGAATCCAACGGCTGGGAGATGATGATAGGGTTAGTGGAGAATGCATTATAATATAATAACATTATATAGGTTAAGTAAAGCATTGGAAGCTTAAGCATTTATTCCTCCCTACCGACTGCTCATCTCTGGAGTTCGAACAGAAGGGGAAAGCTGCAAGCAGAAGAGCTGGAGTGATGCTGTTGGCTGTTGGCTGCAGTAGAGCACCTAAGGGAAACATTCAGTTTTACTGAATTGAAATAATAGTTAAGAAGGAAAGAGGTAAGAACTGCCAAAGGGATTTCATAAATTTGGAGAAATTAATAGTTGTAATCTCAATTTAGTGTGTTATGTTGAAATTATGTTGCATAAATATGTATTTGTGAAAAATTAGTGAGGAGAATAGTTGAAGACTACTGTTATTGATGCATTCAATATCTATCAGCATATGTTTTATGATGCGAATGTTCTTACTTTTTTATTTTGGTCTTATGTAATTTGGAATTTTATGTTTTATTTTGTTTATCATATGATGGAAGGCAACCAATGATCATGTTTAGGATTGATGCTCTTAGGACATTTCACTCCTTTGGTTTGCTAGCTTTCCTTGATTTTTGGGCATTTGTTGTTGGGCTGAAATTCTCCTATTGGGCTTGGCCCATTTTCCCTTGGCTGCTTTGTGTTTTAGTTATCTTGGCTGATGGATTCTGCTAGTTGCTTCAATTCCCATTTGAGGGGCTAGCTTTTGGGTTTTTTGGCGGTTGAGATCCTGGGTTGGCTATTGGTTTTCTGGCTGTTTGGTTCCTAGGCTGGCTGTGCCTCTCTCTTGGGTATTTCCCATGTTATGGCTGCTCCCATTGGAGGCTTGAGCGGCACCTTTTGGAGGGGGGGGGGGGGCTTGGGGGGGGGGGGGGGACTATTTGGATTCCTTTTTCCAATCTATAGGAGGCTGTTTGCTGCTATAAGTAGGTTTCAATTATATGAAATTATTACTAAACTTGAGGGTTTTCTCTTTCTAACTTGAGAGTGTGGGCTCCGAAAATTCGGCCCCGGCCTCCGCTCGCTTTTCTTTTTATTATGCGAGGGAGTTTTAACTGAATAAGTTCCAGGGTAAATTTTGGAAGGCAGATGAGTTTGTAGATAAGACACTATACAGTTTGTGAGCTGAAGTAAATTTTGATTTATCCACCCCAGCAAACTGTTGCGGATGGTGGATGAGATTTGCTTTAAGTGTTTGATGGATTGATTTTCATTTCATAAATATTTGAAATTAAAATTTATAGACTTTTGGATTTTGTGTGGACTTTTGGGTGGCATTTGAAAAATGTTTGTGAACCCCTCCGGTTGAGATCTTCGTTCAACACGGCCATCATCGGGGTGTTTTGGGGTTATTTCCTTTTTGTTGATTGAACCCTGTCAACTCAGACAAGCTATTGACTGAGGATCGGATTTCTCGTAGGCTTTATGCCTTTCTTCATTAATTTTCTTTGTTGAAAGCCTTGAAGGCCGAATATGAATGCACAAAATAAATATTCCGGTCAACTCCGTAACCGCATATTTATTCGATATCTCGAACCCCGTCTACTCCTATTTCTCTATTTAGGAGGATCGGGTTTCGTAGGCTTCATGCCTTTTGTTTAGTGAATTCTTTTGATTGTAGGCCTTGAAGACCTAATACGAATATATTGAAACAAATACACTGGTCGCCACAGCCGTATATTCATTTAAAAGTTCGAACCCTGTCGACTTCTATTGATCCGTATAGAAGGATCTGGTTCGAACTATAATTCACTTATCGACCCGTGCAGCATCCCTATGCGTCACTTGTGTACCAATAACACGCTCGTCGGGGCCCATGCGGGTGATTTTTATATTGTATAAAGAGATCTGTAAGTATTATTATTATTATTTTTATTAATGCAATTAGTTTGCTTTGTCAAAAAAAAAAAAGAGATTTGAGGAGCTGTGCATACACTTTTGGGTATGTAAATAAATTTTAAAAAATTTAGTAAAGCTCTGTATTTCTCTTGAGATTTGCATTTTATCTGAGGTATTTTATATATGCTTTCATGTCATAAAGTACTCTGTTTTTAATTATAAAATTAAGATGCTGAGATTTTCTAAATAGGTTACTTTCTACTTTGATTATGATAGGGATAGTTCAGAACGGGTGTTAGTAAGAAGTAGGTCTGTTCAGATTCTCGTTCCATGTTACACTCTAGATTGACTGTAGGAGGGTTAAAATGGTTTGTGACAATGTGACAATCAATATGAATAGTGAACATTATCGTTTCATATGAGTAGTATAAATCAGTGATCAATGATCATATGAAGGATGGTGGGGGCAAGAAATATAGGGAGCCTATACCCCTCGCCCACACGGGAGATTTGTGTGACCTTGAACCGACGACAACCCACTAAATCACAAAACAAAGATGATGACTAAGATGAGGAAGAACAAACTCTTATATTTCAAATTAAACTAAAAAGAAGAAATTAAGAGACTACAAACGACGATATAACAAACTCGAATCGAAAATCAAAGACACCCTAAAGTTGCTTTACTTAGAGACGAAAGATACAGATGGAGTGGCACTTGCGGAGAGATGAAAGAGATTAGAAGCCGAGACGAAAGGTTGGAAAGAGCTTGCAAGATTTCCGGAGGGGATGAGAAAGAAGACGGACAAAGCTCGCAAGCTTTTCCAATGAAACCCGCAGGTTTACATTTTCAAAAATCACAAACATTCACTTTTTTAAAACATTACAAGCCCCTCATATTTATAGGTATGAAAGGGGAATACAAAAGGACACTAACAATGAATTCACATAGAAATTCTAAACATCACAAACATTAAAACCCAAATGCTTTTCATGGAAAAACAGCCCAAGCCCAAGAACTGAAGGAGCAGCCGCGGGAGACAAGGAGGCCGCACGGAACCAAGGCGCCACAGCCACGGGAAACATCCCAGGCTCGGAAAAACTAGCAGCCGGCCGGAAATCCAAGGGCCAAAGGCTCAAAAAACAATAGCCCATGGTGGAAGCCAAGGAGCCACACATGAGAAACAACACTTCTTGGAATTCCAAAGGCCGATTTGGAATTCTAAGGGCCAAACATAGTTAAAGACATAAAAACAATAAAAAGTACATTTAATAAAAGATAACTATGAATTAAAACTTAGCTAATAATGAGCTAACCCTTATTTCAATAAGTGAACTAAAGACCAGCTCATAAATGAGCTAAAATTTCAGCTCAATTTTGATTGAGTTTGTAAACTCGAGGGAGGCCAAAATTGATTTATTTTTGGACATGAGTTGATCCCCCCTTTATCTACATCAAAGGATCGATAGATTCTATCATTTTTATAAATTTATGCCTATTATCTCAATTTATATGCCACATTATGTGTATCTGTTTATCCATCATATTAGGCCTGTGAACATCTATTATATGCATGTCGTCATACAATATTAAATATCAATGCATAGATATCATGAATTTCTATTATATGCAATGCAAAATATATATCATGTATTTCATATGTATTAAAATGCTCTTATATCAAATATCATAAGTTATATCATGTGCTTGTATCAGTTATGTCCTATATAACGTGCAACTTGTATTATTTCATATCACTTATGCAATTTATTATGTCATATACAAGCAAGAAGAGCATCTGACTACTTGTGATTTTTTTTCTTTATTTAGTTATGTAGACTAACCTTACAAGAATTAGTCTCAGTCATATGGGTCATATTTCCAGAAATCAGTCTTATATCACATTATCATAAGTCAGATGACTTTCATGTAAGAATTTCTAGCTTCCTACGCGTCGGCGTAGCATATCATATTAGTTAGTCGCCTTGTACCTCTCTTTTCATATCACCAAATATTACACTACAAACCTTATTTAAAGGAAAGCTAGTTGGCTTACCCTCTTGTATAAGGCAACATGTCTTCAGTCAATCTAAACGAATTAATTATTTTCAACCAACCTTTCTTATTTTTACACAGATCTCACATCATGTAGATTGTAATAACAAACATCATATACCATATACACCCAATACAACTATTATTACACTCTTCAATATATCTATAGTATGCCTAAAATGCATGTTGAACTAAATAAACAATAAATATATGCATATCATGTATCTTTTGTCCAATTGTTATATACTGACTCCTGATTATTTTACACATAATATTTCCCTACTTATTTTAATTAAAATAAAATATAAACAAAACGACATGATGAAATTTCAATATTGACCAATCAAAATGCTCAGGATAACGATATCTACCACATATCAAAAGTTACATGATGGAAAATCACTAAAATAAGAGATTGCATTTTAATCAATTTTTGGAAAGATAAATTTTGAAATCAAAATAATTGAAAACCTAAATAGGATTCATGTTATCTATCACGATCAGAACACTTTTCTCAATTGGGGTGACGGATGAAAATGACCCGAAGTAAACTTTTCTATCCTCACTCTCTTTTCTTCTCTCACCATGCACTCTTCTCTTCTACCCAAGCAAAGAAGAAATGGGAGAGGGGATGGCTTGGTGAGAGATTTAAGAAAATGGTTTTAGATATTGTTTTTTTTTTTAAAATAAACTTACAGACCCAGCGCCGTTGCATTCATTTATTTCTCCAAAATTTTGAGAGCCAGTGCCGCAATGCTGCCTATTTCGGCACCACAGTGCTCCCACATACTATTTTTTGGAATTTCAGGGAAATGAAATTTGGGGTTAGTACAGCGGAAGCCATCAACAAGCTTTGCAAAGAAAAGATGATGATAATGATGATTTAATTAATCATAGATCAAAGGGTTTGAACTGCTTTTTGTATTGCTCTATTTATGCCTAACCTAACTGCAAGTCCAACAATCTGTGTTTTTGGATTTAGTCTGTTGTTTTTATTTTTATATCTGGACTTATATCAAAAAATTTTTTTTTTAACTGAGCGCTATGGATTTGTGCATGGATATATCATTAACAACCACATTCAAAATGCAGTATAATTTCTAGATGGACAGAGAAAGGTGAAAAGCTGCTCAGTTCTTTACAGTGAATATGCTTTATAATGTCATTTGCTCCTTAAGTTTATTTATTAGTATTATGGCTATTCCAGCTCAAGAGTTATGTCATTGTGTATCTCACTTCTGTATGACCTGGCTGTAACAGCTATATTTTTTTTTTCAATTGTGTATTTTTCCCTGCAGTTAATTCAAGATGAGTTGTTTCTGGAAGAAATTGAGAAGCACAGAGTATCAAATAGTAACTTAATGCCTCTCCCCCTCGAGAAGTATCTGGAAACACTCAAGTCATTAAATTCTTCTTTAAGTGATAACAGGGCTGATCAAAACATAGCTATCAGATCTTGCAGGACAGACCTGTACCACTACGCCAGGTTATCTGGTGTTCATATTCTTGAATGTGTTATGGATTCTGTTCTTTCTGCTGTGGAGAGAGAACAGCTTCAAGTGGCTAGTGATGTATGTGGTGTGTTTCTGATGTAATCCATGGAATTCTTTTTACTTGTTGAATAACTTTAATATTATGGTATGTGGTATAAGTTGCTAAATGGCCTTTCATTCTTCACCCTGACTGTATGTTAGCTGTTGCAGGTTCTTTCATTGTTTCCTCTTCTTCAGCCTCTCGTAGCTGTATTAGGTTGGGACATGTTGCCCACTAGGACTGCTGCTAGAAGAAAACTAATGCAGCTTTTATGGACTAGTAAATCACAATCTCTAAGGATGGAAGAGTATCCTTTATATGGGAAAAAAAGTGAAGAGGTATTTTCATAATTTTCATGCCCCTTTAGTTCCCGTCCTTTTCATATATTTCTTAAGCCTCAAAAATTTTTTATTGACATAACTAACCAACTTTGGTAACTCATTATGACAGATTTCTTGTGTGGAGTATCAGTGCGATCTCTTATGCTTTTACCTGGATCTCGCGTCATTTGTTTCCCACGTTAATTCTGGACGGTCTTGGAACTCTAAGTCCTCAGTACTATTCTCTCAAAAGGAGCAGGTTTCAGATGCAAAAGGAAATGGGGATCTGGACAATTTTGTGGAAAACTTCATACTTGAACGGCTCTCTGTAGAAACACCAATGAAGGTATGTTCCTTTGAAGGTACTACCATAATTCTCTTGCATGCACGTGACATTTAGAAAAAAAAATTAAACCATCATGCATAACTAAATTGGAAAAAAATTATGGATTTTGAAAATATAAATATTCAATGATTATGTTTCTAAAAGTTGCCTTCATGAAGCTGCAGCTACCACAGAATAATATTTTTATTGTGTTGTAAAAATTGGTTCCATTCCTTATGTTGATGAATATTCTTGTTAACAACCATATTTTGTGTTTTAGCTTCAATTGCATCGTTTGATTATATATATATATATGCTGTCATTTACTAACTTAAAAATTGTACTAGGTTGAATTGTGGCCTGAATATGTTGATGAAGAAAATTAACAGGTAAAAGTGTTGTGAAAACATAAGAGGAAAAAGTTAAAAAGATTAAGAAAACACCACGTATATGACTTGAAGCGATCCATATACACAACTTTAATCAAAGCAGGAAGAATAAAACTATAATTAAGCTCTTGAAATGGTTAATTCATTAATTAAGTTGAAAATCTATGCTAGTTCTATTTATTAAGGAAAATAACTTCCAAGATAAGGATGAGATCATCCTTATTTTTCATCTAATAAAAAGGGAAATAAATTAAAATTTGGGTCTATATAGTGGTCAAAAAAATCTTCAAAATTGATATAATTTATCTCCTTTGTAGCCTAGTTTGACTTATTGTGATTGAAATTGGAGTTTTGTGGGCTGATATGATTGAAAAACCACCAACACAACGGTGCTGCATCAATATTGTAAATTCTAGAACTTACATGGGGATTCCTATAGAAAATCTAGGAGATTAAGAGTAAATATAAACACAAATACTCCTGTCAAATACAACTCAATCTTTGCTATCTATTTCTAGAATTGTATTCTTAAGATAAGAATAAAAGAGCATCCATCTCTTGGCCATAATTCATTATAGTTTTAAAGAGACAGAAGTTATCCTCTTACTAAC
This sequence comes from Dendrobium catenatum, assembly GCF_001605985.2. Taxonomy (NCBI): domain Eukaryota; kingdom Viridiplantae; phylum Streptophyta; class Magnoliopsida; order Asparagales; family Orchidaceae; genus Dendrobium; species Dendrobium catenatum. Next base: position 1,416,558 of record NW_021318777.1, read on the forward strand.
CTTATTTATTTTACATAATCAATGATTGGTAGGGAGTAATTATTATACATTGTTCTCTTTCTAGGCACTTACATTTCTTAAAGAAGTCTAGGCTTGTGCAACGCGTGCATCACATCCTACTCATATTATACTTGGTGCATATTTATATATCTTGCCGAGCCCAAGTAATTGGCATAAGGCTAATGATGATGATGGCATAATTTTATATATGTTTCAAGAATATGTATAGGTGTATATGCTATGAATGAAACCCATGACAAAGTAACTCTTGGTTTTGTGCTAGTTTTGAATTTGCTTAATCATTATTTGAGGTGAACAATTGTTGATGTTAATGATGATGAACTGCTCGATTTTTTGCAAAGTTAAAAACGAAAAGGGAATCCTATTGCATTACAACAACAACAACATCAAGCCTTTATCCCACTACGTGGGGTCGGCAAATTTAGAGAGGGTGTTGGAAGAAAAGAATGTAACAAACATAACTAAAAACATTGGGATGTGGTGAGGTACATAATCGGCTTTATTAATGCTTCTAAAATATATATTTTTTAGAAGAATAAGCTCAAGTCATGAGCAAATAAATAATTTACATATTAAAGTAGTTATTTTAGTATTTTTTGCATGAAAGAAGTTTATTAAAATTTTGATTTAGAAGCTTTTTGCAAGCTTTAAGTTCAGAATGATGAAAAAAATTTATGCATTAGTAAAAGTACTTTTGAAATGAACATTAAAAAGGATTGCTATTCTTTTCGTTTTCCCATTGTATCCTATTGATTATTCTTCTTTAACTTGGGAGTTGCATTGATATAATACTTTGTGGGTTAAATAGAAATAATCATCTTATATGTAGCACAATACTGATGGTGTAAAATGATTTTTACGGGATTCTGAAACATCGTTTGATGTGTATGTACAACATTCTTCTCGAGATATTATCATTTGCTTAATAACACCAAGTTTGTTCCAAATCAATGGTTATCAAATAACCTTAAGTAATTCTTTCATGCATCATTATTCTTAAGATTCTTATTTGAAAGAAGGATAGCATTGGACTGGATTGTAGGGCCTTCCAGCTGAGTAGAGAAATTTAAATGCCAACATGTACATTGTATTTCCACATGATTTCGAGAGAAGCATCCTTAATTAGAAGAAATAATCAGTAATTCTGTTCTGCTCAAATTCATATAGCTTTCTGAATTTGTATAGCCTGAATTCTCAATTGTGAGGAGACACACTCACAGTTGCATGGATTTATGTCCATGACTCTGTAAGGCTAACGGTTTGAATTTGGACATAAAATATCATTCTATCATACACTTGTCTCCATGCTGTTGTTACTCTATGGTAGAACAAAGGAAAAGGTAAGCACTGATGGCTGTAGAAAAGCTCTAAGGACTAGGGAGCACTTGAATGTCTTTTGGAGGTTTGTGCTAGGATATCACCAGTTCATTATTTTGGTATTACTCGCATCTTGAAACATATCTAACGACTTTTAATCAAACTATTGTATGCACTAACAGGAACATCAAATTGATAAATCATTGTTTGCATTTGCTAGTCAGCCATCATTTCACTTGATACTTATGTAGGCAAAGAAAAGGAAGTGAACTGTTGTGATAGGAACTTTTGATTTATTGGTAGATATCATCATATGAGTTGGATTTACCATGATCTCGATAAAAATATTATTAAATTTTTATTTTTTATAAATCTAATCTCTTTATAGATAATCAAATCAATGTTCATTGATAAGATATCTGGCATTTGGCATGTTATATTTTCCATATCGCACTAACTTTATATTTTTAATTCAAAAGTATTTATTTAAATTTTCATCTTTAAGCAACTTTTAACCATTTTATTTAATACTTGGGAATTGTTATTTATTTGTAATCAAGGTCATATTGTTCGTTTTATTGACAACAAAATTTATTAAATGACATGTTTTATATTTCAATACAATATGTGTTAATTGCATTAAGGAAAATGAAATTGTTTGAATTTGACTTTTCATCGATATATAATGTGTCAACAAGATTTTTTTAATAATAGAATTAAAAATTATTTGTTAATGGTATTAATTATATTACTTTTTTTAAAAGTCAATTAAAATTAATGATTATTTTAACGTAGGAAAATATTAAGTTAGGAAAGCCATTTGTTTAGTGAGTGGCCTACATTTATTTGATTTTTCCTTAAAATAGTGTATTTATTCATATATTATAAATAAAGGGTTTTTTAGTGAATAAAATACAAGAAATAGCTTTCTTCTTTGAGATGGTATAAGTGCAGGGTATATCTAATCTTGTTATGCCTATCTTTCTTCCCATGCTTGCCCCTCTTTCTTTTTGCTACTCTCCCCTCTATCAAACACCCCCCGTTTGCTCCTCTCCTTTTTTCCCGTGACAATTCTCCTGCACCACGCACCATCACTCACTTGCACTAGTATTTGTCCTCGCTTACACCATTGTTTTTCCTCGCTTGCTTAGCAGCACTTGGTGCAGACAGCACTTGGTGCAGCCCATGCTAGTCTCTCGATCCTATTGCCATTGTTGGTATGACTCGCCTCTAGGGTACGAATGTTTCTTACATCAACGAGATTCTTTAAATCATACTATTAAAATTTATACAATATTTGTTTACTTTTATTAATATCATTAAAAATCAATTTTAATTAGCTGTTATAGTTAACTTGGGAAAATACGAAGTTAGTAAAGTCATCTATTTAGCGAGGGGGCATACATTTATTTGATTGTTCCTTAAAATGCTGCGTTCATTCCTTTCTCATAAATAAAGAGTTTCTTTAGTGAATAAGACATAAGAATGAGCTTTCTCTTTTGATATGGTATTAGAGTAGCTAGTGTATTTCTAACCTTAGTTGTTGTGCTCGCCTCTCTTCCTATGCTTACCCCTCTTTCTTTGTGCTCCACTCTCCCTTCTTATGTTGATCACCTTGCACATGCTATATTTTTTGATCCATATCAAGAAGGGGAAGGCACCTTTCGAGTAGGTGTAGACTCTTAGAGAAGAAAAAAAAAAAGAAGAGAGGCTAGAGTGGGAGAAATCAACAATTATTCATTCCATCAATCATTCATTACAATAAGTAATGTATTTATAATACTTGGGTAAAACAAGTTTAAAATATAGAACCGGTCTACCTAACTAAACTTAAAAGAAAACTAGATTAATACTTTATTACATATGTGGACCCATTTGTCATTTATGCTTGTGGAATATATTTGGGCCTTCTTCTTTGGTAGGCTTCCTAGTTGTTGGTTGTCTTGCATGTTTGTAGCCCATGCTTCACATTGAATTTTGGATTTAATCCCATATACTGATGTCTAACACTCCCATTGCCATGGAAAACAACTTTGTCTTCAAGGTTGAGAGACGAAAAATACGAAGAGTAGGGGTAAATTCCATGGTTTAAAATTGCGCAATATGAGGCTCGCCTTGAGGCCCGCCTTTGCGCAATTCCAGTAAAAAACGCCTCGATGCTTACGCCTTGAGTTTTTTTATGAGGATTGTGCCTCAACTTGGTTTAGGCCCGCCTTGAGGCCCGCCTCGCCTCACTGGCATGAGGCTTACGCCTCACGGTATATATATTAAAACTTACATAAATCTTGAAGTAAATGCTCGACATTGGACTCTATAGGAGAGGAGGAAGGGGAGAGAGCAGTTCATCATAATGATGATTCGAATGAAGAACCCCTTAGTGATGTCAGTGCTGATGACTTATGAGTTCTTATGTGATATGTCATTGTTTTTTTTTTTTTTTGGAAATTTGAAATGTTAATGAAAAGAATACTTGGATTTTGGAAAGATAGAATTTTGAGTTGAACTATATTTCATGTTGTCTTTTTAGTGGGATATTTTGATTTCACTTCATATCTTATGCTTTTTTGTGTTTTATATTATTCACTCATTAGTATATAAAAAATTTATCATTTTATGTTTATCAATACCCGAATACGCAATTTTAAACATTGGTAAATTCAAAGTGATTGTCATGAATTGTTTGATGAATATTTTTTTAGAATGTGTCCTAACTTGTAGAGTGGTAGAACGAAAATGAAGTTTGAAAAAAAAAAAAAACTCTGTAATTTGTTACGCTAAAGGAGGGCAGGAGCAAGCTGGCCGGCCTAGACTTACCGAACCCAGCAAAATCGTTGAGCAGGAACAAGAGCAGTAGTAGGGAGGGGATTTTGGCCCCCTTTGTGGGGCCCAATAAAGTTAATATTCACTATGTAAGAAAGGGAAAGAATTAGGAAGATTTTTATGCTGTTAATTAATTAAGAAGGTTTCATAAATTATGTTTAGGCTAATTAGGAAGGGCCTAATTATTTAGGAATGTTTCTTAAGTTATATTTATGTTAATTTGGAAGGTTTTATTTATGTTATTATGTTATAAGACTATTTAAGGGGTAGTTTTTAGGGTTTAGTTTATGCCTATGATGCACATACATGTACACGGTGACATGGATAGGACACATCATGGACACAATACACGTCTATTATTGAAATATATGACACGGACACGGGTTTAACACGGTATTATAATTTTTATATTTTAAAAATCGTGTATATAAATTGAATAAATATTATTAATAATAATTTAGAAATAATAAGTCATTTAGCTATAATTTCTACTTATAATGATTAATTTTAGGATGTCGACTGTCGGACGTCGATGTTGTGTATTAGGTATGGAGAGAGAAGATGGCAATATTGTCAAGTGTTAGACATCGGTTGTTCTTATGGAGACCCCGAAGGAGAAGACTGTAGGATGGAGACCTTGGGAAAACTTCAAGAAGCTCACTGAAATGGATTTATAGGAGAAGAGGGAAAATGGGCTTTGTTTTAGATGTGATGAGAGGTATACACCGGGACTCAGGTGTAAGGATCGAATTGTTCAGGTTCTCACTGCCTGTGATAATTAGGAAATTGAGGAGAGATGGGAGTGAGGCAGTGGTGGTAGAGGAAGAAGAGCTGCTTTTAGACACGGTGGAGGTCTCCCTGAACTTAGTGGTGGGATTCACTCCAAATCACATCATGAAAGTGAGAGGAGAGATAGTAGACATGAAGGTAGTGGGGCTAATAGATAGTGGGGCTACGCACAATTTTATCTCTAACTAGTTCGTGGACTAATTGGGCATGAAGTGGGTGAACAGAAGGTGTTACCAGGTGATAATGGGCACGAGGAAGGTAGAGACATGCATAGGAGTGTGTAGGGGGGTGGTTTTGACCATACAGGGGGTCTAAATGAGGGAAATGGAGTTAGGGTGCACTGATGTCATCCTGAGGATGAAATGACTACAAACCTTGGGGCATACCAAGCTAAAATATGGAGCACTGAGAGTGAAAATGATGGTGGACAGGTGGAGGGAAGGAGGGTGGTGATCAGGGGAAAAGCAAGGTTATCGGAAGCCATGGTTTATCTCAAAACCATGGTGAGGGCCATATAGGAGGTGGTGTAAAGACCATTTTGCTCCCAGGTTCGTCCGGACGAAGTTGGATCGTTCGGGACGATCGGTACAGGTTGTGCAGGAAAACGTTTCTGGCTTCATGGTTCATCTGGACGAAATTTGGATCGTTTGGACAAAAATTTTTCAGAGGGCAAGTCGTTAGGGACGCAATTTAATTTCGTGTGGACGAAATTTGTCCAGAGCCCAAATCATCCCGGGACGAAGTTGCGATCGTCCGGGACGATCAATCTAGATATTTATAGGGATGAGATTTTTTGGAAAGAAAAAGGACGTCCAGGAGAGAGAAACCAAGGAAAAGAAAGAAAAGAGGATTTTTGGGCGACTCCGGTCCGTTTTCGTTCATTGCTGTAGTTAGAGAAGTTGACCGACTCGAGGTAAGGCACATTCCGCCTTTCTCAATTTTCAGAAACGAGAATTTTGACGACTTTTCTGTTCCGGATTTTGTTTCCGTTAGCGAATTTCATGTGTTATTTTCTATTGCTTCAGGTTTTACCGCGTAACTTTTGGTATGTTTTTCAGATGATAATTGTGCACGTTTTGAGTATTTTCTAGAAGATTTTTACCGGATATTTTGGATTCTGCGGTGTTTTAATTGAACTGCAAATTATCAGGATGTTGAAAAATATTTTGTCAGTATAATGAAAGTCTTATAATGCTGTTGTGGATGTTCTGTGGTAATTTGGTAAATTTTAGAATCTGTGAATTTTGTGTAAATTCCGTATACTGCCGTTATGCCGCTGGTTTTTCGTACGAATTCTACTTTTGTCCTGAATTGTACATTGCACGAATTGATTAATTATATGCTATCAGAAGGGAGTTATAAGGGGCCGGAATCCTATGTGATTTCGTTGTCTGGGTCCGGGAAGGGAGATATAAAGGGAAGTTCTGAAATATGAAATTCTGTATATCTATTCTGTTCTGGTGCTATAAGCACAAAAGGGAGTCATAAGGGGAAGTTCTGGTGCTATAAGCACAAAGGAGATATAAGGGGAAGTTCTGACATCTGGAAGAAAGTTCTGTTTTGAAATTATCTATTCTGTAAAGCTGTAATGTGATTAATTCTGCTATGACTTCTGTACATTGTTGGTTATTTTGTACGATCCTATCTGATCTGTGATTTGAAGCTTTATGATCTCTGATTTGAAATGGATTTTGATATGACTTTAGTTTTCCGTATCCGATGTTTGATTTCTGATTGAGCTGTTATCTGTTCTGTCTGTTGTACGATTTCTGTACGATTGTTCGAATTCTGTACGGATACTTTTTTGATATGTTTTCCAATGTGAGTTTCTGATAATTTTGATTGGTGATTAATGTCTTGCTGAGCTGTTAGCTCATCCTTGCTTTCTACGTGATTTTCAGGTTCTAGGAAAGGGAAGGAGGTCTTGGACTAGATGTTCTGAGTCTGATTTGTGATTAGGTACTTGATACTTTTGATTTTTGTGTAGTCATGGCTTTTCTGTTATGTTCTCTTTGTCTGAAGCTATGGACTGTATTGTATATGTTTATTTTGAGGAAAGAAAAGATAGATGAACCATTCTGCATTCAGATGTTTATAGTAGCTCTGTGTTTTTCTGTCTGTTTAATACTTTGAAGAAAGTCTGAAACGAATTCCAAAGCTAGGTCCTGGATTTTAGAAAGTTCCGTCGCGGCCCGATGTGAGCGGGATCCGTCCCGGTCGGGCTGGGTTGTGACAAACTTTAGTAGTATCAGAGCAATGGTTTTGGAATTTGGATTGTAAGACAGAGCTATAGGAAGTGATCTGTGAGTCTGTCTGGGGTAGTTTTGGTTTGTATGGATTTTTATTGTGTTGCTTTTGTGCTTAGTTTTCTGTGTGATCATGGATCTGCCAGACCCTGATATGACAGATGGGCAGAGTGCTAGTCAGGCAGCTCCGGTGAGTAGTATGGCCCCAGTGGTTGGTTCTGATGCACTTTCTCAGTTTGCTACATTGGTTGCTCAGATGATGAGCGAGACTCAGAGTAGAGCCTCAACTGTCCGATCTGAAGATATAGATAGACATCTGCAGATGTTTCTAAGATTGAAACCTCCGAGGTTTGAGGGCACTGTTGAGCCCAGAGCAGCTGAAGAATGGTTGAGGAGGTTAGAGAAGACTTTTGACGGTATGCAGTGTCCGTCGGACAGGAAGGTACCGTTGGCAGTTTTTTTGTTGGATGGGGAAGCAGAGCGCTGGTGGATAGGCCAGCAGGAGGAGAAATTCCATGGGAAGCTAAATTCTTTGATTACTTGGGAAGAATTTTCTGAGGTATTCCGATTGTGGTTTGTACCCCCTTCTGCATAACAGCAGATGCAGGAGAATTTTCTGAGGTTGGTTCAAGGAAGCAAGATAGTGATTCAGTATGAGGCAGAGTTTACTGCTTTAGCCCGATATGCTCCACAGTTGGTGAGTACTTCTGTTGAGAAGTGCTATAGATTTCTGAGGGGACTATGAGATAGTCTGAGGCAGCCCCTAGTGTCATTTCACATTTTTGATTTCTCTGAGCTTGTGGAGAGAGCTCGTTTGATAGAGAATGATCTGATGGCTACTCAGCAGCGGTGGCCTGCGAGTAGGAAGAGGTTCGGGGGTGATACTTCTAATAGTGGTTCCTCTGGCAAGAGGAGATTTGTTTCCGGAGACTCCAGGAGAAGTGGACAGTCAGGATTTTCTAGTACTGCCGCTACCAGTACGACCAGTTTTGGATCTGTCAGTGGGGCACCTGTGTGCCAAAATTGTGAACGACGACATTTTTGCTAGTGCTACAGGATGACTGGTCAGTGCTTCAAATGTGGTCAGCCAGGACATCGGATTGCAGAGTGTCCACAGGCTGAATTTGATAGACGATCTGAGTTTCGATCTGATAGTAGACCTGTTGGTTCCGCAGGAAGGCCGAGGACTGTTCCTCCACGTACTGTGATTGAAGGATCCTCTGGTAGAGGTGGTGGGTTGAGTTCTGTAGTACGGAGATCACCTACTAGTAGTCAGCGAGAGTTTAGTGGTTTAGTAGCTCCAGCTCCAGTTCAGCCACGAGTATACAGTTTGAGTCAGCAGGAGGCTCGAGATGCTCCAGATGTAGTGACAGGTACGATTTATATTTCTGATCAGCCATGTCGTGTTTTGTTTGACTCTGGAGCCAATCACTCGTTTCTTTTCGAGCGTTGTTTTGATGCTTTGCATATGGATTCTGTTTTGTTACCGGTTTCTCTTTCTGTTATTTTGCCGGCTGGAAGCAATTTGATCACCTGGAAGTTTTGTTTTTGTGAGATTGATATTTCTAGCAAGAAGTGGAAATCGAGTTTGATTTTGTTGCCGATTTCTTCTTATGACGTGATCTTGGGTATGAACTGGCTGAGTCTGTATGAGGCTCAGATTATTTGTTTGAAGAAGCATTGACTGTTTGAAGAAGCAAGTGAGTTTGCTCATGGATGGCGAAAGATGTGTATTTCAAGGGTTAAGAGGAGTTTTATCCTGTCTGATTTCTGTGTTGGAAGTCAGAAAATTGTGGAAGAAGGGTTGCCCAGTATTTTTGGCTTATGTACGGGATATGAATATAGATGTGGGTTCTGCTTCTGATATACCGGTTGTACAGGAATTTTCTGATGTATTTCCTGAGGAGTTGGTTGGTTTACCTCCGGATAGAGATGTTGAGTTCTCTATTGATGTTTTTTCGGGTACAACTCCGATCTCGAAAGCTCCGTACAGGATGACACCGAAAGAACTTTATGAGTTGAAAGTTCAGCTCCAGGAGTTGGTGGATAGAGGATTTGTTCGCCCTAGTGTTTATCCTTGGGGAGCACCTGTACTGTTTGTGAAGAAGAAGGACGGAACACTCTGTATGTGTGTTGGTTACAGAGATTTGAATAAGGTCTCGATCAAGAACAAGTATCCATTACCACGGATTGATGACTTATTTGACCAGCTTTCTGGCTCTTCTGTATTTTCGAAGATTGATTTGAGATCTGGATATTATCAGGTGAAGGTGAAAGAAGCTGATGTGTTGAAGACAGCTTTTAATACTCGGTACGGGCACTACGAGTTTTTGGTTATGCCTTTTGGGGTAACCAACGCACCAGCTGTTTTCATGGATATGATGAATAGAGTGTTCAAGGAGGATCTGGATCAGTTTGTGATCGTTTTTATCGACGATATTCTGGTGTATTATACTTCTGAGGAAGATCATGCCTGACATTTGAGCATTGTGTTGGAGACTTTGAGGCAGCATCAGTTGTATGCTAAGTTTTCCAAGTGTGAATTCTGGCTGAAGAGCATTTCTTTTCTGTGATGAAACGGGTGCTACATTTATGGATGAAACTGTTATGAAAATCAACTTGATTAAAGAAAGATTGAAAGCTGCACAAGATCGACAACAGAAGTATTACAATCAGAAGCACATGTTTGTTGAAATTTCAGGTTGGTGACTTTGTGTATATCAAAGTCAGTCCGATGAAATGTGTGAGCAGATTTGGAAGAGTGAGTAAGCTCAGTCCAAGATATGTTGGACCTTTTGAAATCCTTGAAAGGATTGGTAAGTCTGCTTACAGACTGTTAGTATCTGATCAGATGTCTGATGTGCATAATATTTTTCATGTATCTACTTTGAGAACGTGGATATCTGATTCTGAAAAGAAATTGTTTGCTGATGAAGTGGAGATTCAGGAGAATCTAAGGTATGAAAAAGAATCTGAGTTGATTTTGGCTTATGATGTTCGTAAGTTAAGAAGTAAACAAATTCCTATGGTTAAAGTTCAGTGGAAGCACCGAACAGCACGAGAAGCGACTTGGGAGAAGGAGTCGGACATGAGGTAAGCATATCCGTATCTTTTCTGACTGAGTTTTGGTTTGGCAATGTCGAGGACGACATTTTTCTGAAGTTGGGGAGATTGTAAAGACCATTTTGCTCCCAGGTTCGTTCGGGATGATCGATACAGGTTGTGCAGGAAAACGTTTATGGCTGCATGGTTCATCTGGACGAAATTTGGATCGTCTGGACGAAAATTTTTCAGAGGGCAAGTCGTCAGGGACGCTATTTAATTTCTTCTGGACGAATTTCGTCCAGAGCCCAAATCGTCCCGGGACGAAGTTGCGATCGTCCGGGACGATCAGTCTGGATATTTATAGGGATGAGATTTTTTGGAAAGAAAAAGGACGCCCAGGAGAGAAAAACGAAGGAAAAGAAGGAAAAGAGGATTTTTGGGCGACTCCGGTCCGTTTTCGTTCGTTGCTATAGTTAGAGAAGTTGACCGACTCGAGGTAAGGCACATTCCGTCTTTTTCAATTTTTAGAAACGAGAATTTTGACGACTTTTTTGTTCCGGATTTTGTTTCCGTTAGCGAATTTCGTGTGTTATTTTCTACTTCTTCAGGTTTTACTGCGTAACTTTTGGTATGTTTTTCAGATGATAATTGTGCACGTTTTGAGTATTTTCTGGAAGATTTTTACCGGATATTTTAGATTCTGCGGTGTTTTAATTGAACTGCAAATTATCAGGATATTGAAAAATATTTTGTTAGTACAATGAAAGTCTTATAATGCTGTTGTGGATGTTCTGTGGTAATTTTGTAAATTGCAGAATCTGTGAATTTTGTGTAAATTTCGTATACTGCCGTTATGCCGCTGGTTTTTTGTACGAATTCTGCTTTTGTCCTGAATTGTACATTGAACGAATTGATTAATTGTATGCTATCAGAAGGGAGTTATAAGGGGCCGGAATCCTATGTGATTTCATTGTCTGGGTCTGGGAAGGGAGATATAAGGGAAAGTTCTGAAATCTGAAATTCTGTATATCTATTATGTTCTGGTGCTATAAGCACAAAAGAGAGTCATAAGGGGAAGTTCTGGTGCTATAAGCACAAGGGAGATATTAGAGGAAGTTCTGACATCTGGAAGAAAGTTCTGTTTTGAAATTATCTATTCTGTAAAACTATAATGTGATTAATTCTGTTATGACTCCTGTACGTTGTTGGTTATTCTGTACGATCCTATCTGATCTGTGATTTGAAGCTTTATGATCTCTGATTTGAAATGGATTTTGATATGACTTTAGTTTTCCGTATCCAATGTTTGATTTCTGATTGAGCTGTTATCTGTTCTGTCTGTTGTACGATTTCTGTACGATTGTTCAAATTCTGTACGGATACTTTTCTGATATGTTTTTCGATGTGAGTTTCTGATGATTTTGATTGGTGATTTATGTCTTGCTGAGCTGTTAGCTCATCCTTGCTTTCTGCGTGGTTTTCAGGTTCTGGGAAAGGGAAGGAGGTCTTGGACTAGACGTTCTGAGTCTGATTTGTAATTAGGTACTTGATACTTTTGATTTTTGTGCAGTCATGAATTTTCTATTATGTTCTTTTTGTCTGAAGCCATTTACTGTATTGTATATGTTTATTTTGAGGAAAATAAAGATAGATGAACCATTCTGCATTCGGATGTTTATAGTAGCTCTGTTTTTTTCTGTCTGTTTAATACTTGGAAGAAAGTCTGAAACAAATTTCAAAGCTAGGTCCTGGATTTTAGAAAGTTCCGTCGCGGCCCGATGTGAGCGGGATCCGTCCCGGTCGGGTTGGGTCATGACAGGTGGAGAGAGAATTTCTGGTATAGTTTCATGGCTTGGAGGGGATCTGGTTGGAGGAGGGGGGAGATATCCCTCTTTCAGTGCAACCGTTTATACAATCGTTCAGTGAGGTCTTTCAGTCACCTCAATGATTGCCACCATTGAGGGAGTACGAGCATGCCATCACCTTGAGAGAGGGGGTGTCACAGTGTAACCACTTATACAACAGTTTAGTGAGGTCTTTCACCTCAATGATTGCCACCATTGAGGGAGTATGAACATGCCATCACCTTGAGGGAGGGGTGTCACCGATTAGTGTTAGACCTTACCAATACCCTCAGATCCAGAAGGATGAGATCGAGTAGCTAATCTGGGAGATGTTTGAGGTAGGAATCATTAGACCGAGTATGAGTTCTTTTTCTAGCTCTGTTATATTAGTTAAGGAGATTCTGTGTGGATTACCAATCCCTCAAACGGGTCAAATTTACGAACCCGAACCCGACCCGTTTATCAAACGGGTCGGGTTCAACCTGGATTTTCCGGGTCGGGTTTTCGGGTCGGGTCAAAAGTTGACACCCCTACCAATCCCTGAATAAGGAGACTGTGCTAGATAAGTTTCCTATTATGGTGATAGATGAGTTGTCGGATGAGCTATGTGAAACGACGATATTCACGAAGATGGATTTGAAGTCTTTGTATCATCAGATCAGGATGAGAGGGGAGGATGTCCCAAAGACTGCATTCAGGACACTTGAGGGGCACTAGGAGTTCTTGTTGATGCTGTTTGGTCTCACCAACACATCTTCTACATTCCAATTTCTCATGAATAGGGTGTTCCGACCATACCCCAGGAGATTGGTACTAGTTTTCTTTAATGACATATTGGTGTGAAACAGGTTGGATGAGAAGCATTTGGAGCACTTAAAGGTGTTATTGGAGGTTTTACAAGAAAATCAGCTGCGGGCCAACTTGATGAAGTGTTTCTTTCCTAGCCCAATGTGAGTACTTAAGACACATGATATCTTAGGAGGGGGTGGCTGTTGACAAGGCCAAGATTGAGGCTATGCTAAAATGGCCACTACCTGGGCTATAAAGGAACTAAGGGGTTTTCTAGGGTTGTCTGGGTACTACAGGAGGGAATACAACACTATAGCATGACCATTGATGGTGTAGATGAAGAAGGATAGGTTTTTGTGCGTAGAGGCTACTATCCAGGCCTTTGTGAGACTGAAGAAGACCAAAACCACGATACCGGTTACTAGATTTTAGTCAAGTTTTTGTGGAGACGAATACATCAGGATATGGATTTGGGGTGGTGCCCATGCAAAATCAGAAGCCCATAGCTTACTTCACTCAGGCGTTGATAGCCAAAGCTAGGTGAAGTTATTCTATGAGTTGATGGCCATTGTGTTGGACATTCAGAAGTGACATCCTTACTGGGCTGACATTTCATTGTCAGGACAGACCAGATGAACTTGAAGTACCTACTAGAGAAGAGGATGGTGACTGAGGAGCATCAAAGGTTGCTATCGAAGCTGTTGGGGTATGTTTTTGAGATTTATTATAGGACAGGGATAGGGAACAAGGCAGCTGATGCCTTGTCTAGACGCATGGGTGGCTGTTAAGGAGGAGAGTGTTCAGGACGAGGAGTTAAGGGGGATTATGGAAGATCTGCTGAGAGATGAGAGTAACCTCTCTGTCTATTCCTTAAAGGAGAAGAGACTACTATACGAGAGTAGATTTATGTTGCCACGGACCTCGGTCCATATTCCTTACATTCCACTGTAGTTCTACGGGAGCGCTGTCGGTGGTCATTTAGGGGTGCTGAAGATGTACGTGAGGTTGGAAGCTAAGTTGTATTGGAAGGGGATGCATAAGGATGTTGAAGAGATGGTGGCTAGATATAAGGTGTGACAGATGGGCACATATAGCTCCGGGATGATTACCGCAATCTCTAGCTCTTCCAAATAGAGTGTGGGAGGAGGTCACCATGGATTTTATTGATGGGCTACCCAGGTTTGAGTGATTTATAATGATTTTGGCGGTGGTGGACATATTGAGTAAGTATACTCATTTATTCCCCTACAACATTCATACACAACAGTGACAGTGGCAGCGACATTCTTCAGAAAGGTGGTCAGATTACATGGGATACCATAATTTATAGTGTTTGACCGAGTTAAGGTGTTCTCCAATCATTTTTTGAAAGGAGCTATTTAGGATGTAGGGATAATATTGAAAAGGATCATCGCTTACCACCCCCAGACGAATGGGCAGACGGAGGTGGTAAGGAGCCTAGAGACTTACCTTTGATGTTTTGTTTCGGAGACGCTTCAATTGTGGGCCAAGTGGCATGGGTGGAGTACTGGTACAACACTTCATATCATACGGTTTCACGGATGACTCCTTTCAAAGTGTTGTACAAGAGAGACTCACCTCACTTGGTGCACTTTGGGCATAGTAGCACAACATTTTTGTTGGTTGAGTAGTACTTGGTGGAGAGAGATATGGTGTTGAATGAATTAAAAAGACATTTGTTGAGGGCTAAACAAATCATGAAGAAGCAAGCGAATGGATACAGGAAGGACATGCAGTTTGAGATAGGTGATAGGGTATACTTGAAGTTTTGTCCCTACAGACAAGGGGCAGTAGCTAATAGGAGGAATGAGAAGCTGGCATTGAGGTGCTTTGGTCCCAATGAGATACTTGAGAGGATTGGATCAGTGACTTATGGATTGAAGCTACCCCGACCACTATTATACATATGGTGTTCCATGTGTAATAGTTGAGGCGAGCTATTGGTGACCATGCATCCAATTCAGAGTTACCCGTGATACCAAAAGAGGATTTGAAGGTGGTGTTGGAACCATTGCAGTTGTGAGGTAACGACAGGAAAAGGGAGGGATCACGGAAGTGATGATAAAATGGACGAATATGCCCGAGTATGACGCCAAATGAGACCCATCTGAGAGGGTGAAGTAGCAGTTTCCATTTTTTCACCTTGAGGACAAGGTGTGTCTTTGGGAGCGGGTGTTGTTACGCTAGAGGAGGGTGGGAGTTAGCCAGCCGGCCTAGTGAGAGCAAGCAGTGGCTGGGAGGGAATTTAGGGCAACAAGAGCACCATTTGTTATTCTTCTTAGATGGCTAAGAAGTGGCGCTTCTTTAGAGTAGGCGTAAACTCAAAGAGAAGCTAGAAAAAAAGGAAATGAGGGAAACTAAAAATTTTCATTCATTAGTCTTTCATCACAATAAGAAAGATATTTATAATACTTGGGTAGACCAAATTTACAATATAGAACCAGTCTACCTAACCAAACTTAAAAGAAAGATTATACTAGTGCTTTATTACATATGTGGATCTATTTATCATTTATGCTTGTGGAATGTATTTGTTCCTTCTTCTTTGGTAGGCATCCTAGTTGTTGGTTGTCCCGCCATGTTTGTATCCCATGCTTCACACTGATTTTTGGTCCTACACAACGCACCATTGCTCACTTGCAGTAGTGTTTGTCCTATCTTGTACCAGTGTTCTTCCTCACTTGCTTACATGTACTTGTTATCACCCACGCTAGTTCCCCTACCTTGTCACTGTTGCCACTCTAAACCCCCCTAGACACGAATGCTTTTTGCATCAGGTAAAAAATTAGAATGACGGAGGTAAATATTTGGGTGATAGAGGCCTTGGAATTAGTAGAAAAAAGATGGAATATATGATATATATTTTTAGTGAGGATGCTATAAGCAATTATCATCTAATGCTATTAAAAGATAATGCCATTTATAAGTGTGATAGGTCAAAGTATCTTTTATTTGTTAGACAAAAGATTGAATCTATAGATGTTGGAATAACTTTTATAATTAAGGCTAAATGGTTAAAATGATGAAGTGCCTCCGGAGTTTTGTGTGATAAGAGATCATGGATGCTTAAGGATGAATTTTATTAAATCATCATTTGACTAATGATATTGTATGGATCTGATGTTGAATATAAAAAGTTATTTATAATGAAGTATAGTGTGGCAATGAGAAGGTTAAGATGCATGTGTGGCAATACTTGAAAGGATAAAGTAAACAGTGATTATATTAGAGGATTATGCTGTAGATTGATCTCAACAATGCTTCACTTTATAAGGACCTCATTGAAGTTGTTTATATGGAGTAACGTTCTAGGTACATTGCGCTGGGGGAGACCAAAATATGCAACATTCCTAAAGCTATATATGGGTTAAAATAAAGTTCCTGTGCATGATTTGACAAACTCTATGGGGTTCTAATTGAAGTTGGACTATGAAGTAGTAATACTGATAATTCTTTCTTAATAACACTCTAACATGAGGATTTTTGCTATGTGTGTTGATAATATTCTTATCATAGAAATTTACACATTTTACATTTCTAAAACAAAACATTAATTTCAAAAGATACCTCTAATCAGAGACCGCAGGCCCCCAAAATATTTTTCTGACATTGAGTTTGCATTTAGTGAAGAAAGTGTTCTCTCTTGAAGTAAATATGCTACAGATCTTCTTGAATAATCATGTCTTGTTGGGTGCAAGCTTGTAGACTGTTTAAGGATGCTCTTTAAACATTTGTGAATGATGAAAAGAAATTAAATATGATTCTCGATATCAGTGCATGGTTGGTAAGCTTATTTTCAGATTGTCACTAGATTTGATATATTCTTTGTTGTGGCTGTTGTTAGGTAGGAACGCAAAGTTTGAAAAAAAAGAAAAGAAATTGGGAGGTTGTCTTGACTATTCGTAAATATCACCCTAAAAAGGATTAGTTTATCAAATACATAATCAGTTGTAATGATGTTTTTATGGATGTTAATTTATATTGGATTCGTTGAAAGTAAAGTCAACTTTTGGGTATTCTAAATTTGTTGGTGGAAATGTTGTGATATAGAGGAGTAAGAAGCAAATGGTTGTGACTATATTCAGTGTTAAAAGAAAAATACATGATTATGATAGCTCTTTCTGAGAAATGATATTGGTAAAACACCTTTTTGACATACTTTGCTTATGATTTTAAACTATTAAGATCAACCCCCTATCTTGCATTCTAGTCTTCCATAAAAGGACTAAATAGATCAAAGTTTACTATCATTTTATTGTGGATGTTGTTCAGTTTAGTAAGATCATTACTCAGGTTGCTAGTGAATAACAATTAGCTGATATCTTTATGTTGGATTAATGGCCTCTCCAATTTTCAAATTATATAACAAGATTGATCTAGTTATTATATATTCTCAAGCTTGAGGTTGAGTGATATCATATGAAAATATCTAGTTTGGAACATCTTTTTTTATTTAGTGAGTGGTGTGCATTTGAGTGCTATTTATAACTTTGTCTCATTATAAATAGAGGAGCCCTCTTCTAGTGAACAAACCATTCAAAAAAGTGCTTTCTCCAACAAAGATAATTATTCTATCGATGAAAAAAAGGGGATTTTTTATTATTAATTGGCATTAGTAATTAAACTTTTTTTCACCTCTTGCATTGCAAGGCAATGAGTTTAGTTTAAACAAAAGCAAATGCCCCTTTATACGTTTGAATTCTTATTAGTTAAGAGGTGTCAGGCATGGACGTGCATGCACACACATTTGATGATTTTAGAAACGTATTAGATGTTAAATGAGCTAATCCTATTTGAACTTAATAATGATGATAATGTGACCTTCTCATCATTAATTTGCTGCCAATTCTCATTCATTAGATTACAGTTGGCATGAAAGTATAAAACTTAATTGTTTCCTTCTTCTGACCCCCTGCCTGATTACAACCTATTTCTTTGTGTTCGTTATGTTTTAAATTTCTCTTGTTTTTTCAGTACCATAGCATGAGCAATTAACTTACCTATTTATATATTATTTTCAACTATTTATGAAAAATATAGTTGCATGTGCTGGCAATAAAGTTGTTCTCTTACACTTTTCCAAATGTTTATATTTTTGAGAAACGTATTGAGAAGTAAAACCTTCGTAGGTTTTATTTGATGTTGTTCCTGGAATAAGGTTTCAAGATGCGATTGAGCTCCTTAGCTTGCAGCCAATTGCTTCTACAACTGAAGCATGGAAGAGGTCTGTAGCTTGTGTTGATTTATATTTCATTGTTGTTAATTTTGTTATTTGGAATCTTTTGCTTAAATTATTTTGATGGATTTTAATAGGATGCAAGATATTGAGCTCATGCACATGCGCTATGCTCTTGAATCAGTTGTTCTTGCCTTAGGAGCCATGGAAGAGTGTCTGGATAATGGAAAGGAAGATCGCTTTCATTTAGCGATATGGTATTTGAAAGATATGCAGAATCACATGGAGGCTATCAATAACATTCCTCGCAAGGTTCACATTTGGAAATTTAGCAAACCTTACTTTCTTTTTTTCCAAATATCATAGTTATATCTATTTCTGATGTTCTACATTTCCTCATTTTACGCTTTCAGTTGTTCATCAATTGTGCAGTTTTATGGAGATATTTCCCTTAATGTAGCTTTCAAATATAGATTTCACATTACATGCAGTAGTAGGATCTTCAACATGTCTCTGAGTCAGCTTGTTAGCTTTTCCTTTCATCCCTTTTTCTTATGTATAGACATGCTAGATACATTTCATTTCAGCTAGGACTGCTCTCTCCCTCTCTATATCTATATCTATATCTGTGTGTATTTATATATATTGATCAAATGTTTGTTGTATTGCCAGAACATCTAGTCTGCCCTTGAATTTGAAGTAGTTATCCTTTTCAAGGTTTTCATATTATGTTAGCTAAATTATTCAAAGTTCTGATGGGCTAACTGTTTTGTATGGTAGAATTTTGAACTTTGAAGTGCTATTGTCGATGAACATGAAACTATAAATTACACATTCTGTTGACTATATTATTCAAATTTCCGTTAAGGCTATAAAAGTTTTAGTCTAGCTCTATTATGAACTCCATAGTCATTTTTATTCTCTGATCTATTGAGACTAAGTTCATTCTCGCAATGTGCTAGCTTGATTTCTTTTTAAATTATTTCTATTGTAGCGCATAAAGCCTAAAGATCCCCTGCAGAGCTTTTCTAGTCTCTGATTTCAGCTTGAGAGCATATCATCCAATCGAAGTACTATTTTCTTTAACCTAATTAGTTTCATATTGTTTGATGCAGATCTTTATTATTAGTATGATCAGTTCATTACTACATATGGACGAGATAGCTGTTAAACCTACACATGTGGCCTCAAGTTGTCCCAACTCCCGTGAACTGCCAGATTTCACTAATTTATATGAAGGTGGGAATAAGATGATTTCCTTTATTGGTCTCTTACTGGACATACTGCATCACAATCTACCAAACATGGATGAGGTAGAACCCTGGTTAAACAATGGTATGCCAGCAGCAGGAAGGCAGGCTTTAGAATGGAGGGTAAGTTCTGTTCAAAAGCTTATTGAAGATTGGGAATGGCGCTTATCAATTTTGCAAAGACTTGAGCCTTTATCAAAATGCAAGTGGAGTTTGAAGGAAGTATTGGTCATTTTGCGTGCTGCTCCTTCCAAATTGCTAAATCTGTAAGTTTGATGATGTTATTTTAGTTTACTCTTTAGATAAATGATGCAGCATAAGAAATTATATTTATGATATTTAAGGCTTTATTTATTTATTTTTATTTTTTTTAAAGATATTTAAGGGTTTATTCTAGCTATTTAATTTAAATTAGGGTTTACGGATTTATTTTATTTTAAATTAACATTAATCAACCTTTTTGGATAATTCTAGGATTTAGTTTGAATTAATTAGAATTAGATTTAGTTGATTATGATTAGATTTGAATTGGTTACACCTTATACTTTATTTCTATAAATAATTATTCATGGCATCTATTTGGAGCCAATTAAATGTTATTGATGAATCCTATTATGAGTTTTCTATCTTTGTGATGCATGTTATGTCCATCGTTTGCTTCTTGTTGTATTAACAATGTTCTTCTTTAACCCTCTCAAAGTTGTATATGCAATTTCTTTTTTTATTCTTCACTCTTTCATCTTTAAACCACCCTCAATTTTGTGCAGAGCTGAATGAGTCCTTCCCTTTTGAGATTTCATGCCTATATTTTTGGATTGCATCTTTTGGCTTGTGCTTTTCCCATCAATGAAACTTGCTAATGAAGCCCTCGATACACCCTCTTCTTATCCTTTCGCTAGTTCTTACCAAGCCCTCGATACACCTATCTTTATTTTATTCTAGTATTTTAATAATTTAAAATTTAATTTTGATATAGTATTGAGCTATTTAATATTTTGAATCTGTTAATTTTTCTAATTAAACTATAATTTTTATTTTATAGAGAAAAATGTCCAAATGGTCTTTGGAATAATTATAGTGGTCTGTTATATTTCCAGAGTATCTAATGTGTTTAATATAGCCTCTTAACTCCTCAAATATGATCCAAACTAGTCCATTGATTTCTCAAATCTAATCCAAAATAATCAAATATAAATAGTATTTTAGATTATATTTGAGTTAAGGGATTAAATTTATTACATTAAATAGCTGGGATTAAAATGACCTCTTATAAATAGTTTTGTGACCGTTTTGGCTGTATTATCATATCTTGTATATTAATGGAATATATAATATATTTGATATAAATTTATTTAATATTTCATATTCATTATTTCCTAATATATTAATCTAATATCCAATACACTAGTGTGTCTATATATATATATATAGAGAGAGAGAGAGAGAGAGAGAGTTATCTCAAGATAAGGAAAAATTCATTTGTGATTTCACCTTTATAAATATTGGTTTCACATATTGGAAATATCTTCTTGATAGAACTTGTTGCTAAATTTGTAAATCAAAGGTCTTATAAGAAAAATAAAAAAATACTACTTCCAGATTAGAGGATTTATGACAATATTTGTCTACAACATCATTCTAGCTCTTTAGGTGAAGAGTTTTCTCGCCAGGAGAATTGATACGATACAAGAAATGAGCATTATTTTTATTTTTATAATTTTTTTTTTTCTGTTATGTAATTTAAATTAGGAATTTTTAAATTATTTTGTTTGAAAATAGTCTTTGTTATCCTCTTTGGATAGTTACAGGTTTGAATCTGAATTATTTAGGATTTTATTTAGCTTAGATACAATTAGATTTTAATTATAATAAATTATCTTTTAATCTTATTTTTATAAATATGAATTGACTTATATTTGAAATCAATAAATAGTTTTGAATGAATTATTGATAGGACCAATCAATGTTTAAAATTGCGTAAATAAGCCTCCAGACGTTTTTCGTCCATGAGGCGAGGCGTAAGCCTCGAGGCGGTGTGAGGCATAAGCCTCACGGATGAAGAATTATGTAAATGCAAATTTAAGTATTCTAGAAAGTAAATAACAGTAAGAGTATGATACTTTAAAAATATCTAAAGAGAAAGTGAACTTAGTTGAAAACAATAAAATAGATGCAATATATGCATCTCATAACATAATTTAAAGTACAAAACTATAAATTGAAGTCTATAAGAACTCCCAAAGTACAAATAAGAAAGAATATCAAAAATTCAATCATGTCCCATCTCTAAATGGGTCTTCAATGGAGGCATCTTCATCTCCAATTGTATCTATGAATGCAAAATCTTCATCATCTTCAATCTTACCCATTTTTCTCTTCCCTGTTCAATAAGAATAATTAGTGTGCTGTTAATTGCATATATTTTAAATGTAATAGCACATAAGAAATTATGAGATACTTTTGTTTGTTTGTTGTGCTGCAGTACTAGTGGATGTGTGTGGTGTGGTACTAGTGGATGTGCCCGCTTAATCTGTTTTGCCTCTTAAGACATCTACAGTTAGATCCTTTAGCTGCAGGTCTGATAATAACAAATCTGTCTCATCTTCTATGAACCACTCATTATCAGACGTCACATCATCACACACCAAAGGGTTTTTATCATCCTTCAACCCCTTGTTCCTCAACCTCTTATCTCTCAACCTATTGTTGTGCAAAATATACACAAGGGAGTTGATTCTTAGTGTTGAAAGTCGATTTCTGCTCTTCGTTTGCACTTGACTATATGTGTTCCAATTTCACTCACACCTAGAGGAAGAACAAGTGAGGTCCAAAACTCTAATAAATTGAAAATGAAATCGACGTTTTTATCTCATATGAAGCTTCAACTGATCGTAAAAACATCGTGCCATAGGAATTGTTGACAAGGATATTAATCATGCTCCTGCTCTTGATGTCAGACCATTCATTTGACATAATGGTAACACCTGTCTCACTCCATGTCTTTTTAATCTCATCAATACTCCGCTCTATGTTCTGCAACTCTTTTAAAATTCATGTCCGCACCTCGTACATGGAAGGTGCCTTCAACCCTCGCTCATACAACTCAGCAGATCGTGATGTAAGACTAAAATGCTTGCAATGATTTTGATAAGAGCTTGCACAGCTTATTGATCAGAGTAACAGCAAGTAGAACTAGTAGTAAATAAAACAATGAATCAAGACGTAAGAGCAGTCACTTTCGTTTAGGTTAAGTTGCACATCAAGAGCTTTGAGTCATCAAAGTAATATAAGAAATCAATATCATGCAAATGTAATAGCTTTCAACGAAAATCCCTAATATAGCAATTAGATTAGAAACAAATGAAGTGCACTCAATTTCTTACGTTTACTAAGCTTGACAGAATTAGACAAATGTGATCTTCATGACTAAAATCAAATCACAAGGGTTAGACTTTAAGAAATACATGAAGAGAGAGATTAGAAAAACTTTGTTAAGGATCGGTTGTAATCATCCACTCGAGGTTCCAAGTTGCTCTTTAGTAACCTCAGCCAAAGTATCCAAGATGCGCTCTACGTACTCTTCTACGGTATGGTCGATGCGAGGGTTGACGTCGAAGAAGGTCGAATGTAAGATGCAAACAAACCCTTGCTCGTCGTAGGAGAGGCCGTAGTTAAGTTCTGGATCGGCCATGCATTTGCTTTGTTGTATGTGGTGGTATCAACGACGTACTTCTTTAAATAATTTGTACATTCCTTTTTCATCTCATCAGGAACTTTTGCACATGGTTCCACATTGACATGAGTGCAGGCTAGATGATCCTTCAATCTTTTGACGCCACCAGTTATGTGTTTCTCACCGAAATTACATTTCATGTAAACATATCCCTTCTTTGCACCTTCGTCTGACACTTTAACTTGAGTTTCATATTTCTATGCAGGATCTTTCTTCCTAGTCATACTAACAATAGGATATATTTTAATAATTATTTGTACTACCAATAATAAGACAACATAAATACAAAAATATACCAGTCTGCCTGGGGTCCAAGGGGGCGCTGCCCCCTGACGGGGTTCGACTTGTTGTATATGCTCAGTACCGAGCATGTACCGCTCGGTACCGAGCGGTACTTGCTCGGTACCGAGCGGTACTTGCTCGGTACCGAGCGGTACTTGATCTGTACCGAGTGGTACTTGCTCGGTATCGAGCGTGTACCGCTAAGTATCAAGCATGTACTTGCTCGGTACCGCTCGGTACCTAGTAGTACCGAGCATGTACTGAGCGGTACCGAGCATGTACTGAGCGGTACCGAGCATGTACTGAGCGGTACCGAGCTTGTACCTGCTCGGTACCGAGTATGTACTGAGTGGACGAATGAAAGAAAGCCGAATCAGGAGTTATTCAAGCTTTCGTTACTGCACGTCAAAGTCAAGGCCACAACACCGCGTACCTGCTCTTCCGACCTAACCGATGCCTGAACGTTTCCTGCACTCACAACTTCGGCTTCGTTTCTTTCCTCGCGTCGTCTCCTACACCCACGGCTTCGTCTCCTTCCCTCACGGCTTCGTCTCTTTCTCTCACGGCTTCGCCTCTAGTTCGCCTTTCAATTCTTACAGGAAGCCCTAATCCTATACGTGAATACACGAACACGAATCGGCTGCGTCGTATTTACATATATATCGAAGAAAAAATTTCGAGGCGGTGCCTCATACTGCCTCGAGGCATTACGCTCTAATGCGTACGCGTCGTGCGAAAAAATCGTAGGCTTCGCTGCATGGTTCGAGGCGTAAGCCCCTATACGCATGTCTTCCGCCTTGACTTGAGGCACGACTCAATGCGGACGCCTCGTCCGCTTTTTTAATGATTGCTATAAACAACAGTTTTCTTCACTGTTTTTCACCCAATCTTGCTAGGTTTGCTTGCGAACTCAATTATTACCCTTGGAGTTACTTGCGAACTCAACTACTTCCTATCAAATTGGTATCAGAGTGTTGTCTTGGGACCATCGGCGGTTGAAATCTAGAATTTTTAGCAAGGAATTTTCATCCGTAAGAAGATTCTCTTTTAAATCGTGGGAAGGAAAATGACCAGAAGTATAGTTGAAGTATTGGAGGGAGAAAAATGTCAACTTAAGATCGATTTTGAGGAAAAAATTGTTGATTTTTAGAATCAATTTGCTTCTATCCATGAAAAGATGGATGGAAGGTTTGCCGCCTTGGAAGACATGATGAAAAAGATACTTGTAGGCAAGCATAATTAGGCTTGGAAGGGGTCAGACATGAAAATGTGGAGGGTATTCTTACTTTAGTTCAGCCGCTCATACAGGAGTTCAGTGAGGTCTTTCAATTTCCCCAAACCCTACCACCACAAAGAGAGCTAGAGCATGCCATTACATTGAAGGAAGGGGTGTTACCGATTATTGTTCGATCGTACCACCATCCCTTGATTCAGAAGGATGAGATTGAAAAGTTGATCCGTGAGATGCTGGAGGCGGGGATCATTTGGCTAAGTGTAAGTCCTTTCTCTAGTCCAATATTACTAGTCAAGAAGAAGGATGATAGTTGAAGATTTTGTATAGATTATAGGGCTGTAAACAAGGGAACAATACTGGATAAGTTCCTATTCCTGTGATTGATGAGCTCTTGAATGAACTACATGGAGCAGTGGTATTCTTCAAGTTGGATTTGAAGTCGGGTTACCATCAAATCAGAATGAAAGAGACAGATGTTCATAAGACGGACTTTAGGACACATGAGGGGTACTATGAGTTTCTAGTGATGCCGTTTGGGCTGAATAATGCTCCTGCTACTTTTTAGTCCTTGATGAATAAGGTGTTCCGATCGTACCTCCAGAATTTTGTTCTGGTTTTCTTTGATGACATACTGATGTACAATAAGACCGAAGAGAAGCATCTGAAGCACTTAAGGATGGTTTTAAGAGTTTTACAGGAGCATCAACTGAGGGCCAACCTAAAGAAGTGCAGCTTCACACAAGTTAGTGTTGAGTACTTGGGGCATGTGGTGTCCAAAGAGGGAGTGACGACTGATCAAACCAAATTGAGGCAATACAAAAGTGGCCTTTTCCTAGGAACCTGAGAGAGTTGAGGGATTTTCTAGGATTGACTGGTTACTACTGAATATTTGTGAGGGGATACAATACCATACTTGGCCCTTGACTGAGCAACTGAAATAGGATAGCTTCTTGTGGAGAGAGGCAGCGACACAGGCTTTTGAGAGACTGAAGAAAGACCTGACTACAGTCCCAGTTTTAGCTCTCCCAGATTTTAGTCAGGTTTTGGTGGTGGAGACCGATGTATCCGGATATTGGTTGGGGGCCGTTCTCATGTACAACCACAGGTCTATAACATACTACAGTCAAGTACTGTCTGCTAGAGCTAGGCTTAAATTGGTATATGAGAGAGAACTGATGGAAATTGTGTTGGCTATTCTGAAGTGCCACCCTTACCTACTGGGGCGACATTTCATTGTCAGGAGTCAGGACATATCAGAGGAGCTTGAAATACTTATTAGAGCAAATGATGGTAACTGAGGAGCATCAGAAGTGATTGTTTAAACTACTATGCTATGATTTTGAGATCCAGTACAGGTCAGGTTTGGAAAATAAGGCGGATGATGCTTTATTAAGATGTGTTGGGAGATTCCAGGAGATGGCAATTTCAGTACCACTTATGGTAGATTGGGGGGCTATCAAAGAAAAGAGTATGCAAGATGAGAGTTGAGGAAGATTAGAGAGGATTTGATGAAAGATACGAGTAGCCATCCGGGGTACTTACTTGAGGGGGAGAGGCTCTTACATCAAAGAAGGTTTGTGATGCCACGAACTTCCATCCATAATCTCCACATACTGTTGGAGTTCCATGGGAGTGCAGTTGGAGGCCATTCCGGGATACAAAAGACATACAAGAGAGTGGCTGTTGAGTTGTACTGAAAGGGGATGCATAAGGATATGGTGACAAGGTGTGAGGTGTGCCAGAGGAACAAGTATATGTCTATGGCTCCGGGGGGGTTACTACAACCTTTAGCAATTTCAAACAGGGTGTGGGAGGAAGTGTCCATGGATTTTATAGATGACCTTCCACGATCGAACAGATTCACAGTAATTATGGTGGTGGTGGACAGGCTGAGTAAGTATGCACATTTCATCCCCTTATGATACCCCTACACCGCCGTGAAAGTAGCAGCAACATTCATCAGGGAGATGGTCAGACTGCATGAGATTCCCGAATCTATAGTTTCTGATCGAGACAAGGTGTTTCTCAGCCAGTTTTGGATGGCGTTGTTCAGGGTATAGGGAACAATTCTTAATAGAAGCACTCCTTTCCACACGCAGACGGACGGACAAACGGAGGTTGTCAACAGAAGCCTGGGGACTTACTTGAGGTACTTTGCTTCGGAAACACCACAGATGTGGACCAAATGGTTAGCCTAGGCCGAATATTGGTACAATACCTCGAACCACTCAGCATCTCAGATGATCCCTTTCAAAGTCCTATATGGAAGGGACCCCCCACACTTAGTACACTTTGGGAAAGGAAGCACACAAGTTTCATCAGTAGAGCAATACTTAGAGAAAAGGGATATGGTGTCACGATCCGGCCGGGTGAGCTCTTGTAGACGAGGCGGGAACGGAATCGGACATTTAGAACATTACAATTGTTTTAAAATATGTATTGAATAAATCTAAAACACTTCACAAGAAACTAAAAGCGCCTCTAAAATTTTTCAAATATATAATAAACACTTCATGTCTTATCAAAAGAGAAATCACTTAGACAAATGTGGTTACAAAACTTAACATTCATGCCAAACCATCCAAAAATGGGTATACTATAACTAAGAAAAACATAAAAGATCCTGTTAGCTGGTACTCGACGACTGTAGGTGAACCATGGGTAATCAGTCATTCTTTGCAGCTGGTTCTCTTGAAAAAGTATCCAAACACAAGGGAGTGAGCTAACACTCAATAGGAACTCTAACCTTAATATTTTCACATGCCTTTTAAAATGAAAAAATCACATATATGTTAGTGGGGAAAATGCCTTGATTGATTTGCTACACATGATAGTTTTCATATCTTATAAATGTTGGATGCCTTATGAATGTCATATGCCATATGTATGTCATGTGTCTTATGAATGTCATAGCTTATATATATCATATCTTATGTATGTCATATGCTTACTCATATTTTATTTTATATAACCGTACCGGAGTACCAATAGTGTATTGATCAGATACAAACATTTTTTTTGCCATTCATTTCTTTTTCTCTTTTGCCCCAATGGGTCATATTGTTTCGTATTGCTCATAAGAGTCATATTTGTGCTTTCGCACCATATTTGGTACTCCACCTTCAATTGTTGACCTGATATAAAAGAAATATATATCATAGCTTATGTATGTTATATGCTTACTCATATTTTATTTTATATAACCGTACCGGAGTACCAAGAGTGTACTGATCAGATACAAACATTTTTTTGGCCATTCATTTCTTTTCCTCTTTTGCCCAAAGGGTCATATTGTTCCGTATTGCTCATAAGAGTCATATTTGTGCTTTCGCACCATATTTGGTACTCTGCCTTCAACTGTTGACCTGATATAAAAAAATATATTATACCTGTTCGGACATCCATTTACACGTCGCTCTCCCCACGACGGCCCACAATATCCGCGATTCGTATGTCCTACACCACATCGACGTCTCTTCACGCACGATCGATCTCGGCATTAAAATGAGACCCAGCTCGTCATTCGCGCGCCCTGGCTCTCTCCCGCTCTCCTTTTCTCTCATGCGAGCTTCTTTGTGGTGGATCAACTTTGCTCCTTCAATGACTTCCATTTCCAGTTGGACCAGAAGTTACACATTCGATTAGAAGCAATGAAAGGAGCTTGCTCGCTTGCGAAGGAGGTGTTCGGCTTCGTTTCTTTGCAGGAGGTGTAGAGATTGCAGGCGTCACTTCTTCGGCTCCGTGCTGTTCGGCTGCGCCCCCTTGACAGATCGGAAGTTACGACCATTTCGATCAGAAGCCACAACGTGAGCTGCTCACTATAAAGGACCGGAAGTTACACATTTTGATCGGAAGCAACACAAGAACCCGCCTCCTACTCTGACTCCTCTCTGTTGTTCGACTTCTCTCGATCGACGACTTCCCTTCTGTCGATCAGAGATAAGACCGAGAGCTCGCTTGTTGCATAGGTAACTTTCTCTTTCACGCTCTCTTCTCCGGCCAAATCCCATAAATCTGCCGGATAGAGGGATTTAAAAAAAGATATTATAAATATTTAATTATAGTTATTTTAAATAATTCTAATTAATTATAATTATTGTAATTAATTATTAATTAATTTTAATTAAATTATTATAATTAATCTAATTAATTATAATTTTTTAATTAGTATTAATTTTAATTCATTATGATTTATTGGTGGGGACGGTCCTCGACCTCGACACCGACACCGCCAACGACTGCTACGCAAGGAATGATATTTAAAATCTCATTCTCGACGTTTGCGGCGGACCGGAGAAGCACCTATACGTGCTCTGGTAGCACGGTAGGAGGGAGCCCGGTGCGACGCATACGATGAGGTGAGTAAGCCCTATATATGCTCTTGTAGCGTGGTGGGGAGAGCTACTGGTGTTCTGGTACGGGTACTGCTGAAGGCCCCATACACGCTCTTGTAGCGTGGTGGGATGAAAATTTGTACGACCACGGTGTCTAAGGATACCTACCATACACGCTCGAGTAGCGTGGTGGGAAGGCCCAGCTCCCATACATTTCCCCCAAACGGGGGATATGTCGAGGTGCTGCCGAAATTTTCACTGAAGTGCACAAAGCCTGAACAACAAGAAGACCTCACTTGAGCAGCAATGCAGAGGACCCATACTTGAACAAATACATTAAGAACTTGAAAATCAACATGACTATGAGGACTCAGACTTGAACTTGCAAGAACAAGCATTGGGACTCAAATGAACATGAACTGAATGGCCTAAATGAACTCAAACTTGAACCCAAATAAAATTGAAATTTGAGTACAAGCTTGAACTTGAACTTGCAAGACGAGTAAAGACATGGATTGAACATTTGAACTTGAAGAATTGGACTGCAGGGACACGTGAACTTGTACTTTGAGCTCGAACTATATAACATTAAGTGGGGCTTATGAACTTGATAAACTCAGAGCCAGATAAATCTAATTTTGAACAATCACTTACACTTGGAGCTTTTAAACAATCAACTAAATTTATACTACAAGGAATTAAACTCAAGGTGGTAAGAAGATTTTTTACAAAATATCAGAGACTCAACTTGAATCCAAATAAGACAAGTGCAAGAGGACTCATATTCAGATGAACTCGGATCTGATTGCAAGAAAGTTAAACAACATGAACTCTAAAGAACTCAACTCATATGTCATGATTTTGTGTTTCTGAATTGAGGACCACAAGAGACTTGAATCTCTGAAGGCTTCAGGAGACTTGAACTTCTATTCAAGCTCAATCTACAATTTGAATACACACATTGATTTGAACTTGAACTAAATCCAAATCTGGGTTTAGATACTGGATCTAAACAAAGTGTAGAATGACATGGACTACTGAATGATCAGCAAATAATCAAGCTTCAGCTACTAGCAAACATGTATGAGTAGGTGTAACGAACTCCTACAACAGTTCCTACGAAGTCAAATGCGCCATGCTTGCAAGTACGATAGATGGGTTGTAGAATGCATGTGTCCCCTGTATGCATTACTGAAACATCCAACACTAACAATTTTGCCTGTTGATTGAGATGGCAATACTGGAGACCAGCAATCGAAAATCCGCCTCTACAAACAAGTACAATCAACAAATCACCTGAGATTGGTGAAAGGTGGATATGGTACTGATTTCAATGGGCCTTCTACTATACCTTCAGGAGGTCATAGTGGATACAACGATTTCCTGCAAATGAACACTTGTGGATATGGCTTAGGTACAACGAACCACTGTGGGCACAGGATATGGCGTAGGTATAACGAACCACTGTGGGCACAAGTACATATATCTCCTACGACAATGATAATTAAAATCTTTAAGTATTTCGAGTACAAGGGCAACTCGATGTACGAAAAAGGACACCTCCTGGCAGAATGTAAAAGGGATTTGAGCAAATTCCAACTAAGCTTCATGGTGTTCCAAAATTCCTTCTCGATCCTGTACTCAGGAAGGAAAACAACTATGGCATCTACAAATATCAAAAATATCAAGTTTACTACATTGATGATCGCAAAAGGGGTTCTTTTCAAAACAACAAACTTCAAAATCCAGAAAGTCCTTCCCCGGTGAATGAGAAAGGGGGAGCCAATATTAAGATGCACGCCACCGAATCTGCAACACTCATACAAGCAGACAGAAGGAGTCCACAAATTATAACGGTACGCCACCGGATCTGCAACACTCGTACTAACGGACAGAAGTCGTCTTCAAATATTTTTAAAATACCTCTGCACGTGCACTATAAATTGTATACACGTAGGTACACTAAAGGGGAAAATACAATCTCGACCGGCATGGGCCCCGACAAACGTGTTATTGGTACACATGATGTCTAGGGATGCTGCGCGGGTCGATAAGTGAATTCAGGTTTGAACCTGATCCTTCCATACGGATCAATATGAGTCGACAGGGTTTGAACCTTCAAACAAAATACACGGTTGTAGCGACCGGTGTATTTGTTTAAATACATTCATATTAGGCCTTCAAGGCCTTTAACATAGAAAATTCACAAACAAAGGCACAAAGCCTACGAGAAACCCGATCCTCGATCAATAGCTTGGTTGAGTTGACAGGGTTCAATCAATAAATAAAAATGACCCCGAACACCCCGATGATGGCCGTGTCAAAGACAGATCTCAACCGGAGGGTTCCATTTAATCCAAAGCTCCACCCAAATACTCTAGAAATCCAAAATCCAAAAAATCTTAGATATTTAAAATTGAAATAAATCCTTCAATCACTTAAAGCAAAACCCATCCACCCTCCGCAACAGTTTGCTGGGGTGGACAAATCAAAATCTACTTATGCTCACAAAGAGCTAAATGTCTAGTCGTAAATGTCACTAGGATTCATTCTAAAATAGTCTCCTGCCAGTAAGGAACTGGTACGTGTCCTCTAACCGGCGGTTTTGCTACCAAATGGCATCGCAGGATAAACGGTTATGACCCGGGGCCCTCTGAACCTAGTGGTTTTGCCGCCAAATGGCACCACAAATAACGGTTATGGTCAGAGACAATACGTTCCTTAGTGACATCAAATCCTTGAGATATGAATCAATAGGATATGATCGACAGGGCACGAAGCCCTCTGTCAGCTAAGGTAGATTCAAATTTGTCCCCTTAGGCAAACATCTAACCCAGGTCTACAAGGTTCCCTTGGACGAAGCAACCCATGGCTGCTGATAAGGATCCTTATGTCAGGTTGGGTCGACTACCTCCTCTGACTAAGTAGACTAGGGACCATGATGGCTCGGGCCGACGGAATCATGGGATCTTGATCGGGTCTATCATCCACTCCCCCACCATCCGCTTTAAGTGAAAGATGGTGGAAATTTCTTTTTTTAAATATCAAAATCTCCAAATTCTCCAATCCCTATGCCCATTGCTGCTACTATATTCCAGATATCACGTATTCTATACGTATCTGATCGATGACTAGCCTTAATTGAAAGTTCTCTCTCGTGATCGGGAGGGGTAATTAATTATAGGGGCTTGCGCCTATAGGAACCAGAACTCAGATCATAATGTCCTCGCAAAATGAGGGTGAAATCTTTGGCTAGTGTCTTATCTACAAATCCATCTGCCTTCCAAAATTTACCTCAGAACTTATTTTGTTAAAACTCCCTCGCCAAATAAAAGCAAAATAGTAGTGCGGCGGGGAGGCCGGGGCCGAATT
Organism: Dendrobium catenatum; assembly: GCF_001605985.2. NCBI lineage: Eukaryota > Viridiplantae > Streptophyta > Magnoliopsida > Asparagales > Orchidaceae > Dendrobium > Dendrobium catenatum. Next base: position 1,448,831 of record NW_021318777.1, read on the forward strand.
TTCGGAGCCCATATCAACATGCATAATCATTTACATAATCTTTCCATAGAGACATATGTATGTAGTGTAGCTTTTTTATAATAACCATTTGTCTTGAACATGAAGTGCATGAAAGAAACTTCTATGAAATGCTTAGAGTTTTAAACATTAACTATGCATTTATTATATATCAAATCAAATAAAGATTGCATTTGCCATGTATCAATTAACTAGAGATATGTATTTGCCATGTATCAATTAATTAGAGAGATGCATTTTCCATGTATCAATTAACTAAAGATATAAAATATAAAGAAACAATAAAAACATAAAGGAATATGATTATGTAGGGTAAGAGGTTCCTACCTCAATTGCACTTTGAAAGCCTTCACTTCACCAACCTCTCTTTAATTATTCTTTCCAAAACCAAGGGGAAACATTACAACATAAGCCTCTTATGTAAATTCAAACCACTATATCACACTAATCCTACACATGACATATATAAATACTTCCCTTAAGCTCATTATACTCCTCCTACCCATATCCTCAAGGTAAAAGAGATACAACAATAACTGTAAAACCCGAAAACTGTTAATCGAATGCGTCGCACACTTTTCGTTGCGCTGCGACGAATTTAGGTGAAATTTATAGTTGTCGGAATTCGACGAAATAAATTTTATAAAATTCTACTCAAAATTTCGATCGAAACAGTATAAAGAACCTATACTTAATTTCGCATGATTTTGAAACTAAAATTCGTCGAAGTTCGTTTAAGTATAATTTAACCCTTTATACCCATTTTTCCCTCATGAACTCTTAAGAAAAGAAATGAGGGAAGGGGCACATGCGTAATTTGGCATTTAATTTTTCCCTTAACCCCCTCATCCTCATAGGGACCGATTCTTTCGGTCTCTTGTTTGCTCTTTCGGCCTAACCGAAGGAGAGAGAGAGAGAGAGAGAGAGAGAGGAGGAAGAGCGGCAGAGCTTGGGGAAGGAGGCGGATTCCGACGACGGTTTAGAAGGAAAATTGAAGGGAAAGCTCAAGAAAATATAGAGGTAAGCTTCTAATGCTAGAAAGGTTTCATTTCCATTAGATTTCTTGAAGAAGGAAAATTAGGGTTTTTGTTTTTGTTGGGGCTTTCTTAGAAAAATTATAGGGTTTGTTTATGAGCATATTTCTAAGCCGTAAACATGAATTTTTCTTAAGGAAAAACTTTAGTTATTAGGTTTCTCCAATTTTAATTATTTTTGAAAGAAATGTTAGAAGAACTTAAGGGAAGGAATTGTATGAAGAAAAATGCAAATTTTCTTCAAGAATTTGGGTTTTAAAAATTAGGGCTTTTCCAAAATTAGGATTTTTGAGCTTGAATGTTCACAAAAGTTGTTCCTAAAGGTAATGAGAGGTCACTAATTAAAAGAAATTGAAATTTTGATAAAAAAATATTTTTCCTAATTTCTACATAATTTTAAATCCAAAAATTAAACTGTTAAATTACATTTTTTATTAATGAAAATAATTGATATAAATGTATTAGATTGTGGATATGTGATAAATTAATAAATGTGATAAGTATGCTTTAGGTTATGGGTAGATTAATGAGCATTAATAATCTTAAGTATATAATAATTAATAGAATGTATAGGGTGTAGGGATAATGGGGTATGATTGGTTTAGAATGGTATAAAAAAGGCTTATGATGTTATTGTAAATTTTACCTTAGGTGTTGAACCTTAGACGAGGACGATTTAAGAGGGAGTTGTGCGAAGAAACCTCAAGGTAAATAACACATTGCATTCTACATTTCATAGTCTTCTCTTTAAATATGTTTATATAACATTGAATTGTCTTGCACTTGAGCATCATTAGAATTATGTCTTGCATATGCTTATGAATATCATTGGAGGCATATTTTATATATGAGCATCATTGAAACATTGAAATTATATAGGACTGTTAGCACTAATCTTGTAAAAGTTTATGTTTCTTAAGTTGCATATGGTATTAACCTTAGTTTTTTTCATGTATGATTCATAGGAATAAATGTTTACTTTCATGCTTACAATAAGTTTTCATATGTATGTGGCAAATCATCTTATGTTATGATATGAACAACCTTATATTATGTTATGGAATACAAGTTTGTGCATGTTGATTTGCGGAGTAGCAAATATAGTGCCTTGGCACAATAAGGTTCTTTGGAACAATATGGCTCTTCAGAGTAATATGATGATGAATGTCCAAATATGAGTTTGTACTTGATCAGTACAATATGGGTACTCCGGTACGGGTGTATAGTATATAAATAAGCTATATCATGTAAGAGTTAAATGAGGTAAGCATATGATATGTAAGATGGAACATGTAACTTAGACAAACACATTACATATGACATCAACTTAGGAGCATATGACATATAGGAAAGAACATATGGTTTTGACAATTATGGACTTACATATAATATATAACATCGACATCTGTAAGCATACGATTATATCTTTGTATATTACTTCTTTTTCATTATATAAATTTTAGATGTGATTTGTCATTTGTTGAGCATAGCTCACTCCCTAGTTTCGGGATACTTTTCAGGAGAACCTACTTGTAGGTGAGGCGGAACACCCAAGATTCACCTATAGTTGTTGTATGCCGGCTGACAGGTTCTTTTGATGTTTTTCTAGTTATAGTTGATTTTCTTTTTGGGTGATTTTGGCATGATTAGTTTAGTTTTGTAACCATCTTGTGTTTATGAACTCTCTTTTGTTATGACTTGAAGTGTTTAGTATATGCTTGGAAAAAAAATTAAAGGTGCTTTTAAATCTCTGTTAAAGCCTTTTAGATTTTTAAATACATGTTTTAAGATGATTGAAATGTTCTGAACGTCCGATTTCGTTAACCCGCCTCGTCTATACGAGCTAACCGGGCCGGGTCGTGACAATAACAACAACAACATAAAATCGCATTTATACATCATCATCCCTACACAAATTATGATAAATAAATAGCATATGGTGTAATGTTAGGGTTCAACTTGAACCGGTCCTAATTTGACCGGTTTACTACAGGAGGCGGGCCCTAAGGGGGGCTGAAATGGGAAGGAAGGGCAGCACATGGGTGGGGCCCAAGCATTAATGTATGCATTATGGGAGCTTGGGTTTGGGGGGAAAATTCAAATGTGAAGGGTTGTTTAGTGATTCAACATTAAATATTTGTAACGTGCTTTAAGTATGCTTCTTTTGGCTAGGATGAGGGTCATCTTGAATTTGAAAAACAATTTGAGATCTAGGGTTTGTTTTCTTGGGCTCTAGGCTTGGCTAGAGATTTGAAGAGCTATTTCTTCCTCTCGAATTGAAGGAACTTGTATCGTTTGCTGTTTTCTTTCATCTATTAGTGGATTTCCTCATTTTTCTCTCAGTTTTCACTGTTCTTCTATGAAAATCTGCTGTTTGATTGCTGTAAACAGCAGTTTTTTCACTGTTTTCAACCCAATCTTGCTAGGTTTGCTTGCGAACTCAAATATTAACCTTGGGGTTACTTGCGAACTCAAGTACTTCTTTCATAAACCTAAAAAGTCTTGGTTAGAAAGTATTAGAAGTGATATTTTTTATTAGATTTAAATAATAATTTGACTTTTAATTGTGTCTAATAGGACACAATGAAGAAAACTGACTCATGTAGCCGACCCCACATAGTGGGATAAAGGTTTTATGTTATTGTTGTCCATAGCACATAAAAGTCAATTTCTTAAGTTGGCCTAATTTTTTTGAATGTTTTGCTGGATACATTTCTTTTATTTGTCATGACCATCGGCATTGGTTCTGCTATGGCTTAAATGGTCTCTTGTTTTTATCTATGAAGACTAAAGACACTTTAATGGATTTGTGCAATATGACTTTTTGCTATCAGTTTTTCCTGCATTAGAAAGGGAAATATTACTGTTAGAGTTTATTAAATTGATATTCATCCCTTCCTATATCTTCCTCTTAGGATTATTTCTATCCAAATTCCATCTTATACTATCCATATACGAAGTCTGGTGTAATTTCCTGGCATGTACTGTTATTATTTCTTGTATACTTTCTTATTACCATAGCTGCGTACAAATTTTGTCCTGTTAGAACATATGTTTTGAAGCTTCTTTTTTCATGATTTTTGCACAGTTGCATGCAAAGGGCAAAATATGATCTTGGAGAGGAAGCTGTACATCGCTTTTCCTTGCCAGCGGAGGATAAGGCGGCTCTGGATCTTGCTGAATGGGTAGCTGGTGCTTTTAAGAGAGTGTCGGTATGGTAGACTGAGATACAACCATTTCATGTCTAACATGAGTAGCATTTTTTTTTAATCATTGAGTTTTATTGGAGAGTTTCATTTTCCTCTTATAATGGTTTGAGATTGAAAATCATTATATTATCATTAATAGCTTTTGTATTCTTTCTTTTTTATTGGATTATAAACCTTGATTATTATAATATTTAGATAGCAAATAAATGATATTTATATGTTTTAAATTTATTTTGAAAAGGCATAGGATAGAGCAGCATGAGAATTAATTTGATGTGCATCAAGGAAAACAATATGTCAATAACATGGTGAATTTATTAATGCTATGTTTGATAGAGTATTAACTAGAATTAGAAATAGCTGTGGAGTGTTCTAGTGTTATGCGATTTGAGAATACTTAAAGACTTAATTTCTTTGATGGTGATATAAATAGAACATCTACATCCACCATAACCCAATAAAAAAAAGAATAAACCAAAAAAGGCATATAAAAAGATTATTTTGCTAAAGCTAATTTATTTTGAAGTATTACTCATCTTTATATTAATGAAAAATATTTAGGAAAGATGAAGATAACTGATATAGCAAAAGAAGTAGATTGGGAGGTATTGGATTCCACGGGTGATGAGGTAGGTGAGAGAGCAGTTCATTATGACGATTCTTCAAATGAAGACCTTAGTGATGATAACACTGATGACTTCGGAGTTGCTATGCCATAACTATTTATTTTTTGAATTAAATGTCAATGAGTAGGATATTGGGAATGATAGAATTTTGAGTTGAACTATATTTTATGTTGTTTTATTATTGTGATGTTTGGATTTCAATTCTATTTCACACAATTTATTACTTGCCACTTTATATCTTGTGCATTTTTTGTTTCGTATATATGACAATTTATTTCTAATATCAACTTTTAATATATTATGTTATTATACAAAAAATTCTCATTTTGGCTATATGCAGTTTTAAATTTTGAGGATCATGCCGTAAGGGTTATGCCTCATCTCACAAATGGAAAACGCGTCAATACTCAATTGCGCAATTTTAAACTTTCTACATGTATAACATTTTGTAATTTTTTTCACAATCTTATATTTCATTATTTATTTTTCATTCCATTTCTTATTATTGAGTCCACAAGTTCATCTTAGTTCTACTCTTTTGAAGAGCGGTTGATAGATATTTCGGTAGCCTCTTGCCATATCTCCCTCAGAGGGGACATCTATGGAGAGTCATAGATCTCCCCAAAACGAATAAAAATTGTGAATGATTGTTGTCTAGGATAGTGTGATAAAAATTGTGAATGATTGTTGTCTAGGATAGTGTGATATGGGTCTTCATATCGACCATACTTAAAAAGGGTGCAAGACCGTGAGGCAATTTTGTTGATGATAAGTAAAGTGAAGAATTTCAACAATATCAAAATTAAACACAATATTTTTTTTTTGATAAATATTTCCTTTGTTAACTATCCTTTTTATGAATATTCTATTTTTTTATTTTTTGTACGTCTCTTTGATCAAAGGATTCGGTAAGAGCGAGATGAGCGGGAGTTGGCTTGTGTAGAGAGGGAGACGGGGCAGGCATGCGAGATATCATAACTAGCAGGCGAATTCTGAGTGATTTAGTTTTTAGATATTAACTTTTTCCCTTTTCTTACAAAGCAAGACGATGAGATGGATAAGGGGCTTCTTGTGAAGGGCAAAAACAAGATTTTCAAGATTTTTGTTATGGGATGGGATGATGTAAGAATTTTTTTTCTAAATAATTTTGAATAACTAAAAAATATGTTGACTCCTCGCACAATTCCTCTTTACTCATTGTTTTGAACATAGTATCGTCGCCTTCGATAAATTGTGAGTCTTGTCTTCATGCGGTGACTCGGGCAATATGAGTGTCCTTTGTAGGTGTTTTTGACGTGCCAAGACAATTCATTTAGTTGCGATTGAGGCATTTCTCGATAGACTCAAGCAATGCTGCGTTTGTTGGATGTTATTTTTTTTGCATGTTTGATTAAATAGTCAAGGGATGCATATGGAGGTTATAATGAGGTCAACAGCTCTTTCTCGCAAATCATCATCAAGCTTAAAGTGTGGGTTGTAGTTGATGCTTTCAAGAAAAGCATTATCATAACGTATGAAATATTTTGTTTATGGAACTCTTGCTACCAGTGGTCTACATTGCTGGTGCATTATAAGATATGAGATATTATGTTTTTCAAAAAGAGAATTAATAGAAGTATTATATTTAATATTTACTATAGATTGCCGATAAATAGATACATAGATATTGGTTGAGTGACTCTGATTGCATTTATCAATTTCATGCAAGATCTTACATTTTCCATGGTTCTTTGTAATGAAGTTAATGGTTAGTTTCTTTAGGGAGATCTATTATATAACTTCACATTCTTATAGTTCACTGTTTCTTTCTATGAATAATCTAGACAGGTTATTGACTTTTTTTAATTGGTTCTTCATCTTTGCATCCATGTTTTGTTTTGTTTTTTTTTTCTTTTTTTTGTTGCATTTGTTTGATTGCATATGCATGAATGCTTTTATTATTCACATGTTCTTGTTTTTCATTTTGATGTCCTTTTATCTGATTCTGGTGCTTTAATATTTACGGCTGGGTGTTTACTTGTAGTTTTGTATTTTCAGATGGAAGATGTTGTTGCTCGTGTTGCAGAGGGCACTTCTAGTGCTGTCCAGGATTTAAAATTTTCATCCCTTCGTTCTAAGCTAGGTCCTTTAGCTGCTGTAAGTCTATCAGAACACAATTTAATTTTCTGAAAGTAGTGTCTTAATATCTCGTTATATTTTTTGTTCCTTCAGATTCTCCTTTGTATGGATGTAGCGGTAGCATCTGCTAAATCTGTGGATACCTGCAAAGTGCTTTTGCGGCAGGTATGTTTATGTAACATTATTTGAGTATGCAGCATCCCAAATGGTATTAATTCCCCTATAGTTGGCTCTTTTCCTGAAAAAGAACAATAGTTCTAAAACTTTGTAGACAAGGGCAATTATTTATCATATTTTATAAACAAGGACAACGAATTCAAGAAACCTTGACATAACAGGCTTTGGTATTTCTATAATTTATCATATTTTATAGATTTCTTGAAACTTAGTATTATTACTTGAGTTATATATTACTTTGGTGTTTTTACTAGAGTTTATTTTGAATCTGTTATACAAAATATGTATTACTCTAATTATAAAAGAAGGATTTCATAGTAAATTCCAGAAGAAATACTATGGTTTATGATAAATTTTAGTAGTGATATTAGGGTTTTATAAGAAGCCTAATAATAATATTAGGATTTCATGACAAACCCTTGTGGTAATGGCAAGGGTTTAAGAAACCTAAACAGAAAGGTTTCAAGAAACTCTGGCATGTGTTCAACATTTAGTTAGTTCTATTTACAAAATATGATAAACTATTCACTCTTTTTTTTTGGTACAAATTTTGAAAAGAAATATTCTTATTAAACAAAATGCCACACCTTATGGAGTTCTATACCAATTTCTCATCCTTAAAAGAAGTCAAATTTCTTACTGGTGACGAACTGTGAATAACTATTTCCCATAACTTTGAACACTCACCAACATTTATACTTTTCAAGCTTCCTATTTTACTTGATAGAACATGAACTGAGGTCTATTTTTTGTTAATTTCCTACAGGCCAGGGACATGCTATCTGAGATCTATCCAGGAACCTCTCCAAAGACAGGTTCCTCTTATTGGGATCAAATTCGGGACGTTGCTATCATATCTGTTATAAGGCGTGTGCTTCAACGCCTTCATGGTCTAGTGGAACAGGTTTACCTCTGGTTGGATACCATGCAGGGCTTTGAATTTTCTTGTTAGTGTTTTTTCCCCTTGATTTGAACAAGATTCACTCCCTTAATAATAAAATAATTACAAAGCTCTCTCTCTATCTCTCTATTGTATGTATATGTCCATGGGAACTGGGAAGTATTTATTTGTACGTGTGATGTATGAGTATTTATTTGTATGTAAAGGTGATGCACAAGATTGTGCGAATTATAGAGGTATTAAGTTAATGTGTCATACTTTAAAACTATGGGAGCGAGTTATGGAGCATAGGTTGCGGCGTGATACTAATGTTTCTCAAAATCAATTTGGATTCATGCCGGGTAGGTCGACTATGGAAGCCATACATTTATTAAGAGGTTTGATGGAGAAATATAGAGAAAATAAGGAGGATCTACATATGATATTTATTGATTTAGAAAAAGCATATGATAAAGTTCCAAGAGAAGTGCTATGGAGAGTTCTTGAAAAGAAAGGAGTCAATAATGCTTATATTCAAATCATTAAAGATATGTACGCAGGAGCTATTACTTGTGTTCAAACACAAGGTGGTTTGACCAAGTATTTCCCTATTTCGGTTGGGTTACATCAAAGATCAGCCTTAAGCCCATATCTTTTTGCTTTAGTCATGGATGTTCTCACTAGACATTTGCAAGAGGATGTACCTTGGCGTGTGCTTTTTGCTGATGATATTCTTCTTGTTGATAAGACTAGAGAGGGAGTTGAAGGTAAACTTGAATTATGGAGGTCAACCTTGGAGTCTAAAGGTTTTCGCTTGAGTAGATCTAAAACGGAATATATGGAGTGTAATTTTAGTAGTAATAGACCTAGTGAGGGGATTGTGACTTTGGGCGATCAAGTCATTAATAAGAGTACACGTTTTAGATATCTTGGATCTATTGTTCAGAGTGATGGTGAAATAGATGGGGATATTATCAGCAGAATTCAAATTGGATGGTTGAAGTGGAGGAATGCATCGGGCTTGTTATGTGATAGAAATGTACCCCTCAAACTTAAGGAAAAATTCTATAAGATGGTAGTGAGGCCTGCAATGCTTTATGGTGCCGAATGTTGGCCTTTAAAAGAGAAGCATAATACTAAGTTAAGTGTGGCAGAGATGAGGATGCTCAGGTGGATGAGTGGCTTTACCCTTAGAGATAGGATACGAAATGAGCATATACGTGAAAAGGTTGGTGTAGCTCCAGTAGAAGATAAGATTAGAGAAAGTCGCCTTAGATGGTTTGGTCACATAAAACGGCAGCCTTGCGATGACCCGGTTAGGAGAGTAGAGGTATTAGATTTGACTTATGTTAAGAAAGGTAGGGGTAGACCTAAAAAGACTTGGTTAAAAAATATTAGGAATGACCTTTCTTTATTAGATTTAAACGAGAATTTGACTTTTAATAGGACACAATGGAGAAAAAGGATTCATGTAGCCGACCCCACGTAGTGGGATAAAGGTTTGATGTTGTTGTTGTTGTTGTTGTTGTGTGATGTATGAGTGGACTTTAAAAGATTTGCCTCATTTCATGAGAGCCGAGTTGATAGTATTTTAAGGTGACAGATTAAATAGTATTTGAAACACTAATTAGAGATTTTACCCCTATTTGAGAACTTATTGTTCTTGGTTCAAAGTTACCCTTGGCATAATCCCCTTGTCAATTATGTCTTTTACTAATGAGAGAGAACTTTGGATTGATTTTAGCCATTATACTCTCTAAAAGTTTGTTATGATGACTTTCCTTAGGTTTTGATTTGATGTGGTGCTATGGAATCTGCACATATGTTGGAAGGAGAGTGAGAGGAACGATGAAAAACCTGATTAAAATCTTATGATTTTTTTTATTATGTTGATATGCCTTGATCTATATAGTAAATTAATGGTTATTTACCAATCCTAGATCTAAGGATTCTTGTTAGCATCCAAGGATTATGCTGTCCAAATGCTAATTTAGTAATTAACAACAAATGCTTCACCTAGAATTTTTTGACTCATAAACATGGCCAGTGGAGAATGTGTTTTTTTGGATATAAGATTTGATTATTATCGTTTATGGCCACTTTTAAGGCATGACTAATTGGATCGAAGTTTCTTATGATGGGACAATATAAATAGCTTCATGTACACAACTTGAATCTAGTAAGCTCAATTGGCTATAAACAATTTTCCCAGAATCATCCTTCAGGTAGATAGGATTTTAGAGGTGACCCCTACAAGTTCAAGTGGTGGCTCCTGTCATGTAGCACTTTGTCCCATACATGGTTTAAGAGGTGGCTCCTATGACATATCAATTTATCTTATATGGCACTTAGTTCCCATCTTCCGTTTGGTGTATTGATCTGATACCATTTTGATTTTTGGGCATGACATCGATAAACCTTCTTTCCTTTCTCTTTGATTCGAGACTCTCACCCACTAGATTTCTTCTTATTTGAATTTTTTCTTATTGGACAATCACATATTTTTCTTCAGTCATGGGAATCAAATTTTATAAATTCCCATCTCTAAATTTGAATAGAAAAAAATAAGAAATTGAAATCACTTACACTTCCTTCTTTGTCTCCCTCGAACACACAAAATTCTTTTCTCCCCACCTCCTCTTTCACCAAAAGAATATAAGGTAAAGAATTACTTACTTATTTTGAGTAAATAGTGAATAATAAACTTCTCTTCTTTCTTATCCATTTTTTTTTTCGTTCTCCAAATTTTCATTTTCTTCCTCTTAGTTGCTGCCTCCCTTCAGTTTCTATCATCTACCACTTGCGTTCGTCTGATTCTATTGGAGTGAGTGAAATGGACATATCTCTCTTGAGGAGTTGTAGCTTTTCATTCCCGCATGTGTTTCCTCACTCGTTTGCACTGTTCTGTCCCGCTTGCTTCTCAACCTGCTCCACTCTTTTTGCTCGCTGGTTAATTAGGGTCGGTTCAACTGTACCGGCCATGTTGGTTCTTACAGCATATATCATTTTGACTGCCCTGATGTGTGTTAAGACCTCTCTTCTAGAGAATTTTCTTTTTAGTTATCCAAGAATTTAAGAGTTAGGCTCGGTAGTTTCTACTTGCTCTTTTAGGCATTATTTCAGGGAAGCCGGCCTTTCACACTAGCTCAAAATCTGCACTCATCATTTGTCCCAGTTTTCACATCATCAAAAATGATACTTTCAACATCCAAATTTGCAACCAGAACTGGAATGTTTGGATATGCGGAAACAATAATTATGATAGCAATATTTTCTATTAAAAAATTAACATGCAATTATTGATGTTCAAATTTTTCTTGATAAGGCAACTTGTCGATAATTTTGAAAATATGATCAATAAATATATCAGTATGAAACTTTAAATTTAGTTTCCTACTAATTTTTAAAGGATTTCAAAACCTTGCATGCAATTTCTTATATTTGATCCGCACGAAACATTCCAAATTTATACGAATGATGACTTGGACCATTATTCTTATGAGCACTTCTCTTAATATTTATAACACTATAAAATTTCTTTTGTATCATTCAGTTGGCCTTTTTAAATTCTCATGTAAATCTTGTATAGGTTGTGCATCTTTGTAGTTGTATCATATTATGCATGCAGTAGTAAATGATCAAGATCTATACGTTTTATAGTTTTTTTTTTAAAGCAAATGTTTCAACCAGATAATGAAATGAGTAAACAAAAGACAATGATAGTTAATTGCCTGATTATATATATATATATATATATTTAGTATAGGTTTACATTATGATGAAGTTTAAACTATCCATATGATAGTTAATGTCTTAATGAGATCCGAGCTCAGCTTTCATTTGTGCATCACAGCTTGTAGTCTAGTGAATGAGTGGGAATTTCGATAGATTTTGTGCACATCTTATCCAATTGGATGTCAATACTTGACAGGCTAACGTTTGAATAAGAAGGCTGCTCATACACAGTGGCATCAACATCTTTATTAATAAAATGGGATGAAGGGCTAACTTAATTGGCTGGTTCGAAGCTATGATTTTGAATGTGAAACAGAGTATACTATTTTCCACTTGATTTTTTCACCATTTGTGTACATGCTTGAACTTTGGAAATCGAATTGCGCCCACTACAAGTGGAGATATATTTTGATAATTAGCATGCACCCGACATTCTTGACTGCAATGATTAATTATAATTGATTTTTTTTAGTTCTGGATGGGCGTTGTAGTAACCTGAGTAATTTTATCCAAAAATTTTGCATGTAGTACAATATGAAGAGATACTCTGAAAAACAACATTTTAACAATAACTACAAGAAGATGAGCCAATCCAAAAGTCATTTTTCCGAGACATCCAATTCAACTAGAACCCTCGCCACAAGCAGTCTAGGAAGGTGAGCTGTAGGTTCATTTAACAGTAGTGGTTTGCTGAACATAAAGCCCAAAGACTAAACTGTGTAGATTGATTAAAATAGCAAAGCTTAAATCGAGGAAAGATATTCATACATGAGTAATAGGAGATTTTATGGATGAGTCAAACAGAGGAGACCATTTTAATATCTATATTGGGAAATCATTCATGTGATAGGAGTATCGGGAGAACAATTTCGATTTCTTTGCTTCAACAGATAGTCTAATAATGATCCGTCAATGATCTAGTATCTCAATTGCATATTCTCTATAGCTCTATAAAGTTTAGTACTTGCAATTTCAAATTAGATCTTGCTTATTGATTTGCATATAATGCTAATGTATGCAGATTTAGAAGTAAGAATATGCAGACCTAATTAGTTGGATATTTTTCAATCGAACTGCTTCATAGTTTTTCAAGACTTATATTTACTATTCTTGAGCGTGAAGGGATGACGAAAAATTAACTGTAGGATTTGATAATTTTCATAATTTGTTTTTTCAAAAAAATGAGAAATTTAATTTGACGTCTCTGCCATTTACTATGATCTGGATTAATATAACCTGACTTTTCCTTAAACAAAACTTAAGCTACATAAATTGCATTAATAGTCATGTATTATAGAATTTAGTTAGCAATCTATAAAATTTATCAATGAGCACCATTATAATATCATGGTTTCAAATAGTCCTAGGTAATCCCCATAAAAATGCATAGACAAATTAACCCCCAGAGTTTGGGGAACAAGTGTACATATTAGCGTGCCCTTTAATAATTTTTCCCATTTGACAGGCACAAAATTAATCAACAATCCTTGCATTATTCCTTCTTAATAAAGACCAATAAAACCTACACTCAAGCAAATGTACTGTTTTATTTTGATCAACATGATCTGCCAAGACAATCAGTAACTAATTGGGAACTTTTCTTAAAATTCAAACGATCTTTAACAAGGCTCTTCTATGGAGGAGTTGCAAATACTTCTTCTCCAAAATTTCCTTTCATCTTAGCCCATGTAGAGATGGGGCAGCTCCCCAAATGTCATAGTCATGCACTCGTGCCCCATTTGGACTCCTTTCTATCAGATATGAGACATAGCAAAGACGGGTAATCCAATAACATATATTTTCCCCCAATATTTATCCTGACTGTTACTAATCAAGATTGAGCGGGTTGAAAACTAATTTGTTTAGATTATCATAAAACATAAAAAACTTTTTTTATGATCATCAATTCATTAGTCATTTTTAAGAAAGCGTACACAGTTAAAATTTCTTGAAGTGGATTACAGAACTTATAATTATCATCATAAATAATTAACACTTATCAGATGCCTCAATACACATCAAACACAATTTTCTTCTATGATATACCAAAAAATGTTTATGAAAATATTAAGTTGAATGATAAAACTTGGTCACCACTCACCACACTATGGTTTGAAATAACACTTATAGTAATTTTTGATGAGTTATAAAGTTTAGTGGGTTAAATTATTTTAATACATAGTTCCAAATACCGAGAAAAGATAATAATTTTCTTGCTAATATTTTAAATCAATGAGTATTAGTAATCCTAGATATAACTTGCTCACTGGAATATTTAATACTTAAAATTTGAAAAGTTAAAAGTCAAAATTTATCTAAAATATCATACCTCACTTTTTGCATCTCTAAAAAAAATTATAAATAATTTTTTTATAGAATCCCACATTTTATACTGTATATTTTATTCTGTTTGTATTCCCCTCTCATGTCTATAAATATGAGATGTTTTGGAATGTTTTAAAGTAATGTTAAGAAAGAATTTTTGAAAAGAAATCTGGGAATTTTCTTGGAAGAGCTTGGGAGCTTCTTCTTCTTCTTCTTCTTCTATCTCTCGGGGAGACTTGCGAGTTTTTTCCACCCTTCTTCTCGACTTCTAATCTCTTTCATCTCTCCATAAGTATCCTCTCCATTGTATCTTTCATCTCTTGGAAAGCAGGTTTAGGTTTTAATTTGTGTTTGTGTCGTTTGTAAGAGTTGTAAGGTGTCTTGCTTGAGTCGATTGAGTCAAAAGTTTGTAAGTGTCTTTTTATATGAAATGTAAGAGTTTGTTCTTCTTATTACTTAGTTCCTAAGTTGTATTTTTGTTATTTTTTGAGGTGATCAAGAATTTCTTGGGGGGCCCTCTCCCCAGGGATTTTCACTCGCATCATTTTTGGTATCAGAGGAAGTTAGGAAGTCCTAGGTTTGTGAGTCGGTCTGTCAAGTTAGTCTTGTAAGTCTTATTAGTCGTGTGTGTCTTGATGTTATGAGTTATTTGTGAATTATAGTGAGTTTTGGTATATCCTAGGTCATTGAGTTGTTGTTGTGTGAGTCTAAGTTTCTTTAGGTTGAGTCTTTATTTGAGTCAAAGTTTATGAGTTGGTTTGTCAAGTCAATCTTGGTGAGTCAAGTTTTGTCATGTGAGTTTTATGAGTCATGTTGTCATTTGAGTCTTGGTGTCAAGTGAGCAATCTCAAGCCTTGGTGTCTCTTGATGCAACGCCTTTAGAACAAAGCTAACTCATCGGGAGATGAGTTCTCAAGTAGGGGAGTCTGATGTAGCAAAGGGGGGGGGGGGTCAAATCAAACCCAAAAAAAATTTGGTCTTGACTTCCCTTGAGCTTGCTAGCTCATTAATTTTTGAGCTAAGATTTAGCTCATTATGAGCTGGTTTTTAATTCATTTATTGAATTAAGAGTTAGCTCATTATGAGCTATGTTTTTAGTTCACTTATTAATTTATTAGTAGCTCATTAATTTTGTCTCTTCTCTTTCCCCTTGTCTATTTGTTTCCCCTGGATGGTTCTTGGGTTCTCGTGCCTTTCCTCCTTGGTTCCCACGGCTGCCTCCTTGGTTCTTTTGGTTGCCTCTTCGGGTTCTGCCTGGGCTGTTTTCCGTGACTTTTGGGGGCTTTTCCGTGGCTATGGTGCTTTGTTTCCTGGAGTTGACTGTTGGCTTTTCATTTCCCTTATTTAATTAAGAATATGAAGAGTTTTTTGGGCTGTTTGTATTCCCCTCTCATGTCTATAAATAGTAAATGTTTTGGGTTGTTTGAATATGTTATGTGAATGATTTTTGAAAATATAAACCTGCGGGTTTTGTTGGAAAAGCTTGCGAGCTTTGCCCACTTCTTCTTCTTCTCTTCTCTAAGAAAGCTTGCGAGCTTCTCCTCTTTCTTCTCAGTCTTCTAACCTCTTTCGTCTCTCCGCAAGTGACCACCCCACCTGTATTCTTTTTCTTTAAGCAAAGCAACTTTAGGGGTTTGTCAAAGTTTGTAAGTGTCTTGTAAGTGTCTTTATATTATAAAGTGAATTTATTTATGGCTTATTTGTGTTCTTTCGTGTCTTTTTTATTACCTAGTAAAGTCTTCTTTTGTTAGCAAAAATTTGGGCCCCTTCCCAAATTTTTGCTTACACCAATGTGGTATCAGAGCAAGTTAGGAAGTCATAGATTTTTTAAGTTGGTTTGTCAAGTCAAGTCAAGTTGTGTGAGTCTAAGTTTCTTTAGGTTGAGTCTTTTTTTATTGTTGAGTCTCTTTTTTAGAAAAAATGGAAAAAGACAAAAAGATCGATTCAGTCAAGGAAGAAAGCAAGCCAGAAGAAATTGAAGACCCTCTTTCGATGGACAGATGGATTCCATCAAAATCAACAAATCCCCTGCAATATGAAATGTACAAACTTCAGTCATGGATGCACTTGTGTATAGAAAGGTACATGAAGAAGAAGCAGCGTTTGCAAGATCAATTTATGAAAGAACGAGAATAGATCCTGAAGAAATATGAAGAAATGATTAAAGAATTAGATTCTCCGTCTTCACCTCCTCGGAAGAAGACAAAAGCTAACTCATCGGGAGATGAGTTTTCAAGAAGTGGAGTCTGATGTAGGCAAGAAGGGGGGGGGGGGGG
>NW_021318777.1:1465328-1473188 GCF_001605985.2 Dendrobium catenatum
GTTTCCCCTGAGGGTGGGGGGCGGGGTTCGTGGTTTGTGATGCTTTGGTTCCTGTGGGAAATCATTGAAGTGGCTGTTTGTATTCCCCTCTCATGTCTATAAATATGAGATGTTTTGGAATGTTTTAAAGTAATGTAATGTTAAGAAAGAATTTTTGAAAATAATTCTACAGATTTTCTTGGAAGAGCTTGAGAGCTTCTTCTTCTTCTATCTCTCGGGGAGACTTGCGAGTTCTTTCCACCATTCTTCTCGGCTTCTAATCTCTTTCGTCTTTTTGCAAGTATCCATTCCATTGTATCCTTCGTCTCTTTGAAAGCAGGTTTAGGTTTTAATTTGTGTTTGTGTCGTTTGTAAGAGTTGTAAAGTATCTTGCTTGAGTCGATTGAGTCAAAAGTTTGTAAGTGTCTTTTTATATGAAATGTAAGAGTTTGTTCTTCTTATTACATAGTTCCTAAGTTGTATTTTTGTTATTTGTGGTGATCAAGAATTTCTTGGGGGGCCCTCTCCCCAGGGATTTTTGCTCGCATCATATCTGAGAGCAGGGCATGAGCAAGCCGAAAGAGAGAATGGGAAGAGAGGAATGAAAAGCTAACTATGTGTGGGAAAATTTAATTTCTTAGTGATTCCTTGGTGTAAGTGACCTGAAACGAAGTAGCAAGCATTGAGGCTTGTATGAGGAAACGTAATGTTGATGTAAAAATATATTTTGAGATTATTTTGGTTTAAATATGAGTTGTAATTTAGTAAGACTTTATATATATCTTACTTTCATTTCATAGATCAGTTACAAATGAAAGAAATTTGGCGGTGATTGTGGAGAGAATTTATATTGTGGTTGATCATCGGTTGTGTAAAATAATCAACTTTAATTTAGCAAGTAGATTTATTTTAGTCAATTGAGAATAATTGATAAAATTTACTCTACACAAGCTATTTATTTAAGTAATCTTTATATCAAAGTATTTTATTAGTCTATTTAAAGTTAAACGTGTATGTATTTAATCTTCCAAGAAATGAAAATGAATGGCATGCACATTTAGGCATTCGAAAATGAAATTGAATGAACTTAAGACATGCCATTTGTATATATAGGTCAATATTGATTTGTATATAATAGCCTGCACAGGTTGGGTAACAAAGGTGAGCCCATATGGAGATAGAAGCATCCGCAAACTAATATGTATATGATAACTTGTATTGATAGGGGTTGTCGTGTTCGATTGATAGGGTCTGTTGTAGTGTTACATAATAGGCATCAATGTAAGAGATGATGACCGCTGAACATATAAATGACAGTTATCAGCAATAAGCTTGAATATCTGTAAGGAATACAATTATCAAGTGTCTAATCATTTAATGCACTATGTAAGTCGGATGCTAGTAGCATGGTACTTATTTTACTTTCATTTTTGTTCTCATTATTATTATATCATGTTAGGAGTATCTTATAATATGTTTCTAGGTATTGGTACATTTTGATGTCATATGACCTCACCTAGCCCATCGGCCAAATGCCAATTATCATCATTGTCAAGGGTTGGACTTGCTCCAAGATAATAGTTATGGAATAACCTCTTGATAGAGTTTGGACTATTCAATCATTGTTGTTATCAAGAGTTGGGACTTCGTTTTTTGTCTCTACTTAGCCTCATATTAAAAGAATTCTACACAAACATAATTAACTAACTTGTTCCAAATAATTTGATCTTTCATACATTTTTTTTTGTAGCAGTAATATTGTATGCAATTGAAATATACTTGGCATTTTTTTTTTACATGCTATCATTTACATTTATCAGTCTGTTACTAAGCATAAATATGTGTTGATCTCTGTATATATCATGCAACCAATTCAAGAAAAATATGCTGAGAGCAATGGCCAACCAATGCTCATCGTGCAAACCGAGCTTGAAACACCTCAATTGCAGTTGAATTGCTCAAAAGACAATCTGAACATTGAAATCACTAAAGAAAGTACCTCCCACGATCAATTCGATCAATCTCGGCCAAAACATCGAACACCGGACACAACTTCATTCAAAAGTCAATTGAACGTTGTTCGTTCACTAAACGGATTGTGTCGATGTGTCTGGAGCATCAAAACTACTGAAAAGGAGATCAATATTAGCTTGCACATGAAACGCCCATAACATTGAAATCCACTTCTCAAAATTTAAGCATAAAACTTTCATGTGCACGAGATGACAAGCTTGTTGATGGATCAAAATACATATTAATTATTATTATTATTATCATAAAAAAACCCATTTACAAATTTCACAAATCCCATATAGTAACGTTGCAGCTCCATCTCATTTTTTATCTCGTCGGTCCCACCTGATTCAATAAAATAAGCGATAAAAAAAACTAAGGCTAACCATACCAGCCCAAGCTTCTCTTCTCCCTCTACCTCTCATTTCCTTAGTGATTGGAATGCCTCACGAACCCCTCTCCTATCAGTGATTGCTTAACAGTCTGGATCAATTTGTAGACTATGAGCTCCCCTATCTGTGCTAAGAAGTGTACTAGTTCATTGTGTAGACACATCAAAAAGCACTCAAGTGAATATTGTAAAATATACAACTACAGTGTATAAATGCATTGAAAGCATACATGCACTGAAAAATGTGAGAGCATCATATAAGAACACAAAAAATGTGCCAACAAACAGTGCAAATACATCACAAAGTATACAAGTGTATTTTGCGAATGCATTAGAAATATAAAATGCATTGAAAACATGCACAACATATCAAATTATCGAAATCAAATTACCTGCTTCAGCTCCAACAAATGTATCAAAATTTTAAATTCAAGGGTTGAGAATGCTTCTCTATCTAAACTAAAAATAAGCTTATGTTTTACTCATCTCAAAAAGTGTGCAAGTGAAATGTGCTAAGTGCTTAAAAAATCATCCGTACGAGCTTCAAAGAACATGCAAGTTCGTTATGCAAATGGGCTGAGAAATGTGCAAGTGTGTTTATGCATCTACATCGAAAAATATGCATGAGAACTTTAGTCATATATGCATGTGTAGTTTGATAAGTTAGGGTCGTAACTCCCTTATTTTAACTTCAATTTTCTTCCTTCCAGTGACTATTTGAATCTTGCACCAAGCGTTTATACAATAAATCTAAAATGACAAGATGTTTTCTTTACGCTTACCTAAGGCTTCAAATGCCTCAAAAACAATGTAAATCTATCTTTATACTTCAAACCCATAGAAGTCCTTAGCTTGTCAAATTAACCAAACTAGATTCGTTGATGGGAACGCTAAAAATCAGATGTTATGAAAAAAACAAGCTGTCCTTTTTCCTGATCGTTTGCTGGAGTTAGGGAATGGGAAATTGAATAAATTTTTTTAATAATGCTTAGATAAATATTTATGTAAGTAGCTATATATGCATACTGATATCTTATAAAACTGTCTCAACTGTTCCTAAAACATCAATCGATGAATGATAACATAAGCAAAATTGGTATTTGCCAACTACATGACAACAATTTTGTAGTAAGATTAAGATAAAAAGCTTCTCTTAGCCCCTCGACTATTCGTATGTGGTCAATCTAATATGAGAATGTCACATTTTCTAGTTTAGTCACTTAAATATACAATTTAGTCCCAAATAACCCATCATGTAGAAACTGATAGAATTTGTGATACAAAATTAATCCCATATGGATCCTCATGTATAAATTAATGGAATTTGTGAATTGATCCCAATTTAATTCTTGAGGAACTATTTTGGATTAATTTTCTATCAAGGGATTAAATTGGAGAAATATGAATTTTTGTGACTAAATTGGCGATATTGAAATAATCAGGGGACTATATTAGGCCTCTCTTGTAAGCTTAATATACGAGTTGTAATATTAAGGCTTCGTTTGATTCGGTTTATGCTTACATAAAAAGGAGTTTTAGAAAAGGAGGTTGAGAAAAAGACGTTCAATAAAATGGAGTTTCAATAATGAGATATGTTTGACTAATATTTTTTAAAAGTGCTTATTAATACTTGAAAGTAATTTTAAATTGTTTGTTTAGGAGTTCTGCTTTTGAGATTTTATTATAAAAGACATAATTCGCTTCCGAAACTCCGTTTTGTGACCGAAGAAGCAGATACGAAAAGAATTTTGTAACCGCCGAAAAAACGATGTTTATTAAAAAGGAATTATTGTTAAGCTTTGATTCCAAACAGTAAATACTAATTGATTTCGGCGTATTCAAACGGAAACGGAGAAAAAAAGCCTAATCAAACGAGGCCTAAGTTTGACTTCAGGCTTAAAAATCAAAATGCTTATTTCTTTATTAAGGGCAATATACATTTAAATGATTGAAAAAAAACATGAAATTTTATAAAAATCTATTTTCTCATTTTGGTGATGTGCAAAGTGCAAACATTAGGGTTTAAATTTTGATCTCACCTTTGCATATTCTTGAGTATCACAATCAATATCATGAATAATGATATTGATATTCTAGTATCATTTTAGTTGATTTTGACAACTTTAATTTGTCAAATTTGACACTGCACAGAAATCACCACAGAAATCATCTACAATCATGCTCTCTTGAGGAATTACAAGTTACAATCCCAAAAAGGGGATTTATTGGAAAGAAATTAAGAATTGCCCAAAGGGAGCACCTTTGGAAATATAGCAACTGAATTCCCACTCGCAATTATTGAAATAGGATAATAATTGTTAGACCGGCCCATCCTGGGCCGGCTGGACCGGTCCAACAGGGACCGGTTCAATTCTATTCCAGGCGGAGAATAGCAGGGGGAGCGGAACCGTGAGGTTCCGCGTGGGCCTTTGGGGGGGAGTTTAGGAGGGAAAATTTGAACGTGAGAGGCTGTTTTAGGAAGTTTATGATTGTCCTTTATGATTAATTTTGTATAATTAAGAGTTTGGGGGGAATTAGCTCCTCATCTTGAATTTGAATCATTTTTGAGATCTAGGGTTTGTGTTCTTGGGCTCTAGGCTACGGCTAGAGATTTGGAGAGTTTTTCCTTCCTCTCGAATTGAAGGAAAGTTGTATCTTGCAAGTGCTTTTCATCCCTTATTAAAATAAAAGTGTTTGCCTTGTTTTTCTTACGTTTTCTCCTTCGTTTTCTCTCCGATTCCACTGTTTTTGGCTGTTTCCCTGTGTGGACAGCAGTTTTCATCCTAGATCTATTGGGTTTTGGTGAGAAACACTTGGAAATCCAAGTGTTTCTTATCAATAACATCCTAGGTATTTAAGTACAAATGGCCACTGACTCATCTAAAACTTATATTATAAAACTCAAAATTCAAAAATTATGTTTAAAGTTTAAGCATGCAAAAGATTAAGGCTTCATTTGGGAAAACTTTCTTCCTCTTTTTAAAACAACTTTCTAGTACAAAAGTTTTTAGTTCAAAAAATTTTTACACTAAAAAGTTGTTTTAGAAAGCAATAAAAAAGTTGTTACAAACAAAGTCTAAATTTCAACTGATCTTTGTAATTTATACACTTTGTATTTTTAATGAATGTAATTTTCAGATTCCATCAACTGTGAATCATTATCTATAGGCCTGCATAGGATTCCTAGTTTCATTATTTTTTTTCTTGCATTTGTTATTCTGATACTCTGTTTTCTTGATAAGAATTTGTAAATGACACTTCTCTTTGTGTATGTTATTGTCAGGATAACACTTCTGCCCTCTCTGAAATTTTTGTTGGAGAAATGGCTATTTCTAGTTCATCTGAAAGTAGCAAACAGGGGCAGCGACAACGTGCTCTTTTGATCTTACACCAGATGATTGATGATGCTCATAAAGGAAAGCGACAGTTTTTGAGTGGTATGCCGTATATTATTATTATTATTTTGTTTAAGATAAATTGTGCTTCTGCACATGTATATCCATTTGTCATATGTCATGCATTTTTTATTATTTAGGAAAGCTTCATAATCTGGCAAGAGCTGTTGTGGATGAAGATTCAGATGGTAATTTCTTGAGAGCTGAGGGCTTATATCCTGAAAAAAAAATGTCAAATTCAGAAAAGGGTGCTGTTCTTGGGCTTGGCCTTAAAGTTTTCAAGTTTGGAGCTTCCAGTACGCCAACCATTGAGAATAATAGTGAGCTCACTAGTTATGATATAAAAGATGCTGGTAAAAGGTTCTATGGTGCCTTATCCTCAAAGCCACCCACTTATCTTTCATCATTTATAATCTATATAGCAACAATCGGCGACATAGTTGATGGAATTGACACAACTCATGATTTCAACTTTTTCTCACTTGTTTATGAGTGGCCAAAAGATGTAAGACCTTCACCTGCATGCGTTTTTTAATTCAATGTTGGTGGCAAGCCCTCCATTTCATTTTGTTATCTATTTTATTTTGAAAGTGCTGATAACCAGACAACTAAATGAACCACCTATTCAATTTGGTTAGAAAATAAAAAAGATAAAAGGAACAGGTAGCCACATTATCATACTTTCTTTTATAGAATTTCATAGGGAGTATTTATAATTTAAGTAATCTATTGCTGCTTTTGTTAATGTTATCTATTTTTTTGTTTCCAAATGCTATATCAACCAAGCATGTAATGTTTAACATCTACTGAAAAAAATGATTTGGTCTTGCTTAATATTGGTTGGCATTTATTTAATGTTATTCTTCACATCTCTTATGATAATTGCTGCACATTAAACCATGACCTGCTTCCTAATTTGGGACATCTTAATACTTACCTCCCAAATCTTGGCTATTTTTGAAACTAGCACCCTCCGGCCTCCCTAATATTTATTACTGCAACATGTATGGTTCGTTGCTGTAAATGTCTAAAAAAATTATATTACGTATTGGTTTACTGTTATTCATTCTTTTTATCTAGATGGCAATATTTTTTGAATATTAGTGCAATCTATCATTTGTACTTTGGTTTAGTATTGTTGATTCTAAATATAAGAGTGCTATCGATAATGATCAGCATTGATTCAGGTCTTGCACATTTTTTTTCCTTTTTTTTACCTCAAATATTATAGCTGTTGAGATGTTAGCTATCGATAATCTCCTACAGTGTTTGAGAGGCTTGCCAATCAAACAAGTGGCATTACTTATTAAGTTAACAAGACTTTCAAGATATTATTGAACTAAACAACCCCTTACCATTTTTATTTTATTATTTGGTATTTACCCTACTTGTTGTTCACCATTCATCCTGTCAAGAGTTGCTTTTGTTGTAAACTGTGGTTGATTGAACCTTTAGGGAAACATCCAGAACTGTAGGTTTTGACCATCGTTTAAAAAATGTTTGAGGTGTGCGTCTTAGGGCGCCTGATGCGACCAAGAAATATAGGGGACCCTATATCTCTTGATCACAAAGGACACGACGGACTTCTACGGACGAAAACGACTAAAAACGAGAATTAAGACGAACAAACTCTTACATTTCAAATTAAAGAAACAAAATGAAATTAAAAACACAAACTCGACTCGATCTCAAAGACACCCTAAAATTGCTGCACTTAGAGAAGAGGGATACAGGTGGAGTGGCACTTGCGGAGAGACGAAAGAGATTAGAAGCCCGAGAAGAAAGGTTGGAAAGAGCCCGCAGGATTTCCGGAGGGGATGAGAAAGAAGGGTGGAAAGAGCCCGCAGGATTTCCAAACAAACCCGCAGGTTTAGATTTTCTCCAAAAATCAAATTTCATTCACTAACTTCAAACATTACATAACCCCTCATATTTATAGGTATGAAAGGGGTATACAAAAGGACACTTACATAAATTTAACACTTAATTCAAAGCATAAAACATAGAAATCTCCCCCCCAAGCTCACGGTTTAACACCCAAACCAGGAACCAAGGAGACAGCCACGGGAGACGAAGGAACCG
>NW_021318777.1:1474542-1508917 GCF_001605985.2 Dendrobium catenatum
GGAAGAAGGAGCCCAGCCGTGAGATCCCAAGAGGCAAACACAAAATACTAAAAGCCATGAGGAAACCAAGGAGTCACCTCATGGGAAAAGCAAATTCTTGGAATTCCAAAGGCCGGTTTGGAATTCCAAGAGACAAACATTAAAACAAACATAAAAAGCAAAAAATTATATTAATTAAAAGATAATAAATGAACTAAAATATTAGCTCATAATGATCTATCCCTTAGTTCAATAAATGAACTAAAGTCCAGCTAATAAATGAACTAAAAGTTTAGCTCAAATATGATGAACTAGTAGACTCAAGGGAAGCCAAAATATGATTTATTTTGGACAAGTGTTGACCCCCCCTTTAGCTCAATTCGAGGTGGAACAAATACGCGTCGAGGTTTAAGCCTCGTCGATTCGAATGAAACGTACGCTTTCTTCGTTTAGGCGTATGCCTTAAGGCGGTTTGTGGCGCTGCCTCGTTTAACTTTTTTTTTTTTATGTAGTTCGGCAAAGTCATGAATCGAGCGCACTTAGGGCTTCTTCTGTTTCAAAACAATTGTTCCAAACTTTGCCCCTTCCGTTGCTTGCAATGATGGTAAAGTTCTTAGGTGCTTCGACATTGGCTTCTTCAGCTGCGACTGCTTCGACATTGGCTGCTTCGGCATCAGGTGCTTCGTACTTGCCTTCTTTGACATCCTTTGCTTTTGCCGCATCTGCTTTGACATTGTCTGCTTTGGCCGCATATGCTTCGGCCGCCCCTGCTTCTATCGTGCCTATTCGACCGAGCCAGCTTCAATATTTTCGGCCATGCCTATTTCTTGTTGGACGAGTTCGTATGACGAGTTCTTCCTTAGGAGGTCACGATACATCTTTCTTTCATGCCTGTGTAGGGTTCTACTGCTTCGTGAGAAGCACAATTTTGATAGAGTTAAATATTACTTAATATTTTGAAATTTTTACTGCTTGTAGAGAAACTTATGTGGAACTTCTATTTCATGCTGAAGCACAACAATCATACCTAACGCGTATTTTGATTTGATTGCATTCCACAATATCTAGGTATTTTAAGTTTTGATTATTGACTTACATTCTTATTACCTTGATATGATTAAGTACATTCAATAACGTTTTTAACCTTTAAACTCCATTTTATCTATCGTACAATTTGCCAATCATATGCTTATTACTAAGCTTTAAAGTATACCTAACTGCATTTCTTTTTATTGTTGATTGATTGAGCCATGCAGAAAAAATTGAACTGATTTAATGTCTGTAATGGCTTAATTATCAAACTTAATTTTGTTCATCATCACATTTATATTGTATTATGATTCACATTAGCATTGTTTTGACAATGCTTTATGAGAGATATGATTATATCATCATTGCATTTATATACACTATGTTCTAATGTTCAGGGGATGTGAGCATGTCATCATATTTATTGATTGTTTATATAACCTAGAACCTTATTTTAATTTCTTTTATATGAATGAACGGAAAAAGATATAACTTGCTAGATCCATGTTTTTTTTTGTTTTGTGAAGACTTTTGGACGTTAGTTTAAAAAAATATTGAAGTACCTACCTTTACATTGAATGAAATGAAGCATTGTAATCATTTTTGGACATTATTAAGAGATTGCATTATGTGTTTAGAAATTTTAACATGAAAATAAATCCATAGATGAATTTTGAATCATTTTTTCTTAAATTATAGATGTCGAGTTTATGGAATATTTGAAAAACCATGGATTGTTCTGAAAAGATTAATTATTCAACTTAGGTCAGATATTAGGAAGCAAATGAAATTTCGTGACCTTTCAATTTTACTTCATGCTTATAATAGAGCTTTACATCTTTAGCCTTACTTAATGTCATAATATCCTTTCACTTGATCTTTGCTTTAACCATTCACCCAGGCCGTAGACCTCGACTTCTTTGATCTTGCTTTAGCCATTCAACCTCATTTACCTACTATGCAAAAAAGAATGCCAATTAAGAAGTGCTTCTTATAAAAATTAGGTTGCGTACTACTAAAAGAATACATGGTTTCTAATATAAAAGATTCTTTATTATAGGTAACAAAGATTCTTTATTTACATGTTCATTTTGCATTATTTTTATTATTGATTGTTTTGTTTGAATTATTAGAATGACTGCTAGCTCAAGAAGGAAAGACCCTGCATGGAAATATGATACTCAAATTGAAGAGCCAGGTGAAGGTGCAAAGAAGGAATATGTTTATATAAAATGTAATTTCTATGAGAAGCGCATTCCTGGTGGTGTGAAGAGGCTGAAAGATCACCTACTTTGCACCCATGTTAATGTTGGTCCGTGTGAAAATCAACAAATGTTCCTGAAGAAGTGAAAAAAGATGCAAGGATTATTTAAAGAAGTTTGCCACCTCCAAAGAGGTAACACAGAAATATAGAGGTGATGATTAGAAATTCTTCTTATTATGATTCCCAGCATGAAGGATCAAGTAGTGTGAGCTAGTTAATTTCTTTTAATAGAGGCTCTCGGGGGACTAATGGATAGATTTATGGTTAATGATGATGATGAGGAGAACTTAAACACTCAAAATATTCCTATTACTGCTACAAAGGATTTCAGGTATAAAGCTCTTTTAGATATTGCTATGTTCTTTTATGAAAATGACATGTCATTCAATATTGCTAGGAGTCTATCATGGATCAATATGCTTCGATCAGTTGAGGGTTATGGACGAGGACTGCAACTTCCAAGTATGTATGAGTTGGGGACAGAAATTTTAGATAAGGAGGTCAGGACAACATCAAAGATGGTGGATGAAGTTAAGAAGACTTGGGTTGAGACAGTAGTTACCATAATGTTAGATGGTTGATCAAATATTCATCAGAGTTTCATTTACTTCTTGATCAAAAATTCATATGAAACTATTTTTTTGAAATTAGTTGATGCTTCAAATTTTATAAAAGATGCACAACTGTTGTTTGAAATATTGAATGATGTTGTGGAGGAAGTAAGATAGTCCTTAGTGGTACAAGTTGTTGTTGATATTACAAGTGCATACAAAGCTGCATAGAGATTGTTAATGGAGATGAGAAAGCACCTTTACCAGATTGCATGTGCTGCACACTACATTGATTTAATGCTTGAGAGGTTGGGATAGTTGTCTCAGCTTAAATGAGCTCTATTGAAGGCCAAATTCGTTAGTAAGTTCATTTACAATCACCCTAGGGTACTCAACTTGATGAGAAAATTTATTGAAAAAGAAATTATTGGACTAGTTGTCAATAGATTTGCAACTGCATATTTATTATTGCAAATATTTAAGGAATTAAGGCAGATTTTTTCTTCTGAAGAATGAGATTAAAATTTATAAGCCGAAAATAAGGAAAACATATTAAGAAGATTGTTATAAAAGATGATTCATTTTGGCGTAATATAAATTATGCTTTGAAGACAATATAATATTTAGTTAAGGTGGTTAGAATGGTTGATGGTGAGAGGGCTCATGCTATGGGATTTATTATGAAGCAATGAATAGGGTTAAAGAAGATATAATAAAAGATTTGGACGGTCAAGAAGTTGCCTACAAAGAAATATGAAAAATTATAGATAAAAAGTAAGATTGCCAATTACATCAACACTTACATGCTGTTGCATACTATTTAAACTCTTAATATCATTATGATAAATATTTCCATGTTGATAAAAAGATAAAAATTGATTTATATGCACGTATGGATAGACTTTTTTCTGAAGGAGACTATCTCAAAAGTGAATGATTAACTTGAGGATTTTCATTTGAAGAAGGGAATATTTGAATTTAGAGCACTGCAAACATGCTACAACACAATTTCATAGTATGTTTATAGTTTGTATATTTATAATTTTAAATTTAATATTTATGTTTGTCAAATTAACGAGGTGAGAATGAAAGTCGGATGGGTATAACATTTCATTCAATTTCATTAGCAATTTAACATTCAACTTCTCAATACAACTGAAGAGCCACTATTACAAAATTTTTATAAAACTAATACAATTTTTCAATCTAAATAGTTACATCAATTATAAATTACCTATTTTCATTTGCGTACCATCTTCTATAGATGTACACTTCTCTTTCGGCCATTTCTTTTTTGCTGGAGACTTACCTGAAAATGTTAGTATAATGGGTTGAGTTTACGATGTAAACTCAGTTGGTAATCTTTTTATATATAACATCTAAACATGTACAAAATACAATGCAAGTTCTTTTTCTCATTTCTTATACAATATTAGAACTTATACTAACATTCAGATAACATTTAGTATACTTCGTATCATTTTTCCTTTCATTCATTTATTCTTTTATACCTTTCATATACATTTCATAACAATTTAACATTTATTTCTTTTCCAATTCAATTAATACTTGAGAACCATCTTAATGTACCACTAAAGATACAACTATTTTCTTTTCATTTTTCATTTTTTTTAAACGTGCAAGGGTACATTGTTCTCAGCCAGTACAATACGAGGATGAACTTCTATAACTTGCATGCATATCCTTTTCCGCTTTTCATTTATGCTTTTATTTATAATTTATAACTTATATAATTTCTTTTCTCATTCTTTACTTGTATTATATATATATAATCTTTCATATATTCATATAACTTTGCATACTCTCATGATAATCTATGTATATTTTATTATCAAATATACATTTGAATTTACATTGTCTTATTCATAATAGTCTCAAAAAAATAAGTAAAACAATTATATAAAATATTCATTCAAAATGGAAATGGAAATACAATAATGAAATTATACACAACTGTAATTATTTACTTTGAATGTTTTGGCTTCAATTTCTTTCAAATCTTTGACTCTTAAGACAATCTTCCTTACTGCGATCTACATACAAACCTATAACTATTACCATCTTTTAACTCAGCATTCTGATAGGAAATACTTGAGTTTGTAAGCAATCCTAGCAATAATTGATCAAAATAGAGGAAATAACACAAAAATTTTGGTGAAATCAACCCAAAAATGATAGATTGCAATGGTGGAATCAAAACAAAACAAACACAAAGCATGATAAAATTGATCCTCAATTCAAAAGAAGGATCGTTCTCTCTCAATCTTTAAACAATGAGTCTAGAGCCCAAGACGCCAAGGAACTCCAAGTGAATAACTCAAAACATGCATGCCCTAACCCTAGCCTCTCATGTTCTTTAAATACAATTCTTCCTAATAAAAAAGTTTCCTAACATAAACCTATTTCAAATTTACTTCCTTAAGCATTAGCCGCCCCTTCCTCTTTGTAGTTGTCGCCCAATGGGGGGCCCGCTATGCTTGAGCGGACATTAAGGAGGCGGCTTAGCCCACCTCCTATAAAATAAACCGCCTCCTTAAAAACAGAACAGGCCCCTCCTGGGCCGGTTTGGTTGGTTCGGTTCTAGGGAGAACTGTAACACATTCTCATATAAATATTGCTTTAATAAATTCTTTCATCCAATCTCCCTTTTGAGATATGTTATTAGCTTCAGTTATCACCTTCGTATATGAGGTTAACCAATTCTCCACTATTCCAAAATACTTTTTAACTTATATTAACCTTTGCTAATGATAACGTTAAGTTATTTACTAATATGATTACAACATGGTAATGATAACATTAGGTCATTTACTAATATGAGTACAACATCTACTGAAAATCTCATGCAATCACAATTACCTCAATAAGTCTTTTTCTCTTTCTCTTTCAATTAAGACTCTCCCCATCATATTTCTCCTTCCTATTTGTTAATCACTTATTATGTCACTAATTAGAGAAAATAAAATATTAATAATTGAATGTAAAAGAACAATTAAATTCACTTACTCCTGTCGATAGAAATGAAAATGCACTGATTTGTTTATCTCAAAATTTCCTTCACCTACTTTTTCAATTCCTTCTATCTCCATTTAATATACTTATCTTTTATTAGGATTAATTACAGAAGGAAAAAATGCCAAAATAAATGAATTTGAAAAATGTACCTCCTCCTTCATCCTCTCAGTCGCTTCTCTTGACAGAAAATCTCTTGCGTTTTATTCTACAGGAAAGAATGGAAATGGACTTATCTCCCATGTACACGATCCTTCGCGCTCATAACCGAAAATTGAGCCATCTAGCCTCGCCCCTGCATGCGTGCGGACCGACTGGGTCGCATCTCTGCTCTTGTTCCGCTCGGTTGCCCTGTACTATCGTGTAGAAGCCGGTTCAGTTGAATCGCCTTAACCGGTTCTTACAATGTCCAAGTTTCCTACTTTAATCTAAATTTAAATACACTTTTTATTTTCATGTAGAACGTTGACGGGCTCAAATTGGAGATGATGTTCCTGAATTAAAAGTATTTATAGTTAAAGATCTTAGCCTAACATGTTCCACTTTTACATGCGATCAAATTTATACAAAGAGAAGAAATCGATTGGCTGCACACGACGAATTAGAAAACTAGTATATGCTTTGTTTAACAAAAAACTAAATGATAGATATCTCTAATTACAGAAGCAAGGAAATAATGATAATTAATTAGATCTTTTACTTGTTGATGATTTACAATCTAATGATGAATGAGTTACTCCTAAGGATACTGATGTTCTTGAAATTAAAATTGAAGGAGAAACTCATATCAATAAGAACAATGAAGTAATCACTATAGATATTGAAAAAGTCTATTGAATTAGGGTTATCTTTTACTTCTCAAGTATATAAAAGAAAAAAAAAACAAAGTGAGATTGGAGTTTTGAAAAAAGTAAAAAAATAATCTTAAATATAATGAATTATTTTTTATTATTATATTATTAATTTATTTTAGAACTAATGATTTGTCAACTCATATAAGGGATAAAGGAAAGAAATTTATACATGAAGAAGATTTTGAGGATGATTTTGACATAAATTATGAATATTCTTTTGAAGACAATCAATGTGATGATGAGACTGCCTTAGGTCTTGATCCTAAGACCATGCTTTATTTTAAGTGAGTATTTATTTTAAATCTTGTGTTCCAGTAATATTATCTTCAAACAAATCATTATATTGATAGGCTACTTAATATTTTGCCATTTTTTTGAATTATTTATAATTTTTAAAGTACTTTATTTTTCCGTTTTGAGGCTTACGCCTCTAGGCTTATGCCTCTCCTTGCTTAGATAAAATGCTTCAATTCTCGATTTCACTTGGTTTGGGCTATTCTTCTTCCTTTGTACATG
Organism: Dendrobium catenatum; assembly: GCF_001605985.2. Lineage (NCBI taxonomy): Eukaryota > Viridiplantae > Streptophyta > Magnoliopsida > Asparagales > Orchidaceae > Dendrobium > Dendrobium catenatum. The sequence goes on from NW_021318777.1 coordinate 1,481,769, forward strand.
AATTCTTTTTTCCTATTTAGTTGTCTATGCGAATGACTAAGCTAACTCTAGCTATTTTTATCATTAATAATTGATATAATGCTGATTTGAACCACGGGTAAATTTTACTTTTAAAGTTTGAGTCTCGATTGATTCTTATAATTTGAATTTCTAAGGATTTTTCTTTGACCTTGTAAGTTTGTTGTTTGAGCATTTTGGTTTCTTCTAGGTAGGCATAAGGTGTAGAGCTATCCTGTCTTCATGTAAGCAACTGAACGAAGCTACTGCCTTATAGCCTTGATTTTCCTTTTGGCACATGTACATTCTTGTACTATTTTTCACTTCCAAGCTTGCTTTATGGTTCGTTCTGCTACTCTTTCAATTAGGTAAGAATTTCTAATTTTTTTAATGATGTTGTCTTCCTAATCTGCAGCTTCTTGTTCGGCTTGTCTTTGAGCGTGGAAGTACTGATGCAGCTGCAAAGGTCGCTGACATCATGGGTGTTGATTTTGTACACGAAGTCATAACTGCTTGTGTACCCCCAGTTTTTCCGCCAAGATCTGGTCATGGTTGGGCTTGTGTTCCAGTTTTACCTAGCCTTTCTAGAACGAATTTGGGGAAAAAGATTCTGCTGGCTAGACCTAGTTTACATGGTTCATCTCCCCAAGCACAATGCAATCCTCTTTATCCACTACAGTTAGATGTTGTGAAGCACCTTGCTAACCTTTCTCCTGTAAGGGCTGTTTTAGCATGTGTTTTTGGCTGTAATATACTATCTACTGGAAGTGAGTCATGTATTTCTAGCTCGTTGAATGATACTTTTGTGCAAGCCCCAGATACTGAAAGGCTATTCTACGAGTTAGCACTTGATCAGTCTGAGAGGTAACGTGCCATGACCATGGATGTTGTGCATCAGCGATATCTTTCATGTTTTGATTATTTGAAACATGCTACAGGTTTCCGACATTGAACCGGTGGATACAAATGCAGTCAAATCTTCATAGGGTATCCGAGTCAGCAATAGCTACAAGAAGTGATACTGAAGTTTCTGTTGCTAGAGCTGAGGTTAAAGTTTCTGTGAAGCGAAGTCGTGACCCTGAAAGTGATACAGAATCTGAAATTGATGATATGACTAGTCTTATTTCTACATCGGATCTTAATATTCAAGATCACATCGCTTCTGAAGTGCTGCAAAATTCCTCAACAACTGACAATGTTGAACAGAATTCTTCTGTTTTTCTTTCATTTGATTGGGAGAATGAAGCGCCTTATGAGAAAGCTGTGGAGAGGTATTTTCCATAGCTATTTTAATTGTTTGGTTTATGCATTAACAAACTGCTGCTCTGTCCAGTTTTTCTTTTAGTAACATTATTGTGCATGCACTGAGCTTTGCTTGATTGCCTTTTCTAGCAATGAAATCTGCTGAGAAGTAATTAAATTCTCTAGAATTGTTTGGATAATTATCACAGAAAAATCTAAAAGTTAAGCATGAATATAATCGCTTTGAGTTTTTTAGTTCTTAAAAGTTACCATGAATGCTTTAGCAATATTCTAGAATTATGTAGAGCTTGCTAAGAAGGGGGTGCTTACTCATAAATAGAGGTGTTGATCTCCTCTTTTATGACACACTACAACATCAATTTTGCATAAGTGTCAAAGAATATGTTTCTCCTTCCTCTTCCCTTTGCATTGTTCTATGTTTAGGCTCCTTAGCTGTCTCTCATTCCCATTTCCTCCTAAGAGTTGGTCACTTTCCAAATATCCTATCGTGGTCTTCGAGCCTCATTTTGACTGTGGCTGTTTGATCTAAATATGTCCAGCAATAACATCTCTCCATCAATGGCCGGTTCTTCTGCATCAAATTCATCCATGATTGGTTATGGTTGACAATTGTCTCCATGCATAATATGGTTGATTCTAACGCTTGTATTTTACTTTTTTTTTTTCCTATTTTTAAAAAATATTACTATGATATTGGGGTGCAAGCGACTCTTTGATCATGGGGTTGTAGTTATTTATCAATGCATGTTATTAAGAGCCAAAAGAAAATAAGAGCTTACTCTTTATAGAAGAATGTAAGAAGCTTGAGGACGACATAATGAAGTATGCAAAAGCATTGTGCATGATTCAATAACCACTTGCAAAAAAATATATTCCCCAGAATTGTACGAACGGCAACAGGTGTGAGCTATCATGACTCAGCCCAAGTGTTTCATGTACCGAAATGGGAGCATATGGTCAGTTGGTAGGTTGAAACCTGATGCATGCATTATTTCAGTTATTTTCGTTTTATTGTAATTTGAATATTATAATGTTTGTTTTGTTTTTTTATGCTATCCTATGATGGAAAACATCCAATAATCATGAGCAGGATGTGCTTGGGCATGACAAATCTTGGGTGTGCTAGCTTCTTGGGTTATTTGGTCTTTGGGCTGCTTGTTGCCTCTCGGGTTGGGCTTTGGCTGCTCTCGGGTTGGACCTTGGCTTCTTTGGTTTTGACCTGAAAATTTGGGAACTACTTTGTCCTAGCTCATTATTGCTTGAGCTGATATTTTGCTCAATATTTGGAGGATTTATTGCAATATTTAGCTCATTAATTTGAAATGGATTTCTTCCTTTTAGCTCATTATGTGGATTTGGAACATGCCTCTTCCCCTTCTTTGTGCCCCCTCGGTTTCCTGCTGGTGTTGTTTCCCGTGGCTAGTTCTCCTCCCTTTGCTGGGTGCTGGTTCCGGTCCCCTGTGTTGTCTTTTCAGTTTCTTCCCTGGTTGCCTTCCCGTGGCTGCTTTACCCGATTCCTGTGCTGCCTTTTTCGGTTGCTGTTCTGTTTTGCCTGCTGGCCTTCCTCTTCCCCTTACCTAATTGGTTCGGTTGGAGGTGAAAGTTGGCTATTTGGCTCCCATTTTCTCTTATAAATTAGAGATGTATTTGTCATAAAGAAGTTGTTGATTATCTTTCGAAAAATTTCTAAAAACCCGAGGGTTTCTTCTCCTTTCTTTGGAAAGCTTGAGAGCTTATTCCAATTTTCTCTTCCTCCTCTCTATTTCATCTTGGCTTCTAATCTCTTCTTCTCTATGCAAGTTTCACTCTACTTGTATTCTTGTTCTTGAGTTATTGGAGATGTTTGTTGCCAGAATTTGGTGACATTTCCTGGAGAAGTTTGGTTGGACATTGGACCTTGTTGTTGTGGTGACCCTTGGTTTACAAGCCCTAAGCACTTATCATATTTTACCTACTTTTCGTTGCATGTGAGAAAACCGCTTGCCGGTTATTTGGAGGATAGTGTTTTTATTTTATAATTTTGTTTCGTTTGTCCAACTTTTCGTTTGTTTTGGTGTTTGTTTGGATGTCCGCAATCTAGATTGAATCGAGTTTGATTTTTATTGTCCAAGTGTTCTCCTATCTTGACTTTTCTTTCTAGTTTGCCTACATCACAACCTAACATACCTTCTATGTAAACATAACACTTTTAAGCAAATTATTTTCTTTACATATAATTTTAACATCACAAAAATGCCACTATGCAAAAGATTTTTCATTCATCAATAGGATAACATATATCTTGAAACAATACATACAACATATACCGGGCATTTAAATGGAAAGTATCTATGCTTTATTATGCATATAACAAAATTATACAAATATTTAATATTAACTACTTCTTGCTTGTGTTAAACCTGTTTTTTTCATCTATTTTAGTCTATTGGGGATTTTTCTAAAAAAATATTTATCAACTAATGCGGTGAGGTATGCGCATATAACTCAGTGGGTATATTACAATTCTAAACCATATTCATTCAAAAGGAATAGATACAATATGCATGTTAGTCATTATATTTAAGCTATAAAGAAATTATTAACATGCCTTCTATTTCAATAACAATTATGATCATAAATATTTCTTAGCAATTAGCGTTATGTCTAGTAATAGAATAATATCATTCTATTTGGCATTACGGTTTTACATATATACTAAGCTTTTAATATCATAACTTATTTGTATCTAATCCATGATTCATTGCCGGTATTGCTGTGTGTAGCTCATCTCTACTATTGTTTGAGAAGGAAGGTTAAAGTCATGAATGTGTGGGTACGTTGGCATCCTTTGTTTGTATGGTAAGGGGTTGACTCCATTCAATATGCAGATACATTCATATTATGTGCTGTCTTTTTTATTCTATTATATATATAATATCTATTTAAGAGGAAAATTGCAATGTTATATAATATAAGCATTTAAGACATACTATGAGAACATACTTCACTTAAAGAAATATGAATGATTATTTGCATGATAGATAAATTACTATAAACTAATTGAGATGAAATATTCTAATAAGAATAATTTTCTTACACTTATGAAAGATAATGAATCGTAAACATATATATTTAATGCCGCAGGTTTATAAAAAAGTGACTTTACTCTTGTTAGAAATGAGATCACCAGCCTTGAGATGTGCAAGTACAATTTACAACCTTTTCTTCGTCTCCTAGAGTAGATATCCTTATATGTCATTCCAAATTCTAATATACAACGCATGCACATTAAAAATCATTTGAATTCTTCTTTAATTATATACTTTCATAACTCGTAACTTAATTTATTTTAATATTCATGATGTTTGGATTACAACTTCAATATCTTGAAATTACTATACAATATATCACATAATCTCATGATAAAACCTAACTACAAGACTTCCTGACTAGAGATATAATTGAACGTATAAATTTAAATGTGACTTTTATTATAGATTTATTTTATTTATCAGATTTATATGTGATCTTTATAAAACTTTTTATTTACAAATTCATTTTTAATGCACTTCTTTTAAACCCTTAACCCTAGAATTTCAAAGAAACCTTTAAAGCTAACATGAATAAAATCATTTATAGGAAGAAAATATAATTATAGAAGTCCTTACACATGTAGATTATAAATGTAGAATTTAATTATTTTGGTCCAACATTCTTTTAATATATCAAAAAGTACTGCTTAATGTCTTAAACCTCCTTTCAAAAAGTTAACGCAAGTTTTTTTTTTTCATGGAGTTAGGTTTACATGCAAATTGAAAACAGATTTCCTTCATATAGTGTCAAGATTCAATATATATTTCTTGATATCCTAGCTTAAATTTCAAGACATTGTTTTCAAGGCAGAGAATAGGAAACTTAGATTAGGCTTAAGTTTACTTTAACTCTTGCTTGAGAGGAGGGATGTTAAAAAAAATGAGTTTCTAACTCCTCAAATCGATCTCTTGCTTGGGTTTGGTGTTCACACCTTGGTCGACACCCTCATGCTCGAGAACTTGCGACATTTAATTCCATCCAAACCCGTTCGTTATTCCTTGACCTCTGCTCCCTCATTCTTTTGCGCACATCATCCGTTGCAGCTCTATCTATCTCTCTCTCTCTCTCTCTCTATCTCTCTCTCTCTCTCTCTTACTTGGTCTTACTCTCTCACTAAAGGCATTACCATCCCCTTAGGGTTTGTTCAATTAAATTAATCCCTCTCCCTTTTACTTTATAATATATACACACACACATATCTACATACATAAAGATATATATATATATATACACTCATTATATTGAATTATAAGAAATATAGGTAAAAATTTCTATTAATATGGATTCATCTAAATCTTTTAACTATTCTCGAAATAATAATATAAGTTAGCTTAATTTGTTTTGTGCGATTGGCCCATTTTTAATTTATTTAGCAAGAAAATTTTAAATTTTAATATTTATTAGTTAAATAAATATTATATTTTGTGTCTTCACATGAGTGCATTGTGTAATTGAGAGTCAAGAATGTGTGTGAGGTTTTGATTCTCGATTTTGTTTTAGGTTTAGGTGTAAGGAAATAACAAAATATGATTTACTTTATGTATTAGATTTATAAACTAAAATTTTTATACCACCTAAATCTAGTGAACTAAAAGTTATGTTAGATGTTGTACATCGACTTGATCTCCCTTTGTGTGCACATTGCTCAGGGATTGAACTTGCCAACTCTATTGGAATTGTTGTGTTCAAGCTTCCGTTCTCTTGAAAATCATAAGGAGCATTTAAGATGATGACTACTTAGTTTCCATAATAAATAAAGAGCTTTGTATTCATGCCTCTAGCCCATGAATATAGGGATTACTTGGAAGTCCTTAGGGGATTTTTTGAAGATGGCGTTCTTGGAAATGAAGAACTTGTCATATTTTTTCCATCGCAAATTATTAGCATTGGATCTTTCAAATTGTGTGATATGGCAATAGATTTCAGCCATAATATGGTAGCCCTTTGTGGGCTTTGAAATTTCATGTCTTGCTATATTAAGAGAGTTTTAAGTTGTGTCAAATTTTTTAAATCCAGATTGGTTTTCATATAAAATATTTTCTAGAGATTTCATCCTCAGTTGGTGAAGACTTTATAATGCGGATCTTGGTTTTGTATATTCTTAATCTCTTATGATTAATTATTCCTCTTGATAGAGAGCTTTCGATTAAGGCTAATTATTTGGGTGGTCCTAAGTGTTTAAGTGTATAATAACAACAAATTAGCTTTAGGATTCAATGAAATTTATTGTTGTTTGCTTAAACCAGATGGTGGAGAAAATGATGACGAACTCGATTAAGATGTTATGGTGCTGTTATAATGGGTTGTCGCGATCCTTGGTCTACATAGCTAGTAAGGAAGTTAACTTAACCCGACTAAACAATTCTTATTGGCAACCATGAGTTGTGTTGTCTACAGGAAACTCATATACCCGAGGTGAAAATTTATCTAAGAGGCAAATTTAAATCAATTTTAGCTAATGGAGGTTTTTCCTCTATCAAGTATATTTTATGCTTCACCACTCAGGGGATTTGGTGTTATTAGGGAACATCTAAGCTTTGGCTATTACTACATCTTAATGACACCATGTTGCAATTAATCATCTTATGAAAGGTGCCCAATATAATAGTTTAATTGTGGTGCTATTTGATGACAAAATTATGTGTTAGAGGATATTACAATGTCTTTGCTGGAAAGAGGTTTTTTGTTGAAAGTAAAACCCAGACGCCTTATGCAAGAAGAGAACATAGTGATTTATGCCTTAGCACGCAAAATGGTATCTATGAGATGAACGAGCAAACGAATCGACAAGGTGAGTACACAACACTTCTTTTTTCACTTTTTTTTTCAATCTTTTTTTGGAGAAAGGAAGAGAGGGTAATCTAAATAGAGAAAGAGAGAGAAAGAATTGGAGGGAATGAGAGAGAAGAGGTAAAGACAGTTAGAAAGAGAAAATAGAGAGAGTTAGAAAGAGAAAGCGAAAGAGTGAGGGAGAAGTAGACGGAGGGGGTAAGAGTATTTGCGGAAGAAAATGCGAAAGTGAAGAGGGAGAGAAAGTGAATGAGAGATAGAGTAAGGGATAGGGAGAATGTTATGGTGAAATCAACGTCGACTGATAAACTTGTCGATGTGGTTGTTGCTAGACAAGGCGGGATTGGAGGAGTTTAGTAGTAGGATGCAAGGAGTTAACTTAAATCTGCATATCTCCCGATTCGATGCCTTCCCCAACAAGTTTCTACTCACGTATCTCTCACGTTCTATCATCAAGGGTTTTAGGCATTTTGGCTGGAGCAAACGGGAGGAAGAATGAGGGAGGGAAAGAGAGAGAGACGGGTGTGAGGGAGGACAATGTAATAACTGGTTGATTGGATCGATTCAACCGGACCTTTTCATTACAACCCAATTTGATGCAAGCAAGCGCGTGAGAGAACAAGCAAGCCGGCATTGTCGTTAATGACAGTTGATATATTTGACATTATCTTTGACGACATTCAATGTGTTCGATGTTACTTTGGAGGCATTCCACATCTCCAATGTTAATTGATATGCTTTGATGTGCATTGAACAATGCCAGAATTGATTAAAAATGAGGTTGAGCATTGAAGATGAAAAGAAGGGGCTCTCGAAATTCTTGGTATAGGTTAATTATATTATTGAAAATTTAATATAAATTAAGTTCCAAATTATTTATCTAAATTGACAAACTCATATCCTTGATAGTTAGATTATGGTTTAAGGAGATAAAACTAAAAGTTTAATGAACTCTAAGAAGGAATTTTGACTCTAGAATAATTATCAACGTCAACACCCTTGATCTTGTGCTCCATTACATATGACTACATGCATCGTGTATCTAGAGAGTAAGGATAGTATATCATCTCCCACCAAGCTTGATATCTACATCACACCAGATCATACAAGGACTATATTGGGGAGTGAAATGTACAAATGCAATCATTTAAATCATATTGTTATCATTTTCATAACAAATGAACTCAACACAAAAGACAAAATGAACTAAACACTTCTTGAATTAATTTACAAGTTACTACATATTTCAATATTTATTACTTTACGGTACATTGTTCACATCACTTTCACAAAGTTCAAAGTTAAGTTCCATATCCTTAATTAATAGTAACTTCCCAAACATCAATCACCATGTCGTTTACTTTTATTTTTCTTCAAAACTATGGTTCAAAAAGCTCAACAACTAATTTATAGTGCAGGCATTCAAATAGGCTAAACATCTCAGAAAAGCCCAACTGTTCTAATTTAACCTTGTTTTAAAGTATTTTTTGACTAATTTGTTTTATGGCCGATTGTTTTTAAATTTGAATTATTTTTTAAAATAATATTAGCTTTTACATTAGATATGCTTTAAATTTTAAGTTATTTGGTCTTGGATAATTATATGTTGCATTTAAATGTTTGGCCTTTTTTTGTATCCCTATTTTTGTAAAAGGGATCCATGATGAAGATTGTAAGTATTATTGATTGAATGAGCATAATTATTTGTGGCCAATTGAATCCTCCAAAGATTTAAATTTTGTACGTGGATTGCTCCAAAGTATATGAGTTTTGTTTTTTTGCCCTTTGAAATTTTTGTATGAAAGACTACGGTTTGTCCCACAATTCTTAATTCTACAATTCAATGTATTGATTGCATCGATTATCACACCCAACCTATCTAGTGCCAAAATTTCGTGCAGTCTATATGTCGAACCCACAACACCCGAATTTCTTCAATGTATGCAACCATTTCACTAGTTGTGTACTTGCAATATATTCATGCAATTATATTTAATCTGTAAATAATTGTTGACCTCAATACTAGTGTGGAGATTGAGTCGACCGCACACGGTAGGTTTTGAAAATGAAAGAGTACGACATTGTAGGAAATTTGCCTGACGATCGTCGCTTGAAAATCAGAATCGTTAAAATGGCTTCTGTTTGCAAAATGGATCGCGCCAACGTATACGGAGCAACGAAAATAACTAAGATCGATACTCATATTGATTAGGGTCGTCGATCATCGAAAATTTAAATTTCGCTCGCATGAATTCATGCGGCTTGAACGTACGCAAATGATGATGACGACGACGTGGCGATCGAGTCAATGCACGATTAATCTAAATAATTATTTATCATAAATTAAAATTTTACTTTTGAGTATATAATTAAAATTAGAAAAAAAGACAAATTCCTAAATCTACATAATACCCAAACTATCCCTCACCCAAACACTCCCTCATAACTCTCACACTCTCTACCTGATCCCTCACCTCACGGTTCACTCATGCAACTCACACTCACAAGCCTTATCCGAACTCTTTCGTCCTCTCTCGGCTCTCTCCCTCTCCCTCTCCCGTGTGTGCTTTTCCCGTCGCTCTGACTGGCTACCACTCCAAGCCACCTCAAGGTAACTATCTCCTCCTCCTCCTACCCTTCTTCTTCTTTGCTTTTTTTCTTCTTCTCGCCTCCATTCCATTTTCCCTGCATTCTTTCTCTTCTTCCCCTCTTCTTCTTATCTTTGTTGTTCTTCTTCCTCATCACCATCTTCCCTAAACCTAACCCTAACCAAAAAATTTGATTTCTCCCTCTGTATCCATTAAATCCCACATCCTTCTTCACAAAAAAAACCTTCTCAACACCTCTTATACCTTCTCCATTAAAAAGCTCCATCCTAATCCACGTTTTCTTTCTAGATCAAGAGAGAGAAATTTTTTTCCTCTAGAAAGAGAGAATCCATGAATTCCCTCTTAAAACAATTCCCTTTACATTTCAAGCACCTCCCACTCATCCTCAAACCTTTTATCTCCCTTCCTAAAAATGAAAAAAATTCCTTCCTTTCTCTATCTAAAATTGGAGAGAAAGATTTTGCTCCCTAACACCACTCCTCACAACAAATACATTTCTACACCATTTCCATCAAAACCGCCCATTCCCTCTCTCTAGAAAGAGAGATTGCATCCCCTCTCTAGCCCCATTTAAAAAAAAATGCATATAATAAAATAAAATAAAATATTTTCATAAAAAATTATATTTGTGCATCGCAGGTTTTGTGTGTCGCGCATCATTTCGACTCGCTGTCGCCGTCGCTTCCACCGTCCACTTAAGGTATAACCTCGACACTAGCTTTTTTAAAATTTATATGCATGAAAATAAGTACCCGTGATTGCTTTTCTTAGCAGACGGGAACATTCGTATTCATGAAATTATGTATTCATGATCGTTATTCTTAGCAGGGGGGAAAATTTTTTTGCATGAAATTAAGTACCCGTGATCGTTATTCTTAGCAGGCGGGAAATTTTATTTAATGAAATAAGTACCGATGATTGCTTTTCTTAGTAAGTGGGAAAATGTTATGCTTTATAAACTGGTGTTTGAAGACCCTTAGCTGCTTTTCTTGGCAGGCAGGGAATGAAATTTCGGCCGTAGTGTCACCTGACACCCTACCATGGCTACCTGCTTTCTTGTCCGGCCAGAAGGCTTAATACACCCGATGTAGCCCCCTATGAGGGGACGATGTTTTGAAATTTACAACGAAATGCATGACTTAGACAAAATTTAGAAAAATTGGAATCTAACTCAACTCTTTAAGTCAATAAAATTAAAAATGCACGACATCCTAAGTTCTAAACACTGAAGATAAAGATGAACTAAATTTAAAACTTAATAGAAAGATATTACAATAAATTTGTAGGAGAACTAGTTGCTCACCAACATGTAGAAACCAAACTTCTCTCTCTTAGCTCCTAGCTTGTCATACTCAAATCCTTAGCAACACATGCTCCGTGAACAGAAATGTGGGAAGGAATGAATTAGTGCTGGATTATCTATTTATAACTTAGAAAACTAATCCCCTTGTGGGACTTACTAAGCCTAACTCTAAATACGAAATGACAAGGAGAGGAGTCAAAGGTGCATAAGTGCCTTAGATAACTTGCACGACGGCTGTTAAAGTCAGGAAACTCGTGCGCCTTGTGAATGTGTTGTACATCCCATGAACATTTGCCTTTGAAAAGAAACAAATTAGTACACTGTTACATGTCATGAGTTATATGACCCTTCCTTAAAGTGCATGTGATGAAATCATCGAAGGGTTTGCCTACGTGTCCTCTACTGTATAATGCCTGTGTACCAAAATCGTACAAACTCGTATAAACATTGTGAGTGCCTTGTATATGTACCTCTAATCATATGAATGCACTGTACGAGCATGCTAAGTAGCATGCACACATACCATTGAACTTGCAAAGTCACTTGTTCATAAGCTAATGAATGTTCCTTTATGCAAGTGCATTGAGATTCATACGTGTGCATCGTGCAAACACATTAAGTAAAATGTACGAGTGCACTACATGATTGCATTATAGAAATGTAAGTGTGTTTTGCACACATGCTAAATAAAATGCAAATTCATATGCAAATATACAAGTACGCATACAAACATGGATATATACATGCAAACAAATGTACAAACACACATGCAAATGTGTATGTATACGCGTATATACGTCATGCACACTCATTGTGTCACATGCATAAACATTATACAATGTGCAAAATGCGTATGCTAACACACATGCATACATGCAAAAATACAAATGCATCTTGCAAATGCACCATAATCATGCAAAAGATAACATGGATGTGTACTAAACAAACATACAAAGTCATCATGCATGTGCACTAAGTAAATGCAAGTGCCTCGTATAAAATGCACTAAAATACATTCAGGTATGTCAGGCAAGTACACTACGAATATGTGAGTGCGTTGCATGATTTCATCATGAAATACGCAGAAATATTGTGGAAATGCATTAAAATTCATGAATATACATTAAACAAGCATACTATAAAACATATAAATATGTTGTGCGAGTGCATTGCTCAACATTCAAATATACAATGCATACGTACTGTCCAACATGTCAAATGTATCGTGTATATGTATTATGTAACACACAATTACGTCATGCAATACAATATATGACATGTACATGCATTATGCATATTAGTCACACAACATGTAAATACATTACACAAGTAGAAATGCAACATACAAATACAATATAGCCATATGTGTTATCCCACACTTAGATACACCATGTGCACATACTATGTCGCATGCGAACATATTATGTGCATATACCATGCAACATGTAGATGCAACATGCATATACATCACAAAACATGCAAAAGAATTATCTGCTCATTCTAAGCAATGTTTAAGTGCATCATCATTATCATACAAATGCTTCATGCGCATCGTATGAACATTTTAATGCATTATGCAAACTGTACTAAAAATTATGCATCCACAGGGTCCCGACAAGCGTGACATATATATACACGTTACGTCTAAGGATACTGCACGAACTAAAAGAAAAATGACAAATGAGCCATTGAGCAAGCATATCATGTAAATTTAAAATTACTACATGGGCCCGACGAGAGTGACACATAGACATGATGTCTAAGGATGTTGTGCGGACTAAAGAAATAGCAATGAATTTTCATGCATGCAAAATATATTGTATAAGTATGCTGACATATACACATTATTTAAAATGAAATTTAAGATACTTGTCTGTTCTCCGACCACAATTCTCAATTTTCAAACCTGAGGTCTGAGAATGCTGCGCGTGTAAAAAATGAACTTATGTTCTAGTTCGATCCTCCTCTTTGTTTGAACCAGAGTTGACACGACTTGATCTAACGAATAAATACATGGTCATAATATCAACCTAAGTATTTGGTTTTGTAGGTTTATGTTAGGCCTTCAAGGGCTCTTACAAGAAAAATTCATCAACAAAATACAAACTCTCGAAATAAACGCTTGTTGAATTAATCAAAATATTTGATTTAATACGTTCACATTAGGCCTTTAAAACCTTTTATGAAAAAATTTCATATATTAAAATGTGTACTCTCAATTCTAATATTTCTATGATAACTCCAAAAATTGGGAGCTGAATCTGATCCTCTGTTGGTAAAAAAACAGAGTCGACAACGTTTGAGTAATGACATGAAGTTACTCATAAATCTCGATGATGGCCGTGTTGACCAAAAATCTTAACCGGATGGGTCTCTTTCTTTTAAATACCCTAAAATCTCAAAATTAATCATTACGGGGCTTTGATTTTAAGAAAAATTTAAAAAGATCCAAAAATCATAAAAATTAAGATATTCAAAATGAAATAAATCACTTAAATACTTTAAACAAAATTTCATCCACCATTCGCAATAGTTTGTCGAGGAGGATAAATTTGAAAATCGCTTTTGCTCACAAAGAGCGAATGTCCAGTCAAGAATATCTCTATAATTCATTTTCAAATCATCTTTTGCCAATAAGGATGTGACACATGTTCTCTAATCGGTGATTTCGCTGCCAAATAACACCATAAGTAAATGGTTATGACTGGGGCCCTTTGATCTGGTTATTTTTCCGCCAAATGGTACCACTAAATTATGATCATGGACAGAGCCCGTATGTTCTTCAATAGTTTTAAATCCTTGAGTAATGAATCAATATGGTATAATTGATAGAGCACAAAGTCCTTTGTTAGCTAAGGTGGTATCATATCTGTCCCCTTTGACAAACATTCACCCCAAATCTACTAGATCCCTTTGGACGAAGCATCCCATGGTTGTCGACAAGGATCCTTTAGTCGGATTTGATTGACTACCTCCTCTGACCAACTAGGCTAGGGACCATGATGGCCTAGGACGACCGAACTATGGGATGTTTGGGTATATTATCATCCCCCCACCATCCGCTTTAACTGCACGGTGATAAATTTTTTATTTTCAATATCTAATTTTACTTTTACTATATGCTGCATACTACGTATCTGTTTAATAACTAGCCTTAATCGAAAGTGCTCTCTTGTTATCGGAAGGGGTAATTAACTATAGGTGTTTGCGCCTATAGGAAACAAGAATTCATATCATAAAGTCCTTGCAAAATGAGGGCAAAATCTCTGGATTGTGTCTTATCTAAAAACCCAATATGTATTATGAAAATTTACTTTGGAGAGGCCGGGCGCTAAGTTTTGGAGGCCACAAGCACACGCAAATTAATGCATGCACAATTTGGCAAGTTTCTACTTTGCAAACATATGGTGCACGCATCACGTATGAATGCCCCACACATCCTACTTTTGTTGGCACATCTAAGGTCATGAGTTTCCTTGCACACCTATCATTCTGCAAGTAAAACTTGTACACGACTAATCTCATGCATGGTTTGTGAGCCATCACTTAAACTTATCTTAGCCTTGTGACTCCTGTTTGTGTTGAGCTTTCTTATGCTTGTACTTACTTCCAGTGTGCAATTTGCAACATCTGTTTGTCTTTTATTCTCCTGTGACTAGCGAGCTCGCATTTGCGACTATGCATTTGCTTGCATGCTGCACATGCCTTTGCCTATCTACATGATATTTTTGTCCACTGTGCCACTTTTCTTGCAACTAACTTCTAAGAGAGAGAGAGAGAGTTTGCATATTTGCATGCTAACTGACTTCTAACATAGAAAGTTTGCATATTTGTGTTAGTGTTTCTTTGCACATTGCTTTCCCATTTACATCAACTCACTTCACCCTTATTAGCTTCTTTAATCGCAAAGCTGAGTGGATTGTGTAAGGCATCATATAGTAATAATTTAGCTCTTTAACATTTAGCAGAGAATTAACATGATTCAAGGTGCATCGCTTGCTCTTCAACTTGTGGTTAACTTCCCAACTGATTGGCTCATATCATATTAGGACCAGTATTACCATTACCCACATATAAATGGGTACTCTATCCATCACTAACAAGAAAGGGATTGTCTTCATTTTACTTTCATAATTATCATGTGAATAAGATCATCAGCCTTGTTTGTTTGCATGAAAATTGATTAGCACTTATCAATCTTCATTTGACTTTCTTATAGTCAATCTTTCCCTTCTATGTAAAGATTTATCAGTATTTAACATGTAGTCTCACTTGTAAAAATGTAAAACAAATTCATGTCAATGTATAATCTATATAACACGTCAATTGTGACCTTTACATCAACATGATAGGACCTTCCATGCAAGTCACATAAAAATCGTAATCGTTATATTATGTTGAGTCATATGAGCAATAGAGTTCATTGTAATATAACTTGCATACAATCATTTCTGTATGCATATGAACATGTAAAATCACAAGTAGAAATGAAAACAAGAAAGGGCTTGCTTTCTACAATAGGGCTTTGCCTACCTAAATCCAAGAGAATCCTTTGCAAAGCTTCTCTAAGGATCGCTTTTTTCCACTTCCAGCACTCATACAAGTTTTCCTTAAATTCTTAGTAAGAAAAATCTGAATTTAAATTGTAACGCAGGCTTAAGATGTATAATGTTTTTATTAAAGTTGATTTTAGAACTAGTTATGTTTAATTTTAACACCATCTAAACTACCTTAATTATGCTCTTTTTATGTTCATTAACTTAGTCTTAATGATACACATCTTCCTTCTTTCAAAACTAAGTAAAATCTAAAAAAATTGAACTTAAATTAGCAATTCAATATTGTTAGTGAAATCAAAATAAATTTCTGCACACACCAAATCAAGTTTATTCATTTGTAAAACTCCTATCTAAATACTCCAACTTTCCATTATTCAAACAAAAAAGAAAACATAAATTCAATTTTATAGAAGTTAAGTGATACCTTATGTGATGAAGCAATTGCATTTTTTTCCGGGTTACTTTATGTGGAGAAGTTAAGAGAAATACAAATTTCCTACTAAATGTTAATGATGGTTGAGAAATATATGCATTTATAGATATCATTAGTTTAAGGGATTTACTGGCTTGATATTACAATTACCTTTTTTATTGTGCCATAGTTTTGATGATTGTATCTATCTATAACTACTAGTTTCAGTGTTTTTTTCTTGTGAAATGGAATTCACAGATAAGATAAAATTGTTAGAATGGTTTGCTGACTGGCTAAATTGTCTTTTTCATTTTGTGCATAATCTCTCATTGGTGTGATTGAACCCACTTATTTTGTAATTTGAGCTTTAATGATTAACATTTTTGATATCTCGGCATGTTTTCAGATTTCCTTAGCTTATTTGATATGCTTTCCACAAACTTCTCAGGAAAATGATATTTAATTGCCAAATATTTACAATCAGGATTCCTAAGCATTTTCTAAATTAGTTACGCCATCATATTAATGACATACATTTTGAGTTTGAATTTTTGTCAATTCCTTCTAAGTATACCAAGACTGATTGCAACTAAAGTTAATGTGTTGTGAAAATCTGGAGTATTTTTTTTTTTCTTTTGATTGTGAAGGTTGATAAATGATGGAAAGTTAATGGATGCCCTTGCTTTATCTGATCGGTGTTTGCGTAATGGAGCATCTGACCAATTGCTTCAATTACTCATTGATAAAGATGAGAAAAATCCAATGACTGGGCAACTACATGGTTATGGAGCGCACAATTTTGCAAGCAGCACCTGGCAGTACTGCATAAGACTGAAAGATAAACAGTTGGCCGCAAGGCTGGCGCTCAAGTAAGTTGGCTTTTTCAACAGAAATAAAATTTATTGAAGAAGAAACTCATTTCTTCCGTTTTTGTAGTCAAACAACTATAAAATGACCTTTACCTTTTTGTCTCTAATTAATAATTCTTTATGACACGCCCATCATATTCTGGTGTGCTGATATTTCTATTTTGTAGGTAGCATCTTTTGGTTGATTCTGATCATTTTTTACCTAGAACATTTGGGAATAAAACTGAAATATTAGGATAGAAAAATTTATTCCAGAAATTAGTTATTACCCTTCTCTTTCTTGTAGTTGTCATGCCTCGTTTTTGTGATTGAATGCCTTAGGAGCTTTTTTATGTTAGTATTTAGACGAGTTTGACTACGCAAATCTTAGTTTGAAGCTAAAAATTTTGATTCCAAGTGTATCAAAATTGATCGATTGAGTTAAATTTCAATTATGTTGGCCCAGACTCATATTTTTTAAAAAATATTTCTAAATATTAAATTGACTTATTGTTGAGATAAAAAATGCCAATATGATCAAGCATAGTTGTCAAAGCAACTTAAGGATAATTTAATTCATGTTTAATTTTAATTTCGAATATATCTTAGATATGTACTAAGCTCTCAACTCCTAAATGTTAAAATAGGATGCTCGCATGGCCTTAAACTTTTGGTCCTGAGATCAAGCCAAGTCTATCTCAACTAACGAGCCTGATTAACCATCTCCATTATGGCTAATGTTTATGCTTCAAACGTGTCTGAGCAATCCATTTTGTAAAATATGTGACGGTTATAATATTTTATGTCACGAACCGGCCCGGATAATCAATCTAACCAGACGGGAATGAATAGTCGGACAGTAATACAATTCATCCCATTCGAAAAAAAGACATTAACATAAACTTTTCATCAACTGAAGAGCTACTAATCCCAAAGAAAACTATAATCAATATAGGACCGAACTAAGCATTCTCATTAGTCATTTTACCTGTCGTGATTTGCACGTCGTCTTCTATTGATGAAAACCTCCCTTTCAACCATTTCTTCTTCTTTAGAGATTTACTTGAAATAGTTAATTAGTTGAATGAGTTTACAGAGTAAACTCAGTGGGAAACTGTTAAAACAATTAACATGAAAATAAAATATACATTACATATAACATTAATATACTTTTTATTCATTTCCCTTCCTTATCTTTATTTCATTCGTTTCAATCAATGATGCATGCCATATTACAGTTCTTGATAACCTTTATAGAGCTTTAATATTTATTTGTTTTTCTCTCTCATTTGTACATGAGCACCATCTAAATGTACCGAAGGTACAACCATTTACATTTTTCTTTTCCATAATCATTTCCTTTTTACGTGCACACGAGTATGGCTTCCCCAGCTAGTACCATAAGGGGCTGATTTTTTGTAATTTACATAAATATCCTTTTCCCTTTCGTTTTCATTTTTACATTTATTTATCATATAGGTCATTTTATTCTTTCACTATTCCTTGCTTATTTTTTTATGTGTGATTGTATCATACATCTTTTTTCTTTACATATATATTTATATCCTTCATTTGAATCCTTTCACATAATACCATCAAAAGACAAGTAAACATCACTTTTAAAATTTAAAACATTTAACAATAACATATAAAAATGTCTATATACAATATTAATCACATGTCATTGTCATAAATATTTTTTTCAAAAGAATATGAAAACATGATAATAAAATTTATACACAACCATAATTACCCACTTTGATTCTCTTCTTCCAGTATTCGTCTTGTATGAAACCCTTTTTAACTGTTCACAACAACATAAGGATTTAGTTAACATTAACTCCTAATTTGAATGACTCAAAATAATGTATGATTTCCATATGAAATTACCTTACAAAATTTTTCTTTCTTTCTTTCACTTCCAAAATTTCTTCTCCTTGTTTTCAATCTCTTCCTTTCTAAAATCCCTGAATCCATATAATATAGCTTGCATGAAATGTAATTAAATAACAAAATTTAAATAATGTTATACAATAAAGAATTTACTTGCAAATGAGAATTTCCTCAAAATCCCTATATTCTTCTTCCTCTCCCATAATTCTTTCTCTTTGCTTTCAATCCCTTCTTTCTCTTTGCTTTCAATCCCTTCTTTCTCCTTTAAGAAAATATCATTCTCTTTTAAATTAAGAAATCGACAAAATTTATAAGAAAAATGAAGGAAGAATTCAACAAACCTTCTTCCCTTTTCTTCTCGACCGTTTTCTCGTCCACAAAAATTTCTTCCAAAATTATCACTCCTTTAACGGTAGGAAGGAAAAGGAATATTTAATTCTTATCATTAAAACAATGGTTTGCTAAATTTGGAAAAACGGAACTCACCTTGCTCTCTCGCACAAAGTCGTCTGTCGCCCGCTCTCTCGATTTCGCGAACAACACCGACCCCTGTAAGGGTTGGCCGGTTCGGTTGAACTGGCCACCCAAACCGGTTTGTTACATTTTACTTGTGATTGAGGTATTTCAGATTAATGTCTCATGATGTCGTGTTCGTTGTTCATCTTTTTTTTTTTTGTATTCAATCGAATTTGGTTGTGGAGTATGTATCATGGTCAACAATTAGTAGTCACCTTAAACCTCTAGTGTTCCTTTGGTCGCTACCTATTTGTCAAGGTCTCCTTCACCTCCTAGAGGAGGTGCATCCTATCTCTCAACATAATTGTGTCATCATCCCCAAGAATACTAGCATCCTCTAACTTTTAACTTGTTTTGTATTTATGCCTTCTTTGAGGTGACCCTTTGCAAATCAGAAGTGCTACTGATAAAAGTTGTTTCAACGGGCTATGTTTGGCATTTTTTCCATTTTTGGAGTTTTTACATGAAATTTATTCTCTTGACCAATTTATTTACTTAATTGATTATGTGTGTGCTATCATTTGTGGCTAAGGTTATCAATCTTTCTATATGTTGACGCTACTTTTAGCACACACTATATAGAAGTGAAGGCACTCGTAGAAACATGTATTTTTATCGGAATTGAATTTAATTGCTCGAACCTAGTTAAGTGAATTGATTTCGATCTTATTAAAATTTGAGTTCTTATGGAGCAAGTTTGAAACTTCAAATAAAATGCCAACCATACAGAGTGGACATTGTGAATGGCATATGCAGATATTGTTGACGATCAATGATCACTTGTGACTTTTTAAGGTGGCGTCTCATTATGAGTGGATCATTTACTTAATAGTTCACAAATGCTAAAATGATGCAGCACGCTAACCTATGTGGACTGTGTACTTAGTTACCCTGTACGGAAAATTTAGTCATTCTGAACCTGCATGAAAGGATATATTCTCTTATTATTGTGCTTGTTAACCATTGATTCCTGGATCTTGTTCATCTTTATTCTTTTGCCACACAAGTTTGTGCTGCCGTTCTCAGGTATCTGCATAGATGGGAGCTGAATGCTGCAATTGATGTTCTAACCATGTGTAGTTGCCATCTTTCTCAAAATGATCCAATCAGGGATGAGGTACATGATCATTTTTTTTATTTAAATGGTTACTACCCTAATGATTATCTGGTTTTTCATTAAGAGCATCATCATTAAAAAAAAATCAGTTCCAACAGTTTGGGTCAGCACTAAAAATATTTTTTAACCTTCGCATGGATGATCATCCATTCACATTTATTTCTTGAGCTCATCTTAAATGCTTCCTCACCAATTATTCACATTTTGTCACTGGAATAGATAGTACAGTATGTACTCTTATATACTCAATTTTGGCCTTCAAGTCTGTGTATCAGTATTTTGTTGCCGTTTTTAATCAACTTGTTTGTAAAGGCTTATTTATTACCAAACATTCAAACTCATGCAGTATAGCATGCTCTCTATCTTTTTTTTTTCCAATTTTCTTGTGGCCTGTTTGATAAAGTGTTTTTCTGATATAGGTTTTACAAAAGAAGCAAGCTCTACAAAGATATAATCGCATTTTGTGCGCAGATGACCATTATAGTAATTGGCAGGAGGTCTTTCTCTCACCCATCGCCTTTAGTATCATTTTCCACATGCATGAATGTGTTCAGTGCACTCAAGAGTAAGTGTGTGCATGAGAGCTGCATGCATCACTGTTTGTGCATCTGTGCTATTGCTGTTGTTGCTGTGTTTGGGCATGCATGTCTTTCTGCTGGTGCATATCTCATTTAAGAGTATTATCTTGCTTCAAGTGAAGGTTACCTTAATCCATGAACTGACTACAATGTTAGTCCTTCACGAGGAGCTTTAGGAATAATTTGTATTCCCATATGGTTTTCTCTAATTTTTGTTTTCCATCAGGTTGAAGCAGATTGCAAGGAAGATCCTGAAGGTTTGGCACTTAGGTTAGCTGGAAAAGGGGCTGTTTCTGCTGCCCTTGAGGTTGCTGAAAGTGCATCTTTATCAATACATCTGCGGAGAGAGTTGCAAGGTCGACAACTTGTTAAGTTGCTCACTGCAGATCCCCTTAGTGGTGGGGGACCAGCAGAAGCCTCAAGATTTCTTTCTTCATTAAGGGATTCTGATGATGCCCTGCCAGCTGCTGTTGGAGCTATGCAGCTATTACCTGACTTACGATCGAAGCAATTACTTGTATCTCACTATTTCCTTTAGATATATAAGCACATGCTACTCTTCCATTCAATAACATTTTTCTTTGCTTATGCATATCGTAGGTGCATTTTTTTTTGAAGCGGCAAGTTGGGAACCTGTCGGAAGTTGAGGTTTCACGGCTTAACTCATGGGCCCTTGGCCTTCGAGTGCTGGCTTTATTGCCATTACCCTCTCAACAGCGTTGCTCTGCTCTGCATGAACATCCTCATTTGATTCTTGAGGTTCTTTTAATGATGAAGCAACTTCAGTCTGCTTTATTGGTATATATTCATTTCTTCAATCTTAATCCCATGTTTAATCCCATATTTTTTTTTAGTTTTTGAAATTTACATTTTTACATTACGCTCCAAATGAGAAAACTGTTGTTTTAGGCTTTTAGACTTTTTACAGTAATGAAACAATTTCTTTTATTACGTTTAACAGAAAACTATCCATTGTACCTGCGTTGCATCACATCATGGATATTGTCTCACTGGTGATATGGTTTACTCAGTCATGTTGTTCTTGTGCAGGTTCTAAAGGAGTTTCCTTCGTTGAGGGATGACAAACTTATTCTTACATATGCTTCCAAGGCAATTTCCATCAATGTTAGTTCTACTGCTAGGGAGCCCCGAATATCCATCTCTAGTTTGAGACCTAAACCAAAACCGAAACCTACCATTCCATCTAGGTCAAACTTCACACAAAGCATTGGTAATCTGCAGAAAGAGGCTCGCCGAGCATTCTCTTGGGCTCCTCGTGATGTAAATAAGACTACTCAAAAGGATTCATACAGGAAAAGAAAGAGTCCAGGATTATCACCATCTGAGAAGGTTTCTTTGGAAGCAATGCCTGGCATACATGAAGAACGCATATACTCAGCTGATGGTCAAGAACGAATTCCATTTGTGTCCGTAGCCGAGGAATGGGTACTGACTGGAGATGCAATTAAAGATGATGTGGTTCGTTCATCTCATAAATATGAAACATCTCCTGATATTACACTTTTCAAGGTATGTAATTTAACCTTCAAATGTTAATGGTGAGCTTTGCTTTTCTCTCCGTGAGACTTGCAGACCAGCATCTGTAACAAAAAAAAAGAAAGAAAATATTTTTGTTCATTAAAGTTTGGGATTGGTGATTTTGACAGATGACAACTTAGGTGTTCTATATTGAATGAGGCAATTCCTTGCAATCAAATCCTAATTCAAATGATGTTTTTGCAGAATGCTCATAACCTGAGCCTAAGTATTGTTAGCATTATTGTGGTTTTCCTTATGAGCATTATGGAACATATTTTGTGAGTAGGTTGTTTTAAAAATTAAATTTAATGATTAAGTGTTCTTTAAAAGGATGCACATTTATTTTTAGGAATAATTCCCATTTTTTTATAGTGGTTATTAACTTAATTGTAGCTTCTACAAAAATTACTTCCAGTAAACTTGCCCCTTTGTAAAACATGTAAACTGGTTTGAAATGCATTTTTTGGGTTTATTACTTTGGATCCATGGTTAAAGAAGTTTTCTAATTTGTTTTGTTTCTTGTATTGTAGGCATTACTTACATTATGTTCAACTGAATCAGTATCTGCCAAAGGTGCCTTTGAATTGTGTGTTTCTCAGATGAAGACTGTATTGAGTTCCCAGTACTTGCCTCTGAATGCATCCATGGAAACTATAGGTCGAGTATATCATGCAACAGAAACTTATGTGCAGGTATTTGAGTTTCTTAATTTATTAGTTATTAGTTAATTTATTTTTCTGATTTGGTCCAGCCCAATTAGTTGGGATAAGGCAGATGATAATGAATGTAATGTTGTTTTTTTAGCTTGTGTTATATTTTTAGTAATTGTGATTACCACATTTAGGCATTGACTTATTCAAAAAGTCAGCTCAGAAAACTTCCCGGCAACTATGACTTCTCTAGTAGTTCTGATAGAAGTCGGGATGCAGATGATAATTTTTCAGACACTACCAGTTCAAGTAATATGAGTCAGTATCCAGATGAGTTCTCGGAACTTCTGTCTAATGTTGAAATTTGGCTAGGACGCGCAGAACTTCTTCAGAGTCTTTTGGGATCAGGAATTGTTGCTTCTCTTGATGATATTGCTGATAAAGAATCATCAGCTCGCCTTCGGGATAGACTTATTCAAGATGAAAGATACAGCATGGCTGTGTATACATGTAAAAAATGCAAGGTAGTATGTAGATTGTAGATTAAGTTTGTATCATTTATTTGCTGTATTATTTGAATTAAATCACCCTGAAGGTTATGCTATTCCTTCAGATTGATGGTTTTCCTGTCTGGAATGCATGGGGGCGTGCCTTGATTCAAATGGAACACTATGCTCAAGCTCGTATAAAGTTCAAGTGAGTAAATGTAGATTTTCTTGCATTCTTTAGCAAAGGAGAATTGCCCTACTGGGATAATGAGGTGTTGTTTTTCCCTTAAATTAATATGTATCCTATTACTTGAGCACTTGATGGTTATCTTGATTCAAATCAGCTCCTAGGATTTGGTTTAGTAGTTTTGATTTGAAAACAATTGACTCGTATCTATTTAGTGGTTTTTGTGGCTAAAATATGAATATCAATTAAAATGCATCCAAAATTGTAATGCTAGTGCTAGTATCAAGGGAATCTAAGGTAACCTTTCTGAAAGATAAGTGAGCAAAGTTCTTTTTGATATGATTAGAACCTATCAGGAAACGAACTGGTGATTCTTATAGCATTTGATTCGTGAAAGTTGTTTTATGGTGTCTTTGATCTGTCTCTTGATATAATCAATTTTTAAAAGATATTCATTACTACGCATATAGCTGTTTGTTTAGCAGATTTCTTGCTATTTGATTGTATATTTTGGAGATTCTCCCCCAATGACAGCATGATACTTGTGCATTTCATATTTTTTGCATGTAGGCAAGCTCTTCAATTATATAAAGGTGATCCATCACCCATAGTCCTAGAAATTATCAATATGGTTGAAGGAGGCCCACCTGTGGATGTTTCATCGGTTCGTTCCATGTAAGTGAACTTTGATCCATATGATTTGTCTATAAATGCTTATCTTCAAAAAACTGATATGATCAACAATTGCTCTGTTTAACTATTTTTTTCACTTAAGACTTTGATTTTCTCTTTTTGGGCTGACTATTGGAAGTTCCTTCTCTGTTATTTTCCTTCTAATGTCATTGTAACTTTACCGGGCAGGTACGAGCATTTGGAGAAAAGTGTGCCAACAATTTTGGATGATTCTCTATCCGCTGATGCTTACCTTAATGTTCTTTATATGCCATCAACATTTCCACGTTCTGAGAGATCCAGATCTCACGAGTATGCTTTAACCAGTCAATTTTCCTCTAGTTCACGTTTTGAAGAAGGTCCCCATAGTCATCTTGATAATGCTAGATATGGAGAATGCATATACTATTTACAAGAAGTAAGCTGCAGAATTCCTTCTATATTGCTTCAACTTTTTTTCTTAAAAGATCGCAAGACATGAGTTTTGTCATGCAACTTGAATTTTCTGTGTTCTATAACTTTTTTTTATAAATAAGGAAAATAGAAGTCAAGGTGTCATAGCGGGATGCTTTGGGCCATCTGTACGCTTGCACTAGAATTATGAGCAGTAGTGATTAGGGTTAAGCCAAGAAAATCAGCATGATAAATCAAATTTATTCATGTGATCATGGAAATGCTATTTTTGGCTATTACAATTAATATACATATATGTTTTGGGTGAAACATATGAATAAAGTAGAATAGCAAGCGATGATCTTAAGTCACTTGATAAAACCAAAGTTTAGCCGTTCCTTACTTTTTTGGCGAACTTTTTTGTGATTTTCCTCTCCTCCTCTTCCTCTTCTTCTCTTTCTTTTCACTTTTTTATTCTAAATGAATGAATTAAGTGAATTTTTGTATTAATGCTTTTTTTCTTGGCAGTATGCGCGCTCCCAAATGCTTGTTTTCATGTTTAAGCATGGTCGCTATGCAGATGCATGCTCATTGTTTTTTCCAGTTAATGGGGTACCTAATCCTCCTCAGCCATCAGTCCATGGTACCAACACCCCATCATCATCTCCTCAACGGCCAGATCCGTTAGCAACTGACTATGGTACAATTGACGATTTATGTGACTTGTGCATTGGTTATGGTGCTATGTCTGAATTGGAGGACATAATTTCAAGTAGAAGCTCATTATCTTTATCCCAAGATGGAAAAGTGAACCAATACATAGTTTCTGCTCTAGTCAGAATTTGCAACTATTGTGAGACACACAGGCTTTTCAATTATCTTTGCAAGTTTCAGGTATATTAACTGCCTTCATTTCCTATTCTAAATCTTGTCTGTCGTATTTTAGATGTTTTGCATTTCATTCATGTTGATGCTTTGCAATATATTAGGACCTTGGGCGTAGTTTCATCTATATTTTTTCTGTATTGCAGTATAGAGAGGTATGGCAGATGAAGATCTAATAGTTTTTTAAAATAAAAGAAAAACTAACAAGTCAGGGCCTTTTCCTTTCAATTTTCTGTTTTCCTACTGTGCTTTGTTGGGTCGACAGTAGTTTGCAGTCTAGCTTAATCATTCCTGTTTCAAAGTCTTACATGAAAATGTTCAAATATCAATTAGATTTTCGAAGCAAGGTTGTAAGTTTAGGAATACTGAATCCTTAAGACCGAATAATTGCAAAAGTGATTTGAATTTTGGGGTGGGGTTATGGCGGGGGCATGGGAGTGGTTAGAGTTGATTTCCAGAAAAAAATGCTTTAGTTAGTGTCATTAAAAAATCATTGTTATTTTGTTTGACAGATGGAGCCTCTTGGTGCCTTTTTTCTAAGCTTAGAAAATTATGCATTGGGACTGACTGGAAATAGTATTGAGATATTTAGCGCATTTGTGTAATTATGTATGCCAAATATTGTGTGACCCCGTGTTTTTCCTTTTCATTGCTTAAAAAAGGCATGTGTGTGTAGCTAGTCACAATCATCAGAACATGTTCAAATACTAGACTTTCCTCTCTTCATCACCTTCTTTACTTTTTTTCATAGCCTTGCAGCCCTTACCCATCACTTGTTTTCTTTCATCTAGAATTTTGTAAAATAAAATTTAAAATAAATATGGTCTACAGAATTGTTTCATGAGGATCATAGCACTCAAAGATCTATGTTCTTGATGCAATCAAAAATTTGGGAGAGGGACCCAAATTTTTTATCACAAAAGAGATTACCTTTCTAAGAATAAAGAAACTTACAAAACTTATAATAATTAGACAAATTAAACAAAACAAAACACAATTTTAATATTATAAAAACTATTACAACTTGGACACTTACAAACGACTCAAATGACTCTTACAAATGACTCTTACAAGACACCTAAAGTTGCTTTCCAAGAGAAGAAGGATACAATGGAATGATTACTATGGAGAGAAGAAAGAGATTAGGAGACGAGACGAAGATTGGAAAGAGCCCGCAGGATTTCCGAAGGAGGTGGAAGAGGGAATGGACAAAGCTCGCAAGCTTTTCCAAACAACAAACCCGCAGGTTTTATCTCCAAAAATCACTTACATCATAATCTATTTAAACTTCTCAAAATATCTCATATATATAGGCCATAGAGGGGAAACATAACAGCCAAAAGTTCCCAAATTCCCATATAGAAATGAAAGGCCAAGA
>NW_021318777.1:1509853-1600314 GCF_001605985.2 Dendrobium catenatum
CCCCCCCTCCCTACATCATAATCTTCTGTTGACGTTTCTTGCTTTAAAATATGTTTGATGTTAAATTATTAAATTTAAAATATGCTTTAATTTTGTCTTTCTTCTTTTATTCTTAACCATGGTTGGATCTTTAGGTTCTTGGAAGGGACAACGTTGCTGCTGGCCTTTGTTGTATTCAACTATTCATGAATTCTTCTTCTCAGGAGGAGGCAGTGAGGCATTTGGAACATGCAAAAGTAAGAATATTTGAAGCATAAATATTATATAATGCATCTTTGAATGATTTTGTTTTCTAGTTGTTGGGTACAAAAGCTACAGTAGCTAAATCCATATGTGGCATTTTGTTGGATAAGTCTTTTGCACCCATCTTATTTTGGTATTTCCTCTTATTGTTACTTGTCTCTCCTGCAACTTTGATCTTAATCGCACATGTGAAATGACTAATCTACTTGATGCATCAACATTCATAATTTTAATCTCAGTATAATGTCTCAAAACAAAAGTATTATTCTCATAATATCAACCCATTTTTGTGTTTGTCCCAAATTCTTTGTTGAATTTATATATTTAAGTGCCTGATGGTCAAAATAAAAAACAAATTCTTTACGTAGTAAATAATATAATCGAAGATCAAAGTGTTTTGTTTTTTGCTTCATAAAGTTGTCCATCTTAAAAAGAATACCTTTGCTTAGTTTCGTTCAATTTCTTGCTAGATTATCTAATAAGACGCCCTTCTTTACTTAAAACTCCTCCCATATCCATACTTAAAAGAAAGAAAGCTATTTTGAGCGCTTTATCAAAATCTGTCAATTTAAACAAATGTATGTTTGTAAGCCTTTCTTTAATATTTTTATAATATGATGAACAAATATCTAGGAATATAAAGTTGTTTTTTTATGATAACTTATTATTTACTCTCTTATTTACAACAACTTTAGCATCCCTAAATTTTAAATCCTAAACCCTTTTAAGTGAAACAGTATTACTTCTTATAACTTTTAAATAAATGTTTCATTAAAGCATTTATATAATCATTTATTTCTTCATCAAATTCATGTATACCATTTCCTTCATTAAACTTAACTTTTTTTTTTTTCTTTTCACGTTAATATGTAAAGTCTTACTTAACATTCCTTTACGTGCTGACTAGTCTGATGACGTTTGTGTAGGGGCAATGTACTTTACTTTCCTTTGTAGCAATGGTTAAGTTTAATTTATTAATAATATTTTGTTGAGTTTGACTATTTTGATGATAAACAATTTTTTGATTATTTTTAGAAGCTCTAACTAGCCTTAAATTTTATTGTTTGCTTAAAATCTAATTAAATTTGAAAAACATGCTTAATTGATGGTATCATATGTGGTTGTCATTTTAATTTTAATAAAAGGCTTTTGATCTGGAGAGTAGAGGTATTAGATTTTACTTATGTTAAGAAAGGTAGGGGTAGACCTAAAAAGACTTGGTTAGAAAATATTAGGAATGACCTTTCTTTATTAGATTTAAATGAGAATTTGACTTTTAATAGGACACAATGGAGAAAAAGAATTCATGTAGCCGACCCCACGTAGTGGGATAAAGGCTTGATGATGATGATGATGATGATGATGATGAAAAGGCTTTTGATCTAGATCTAACCGTAGGAAGTGATTTTTTAGGATTATCCACTGTTTAAGAATGCTTCAGTAGTTTCTCAAAAATTTTCGTGTATTCCATAACAATTTTAATCCTTTTTTTAATGCATTAAATTCATCAAGAAATTGATTATATTATGATAATAGATAGTATTTTTTTTCTATGTAATCCTTTCATTTCACTCAACCATGTATTTTAGCTTGCCCAATTAATTTTGTCATTGCTAATCCTACTTTATGTTCATTTTACTCTATTAAAAAATCATACATATCCATAGCCCGTTTGGACAAATTCATTGGATATCTCCCATCAAATGTAATTACTTCAAGTTTTATTTCTTAATTTTATCATCAATTAAATCATACATTTGACGTTTATCATTGTCATAGGTTTTATTCATTATTCATAGATCCTACAAGTTCTATTTTGATTATTTCCGCCTTCATGAATTTATTTTCTTCTGCTAACCCTCAAATATACATGATTATTAAAAGGACTAAAATAAGCTTCTTGTTCATGAGATTAAGAATAATAGATTTTTGATTTCTTTCTTTGCTTAGAATGATAACTTTAATCATTTTATTTTATTTATGTAAAAATTCATTTAATTGTTTTTTTGAGTTTTCAAAATTTGATCCCTTTTTTGTGTTTTAAATGAAAAAAAAAAACGTAAAATAGGCCCCAAAGTATTTTTGTGTGTGGCTAATCTAGTCTTAGAATATCACGTTTCTCTAACTTAGCACCTCGACTATACAAAACTGAATCAAATGATCACTTATGTTTCAATTGTAACATAAAATTGATCAAATTAGTCCCAAAGGAACTGTTTTGGATCAATTTTGTTTAGTCTAGGGATTAAATTGGAGAAACATGACTCTCTCAGGCTAAATTATCCATATAAGAAAATTAGGGAGTTATTTTGAAGTTTACTCTTTTTAATAAATAACTCTGATGTTGGTCTTTACTTTTTGTTGACATTTGGATACCAATATAAGCTCCTAAGGCCCTAGTTTAGTTTATATTTTAACACAACATTAAGCTCTGATATTTAAAGGATTAATTTCATGATTATTCGATAAGTTTTATGTTGGTTGTCGACTACCTATGCAACCCTCCACTTTCCTCTTCCAGGACTTTGGACTTGATAACGGCAGTGATATTCTTTCTTTATTAGATTTAAATTAGAATTAAATGAGAATTTGACTTTTAACAGGACACAATGACGAAAAAGGATTCATGTAGCCGACCCACGTAGTGGGACAAAGGCTTGATCTTGTTGTTGTATCAAGCTCTGATATGTAAATTTCTATGGTCTGGAACTTGTAATGCAAATATATCATGCAAAGTAGTTCTTGATTATATAGAAATATATGTTATGCTTATTTTATGGACGATTTTTTTCATGAGTTGTAAACAATGTAGTGTAACTAATGCAAACATTTAATTACTGCTAAAGGTGATGAATATAATTAAAAAAATTACTTTCTAGCTTAGAAATTTGTTCTAATGAATTCAAACCATAATAATGATGAGTCACAAAAATCACATTACAATATTTTGCATGTAAATGAAGCCAAATGTGCAACAAATCTAAAATTACTCTAATCCCACTGTCATGCATTCGCTGTTTAAAGGAAAGAAGAGAAGCGGAAGTTAATAAATAGAATACATGAGAAGCCTCTCTTTTGAACAAAATACTATCTTTCCTGGAGTGCTTCAAGTCTTGCATTTGATTAAGGAATGAAGTTTTAATTGAGAAAAGAAAACTTTCATATCCACAAAATTAAATTTAATTCAAGCGATAATTTTATTCCATGCCTCAGAACACCATTCTTTGTAGGTTTTTGCAATAAATAAGATAGATAGGAGGAAGATATTTAGTTGTAAAAATCTAGTCATAAGACCAAAAATTGATGCAACACAAACCTTATCCTTTTTTTTTAACCTTATCCTTTTCTTTTGATATCAATAAACCTTGAGATTCACATCGATTCATAAGTTGAGAATTTTCTTCTTGTTTAAGGATAATAAGTGTCTGGTGGAATGTTGATTAGATAAATCAAATATGGTGAAGTTCAGGAAATATAGAATTGGCTCCCTACAGAAATGGCTTAAAAAAGATTTAATCCTGATCTGACACTATAGACTCAGTTATGCTATGCAAAAGGACCACCTTTCTAATGAAAGCGGTTGCCACTGACACCGCGGTGTATGGATGACATAGGAGAAATGATATGAGCGTATTTGCTCAATCTTTCAAACCTCCACCAGAATTACTGTGAATACATTTGACTTAGGTTGTCCCTCAATGAAGTCCATACTTAGCTCTTCCCACACCTGATGTAGACAAAGGGGGAGTCAACTCATGTCCAAAATAAATCAATTTTGGCTTTCCTTGAGTTTACAAGCTCAATCAAATTGAGCTGAAATTTTAGCTCATTTACGAGTTGGTCTTTAGTTCACTTATTGAACTAAGGGTTAGCTTATTATTAGCTAACATTTTAGTTCATAGTTATCTTTTAATTAATGTACTTTTATTATAGTTTTTAATGTCTTCATTTAAGTTGTCTCTTGGTTTTCCAAAAGGGCTTTTGGAATCCCAAGAAAGTTGTTTTATTTTCCTATGCTTTGGCTCCTTGGCTTCCACTGTGGGCTGCTCTTTTCTGTGCCATGGCTCCTTGGATTTCTGGCCGGCTGCTGGTTTTGTTTTGTCTTTTGGTATTCCCCTTTCATACCTATAAATATGAGGGGTTATGTATTGTTTTAAGAAGTGAATGATATGTTATTTTTGGAAAAGCTATAACCTGCGGGTTTGCTTGGAAAAGCTTGCGAGCTTTGTCCACCTTCTTTCTCATTTCCTCCGGAAATCTTGCGAGCTCTTTCCAACCTTCATCTTGGCTTCTAACCTCTTTCGTCTCTTCGCAAGTGCCACTCCATCTGTATCATTTTTCTCTAAGTGAAGCAAGTTTAGGGTGTCTTTAATTTCGATTTGAGTTTGAAAGTCGTTTAATTTCAATTTGTTGTTGTAATTTTGTTCTTAAATTTCTAAGTCTTAGTTTAATTTGAAATGTAAAAGTTTGTTCGTCTCTTTTGACGATCTTGTAGTATCGTGTGCCCGTCGTTTCTGTGGGCGGAGGTCCTCGGGTGCTCCCATCCCCCGTAGATTTTTGCTCGCATCAACACCTCAGGTAAAAGGCTATAAAAGACCACTTGGAGTCATAGCTTAGTATTTGTGTCTCTGGCATATTACACAACTGACTACCATCTTCTCCGCATCCTTCTTTATGCCTCCCAGTACAACTATGTTTCCAGTCCATGATTTCTTTTCGATTCCCAAATATTCCCAATAGCTATGTCATGAAACTCCTGCAACAAGGGATATGTGGTGATGTCCTTGAAAGCACAAACCGTCCCTGGCATAGGAACTTCTTGCCCACCAAGGAATAACCAGGATGTCTATCCTTATTTTACAGTAAATTTCCTTTGATTTTTTGTGGTTTTTCATCCTGCTATCTCTCTTGCTTCAACACCTTCAAATCCACCAACATGGGAACTGATAGAGCCATAACCTAGGGATCTTCACTAAGAGAGAGCATCTGCTGCTTTATTTTATAACCCTAGCTTGTATTGGATCTCAAAGTCATACCCCAACAATTTGGTAAGCCATTGTTGACGCTCCTTTGTCACCATTCTCTGCTCTAACAAGAACGTGAAGCTCCTCTGATCGGTCCTGATTATGAAGTGCCGCCCCAACAAATAATGTCTCCATTTTTGAATTGCTAACACAATCACCATTAGTTCCATTTCATATACTTATTTCAGTCTTGCCCTAAAAAAGCTATGGGCCTCTACTCTTGCATGGGAAGTGCTCCCAACCCATAGCATGATGCATCACTTTTCACCACAAATGGCAGGTTGAGATCTAGTAGTGCTAATACAGGGACACTAGTCATGGATTTCTTTAGCTTTTGAAATGCTTGAGTGGCTGCCTCCCCCCATTTAAAATTGTCAGTATTCAACTGCTTTGTCAACGAATAGGCTACAGAGCTGTATCCTTTCACAAACTTTCTGTAATATCCTATGAGTCCGAAGAACATCTTAAGCTCGTAAGGTTTTTGGGCACTTGTCACTCCATTTCCTCTATCTTCGTTGGATCTGCTAACACCCCGGCTTGAAATACTATATGTCCTAAGTATTCATGTGCAAATGTGCACTTCTTCAAGTTGGCATATAGTTGGTGCTCCTTTTGAGTTCCCAACATCATTCCTAAGTGCTCCAAGTACTCCTCCGGCTTTTTATAGATAAGGATATCATTAAAGAATACCAAAACAAACCTTTGAAGATAATGCTTGAAGTGATTCGAAAGTGGCAGGGGCGTTAGTGAGGTCAAAAGGCATCACCAAGAACTCATAGTGACCCTCATGAGTTCTGAAAGCCGTCTTGTGGGTGTCTTCTGGTCTCATTCTTATTTGGTGATATTCAAACTTCAAATAGATCTTTGAGAACACTATCGAGCCATGCAAATCATCTAGTAACTCATCAATGATCAATATGAGAAACTTGTCCGGTGTAGTTTCCTTGTTCAAGACACGATAGTCTACACAAAATCTCCAACTGACATCATTCTTTTTCACCAGCAACATGGGACTTGAAAAAGGGCTCACACTTGGCTTGATGATCTTGTCTTCAAGCATCTTTCAAATCAACCTCTCAATCTCATCCTTCTGGACCTATGGGTAGCGGTATTATCAGACATTAATGGGAGTGACTCCTTCCTTCAGAATAATAGCGTGCTTGTGCTCCTATGGAGGATGAAATTCTTAGGGAGGTAGGTTAGAATACCTCACTGAATTGTTGGAGAAGCGGATGAACTACTTCTAGAATACTCTCTATCTCCCGAGCGTCTCCTCCCTCCAAGCTTTGGAGCTCCATCAAGAATCTCAATCCTTTACCCTGTATAGCACGCACTATTGTTTTCAAGGAAATCATTGCTTTGGATAAACTAGAGTATCCCGTAATTTCCAGATTTATCTCCTTCACCTGGATCTCCATAGCTAAAGCCTTCCAGTCCACCTTTGTTTCCCCCAAGATTTGTAGCCACTACATATCCAAGATCAGATCAGACATCCCAATTCTAGTGGAAGAAAATCCTCTCCGATGTGAATTCCTTGTAACTCCACTAATCCCTAACTGATACCCCTACTCTTCTCTATCTTCCCTATGCCCATCTTCACCCCAAAGCATCCCATGTCTACCAGCTTTAATCCAAGCCTATCAACCATCTGATTGGATATGAAATTGTGGGTAGCCCCACTATCCATCAAAATTGCCTCCGCTTCCTCTCCTACTGTCCCCTCATCTTCGTAGTGTGTTGGGGTGAGTCCCACTACAAAATTCAATGAAACCTCCACCACCTCCAAGTGTAAGGGCTTCTCTTCCTCTATCACTTCTCCTGCTATCTCTACTCCTCCCATCTCCTTCTCATCACTAACAAAAAAGACATGCATGGTGCGATTTTTACACCTATGAATCGGTGAAACATCTTGTCGCACCTAAAACATTGCCCCTTAGATCATTTTTCTTGCAGCTTCATATCAGTTAGTTGTTTAAAGTTTCCTCCCGGTCGAGCTCTGAAACCTGTCTCCTTTGGAGCTTCCCTTTTACCCGATATTGCCGGCACCGTAGGTGCAAGGAAGGTGGCCCTCATGTGTTTTTTTTTTTGAAGAAATGCAAATTGCATTAAAAGAAGAAAACCTAATACAATCTAGAAAGCAAAAGCAAACCCTTTAAAACTATCATAATGGATATGCGATTTACTAAATTCCATTTTAGATCCATTGGGGTGATGGGGATACCAAATATTAAAACAACCTAAGAGGTTGGTTAGTATTCCAGCTTTCCCAAAAGATGGAAAATGAAACCTAGTGAAAATCCCATATTTTATTGTAATGGTTTTAAAAAGGTGTAAGATGCCTATAAGCAAAACAAGTAAAAGAAAACTAGTTACAAGAAAAATGAAAAAAACTTCTAAACCAGCTATCCAAACATCTTCCTGACCCTCATCAATCTTAGGGTCCAACAAGTTCCAAACAGCCTCTTCACAAGCTAAGTCATATAAACTGAAAATCGCCATCACATCCATCATACTGGCAAGAACAACACCAGTGATAATCCAATGTAAAGCCATAACATCGATAACCACCTCAAGAAGCCAATAACAGGCCTCATCCATGTCAAAGCCAACCAAACTGATAATCATAACCATTTTCATCACATAGACAAGAGAGAAACCAAAAAACTTCAAGTCCTTTAAATCTTTAATCAAAAAGACTTGATCTTCAAAGAACAACTGAAAAGCAATAGACCAAACAACCACCTCGTCATTATCGACATCAACCAACAACCACCTCAACAAAGTCGATCCACGGCCAGAAGCTCCAATAGGCCAAGAGACAATCTCAAACAAACCATGATCCTCATGGATCAAAGAAATAATAATGGCAATACCAAAAACCTCCTTCCAAATATAGTCCCAAAAACTATCCAACATAAGGATACTCACTTCACTAACCTCGGCTTTATCTGAGCATCCACTCTAAAACGTAAGAATGGCCTCAAAACCAATAACAAGTTCCTTCAGAAAAAGTGTATCCAAATCTCCAAGAATCTTGAAGAAAAAATAAAAAAAAAACCTGCTCAAAAGATCTTTAAACAGATCCGTCCCAACCAACATTTCATTCCTCAGTTGAAAAATTTTTAATCCAAAAATCTCCAAGTAACAGCCGAATCCACCTCATGAAAATCCCAGTTTCAATCATCAAAAACCAGGAAATACCATATCCAAGAACTAAATCAATGTTATTAAGAAGTCCAGACAAAATTAAACGACAATTTCCAAAAAACTTCTCAGGGCTTTTCAAAGCCAAACAACCATTCAAGAAGTCATCTCCAATCAAGAATTTAGCCTCTGAATAAAAATCACAGACAAAATCAGAAGCCGATGTAAAGAGAACCGAAATCTGGCTAAGATTCATCAAACCCATCTTGGAATCCATCATATCTCTACCCCGATTCTTCAAAGACCCTCCGTCGGCCAATCCAGGCCGACGGAGAACCATTGAATTCCACGGATTCTGCCAAAATCGCGAAGATATTTTCGTCGCTCTTCGTCGCTCAAGAATCGCCTGGCTCTTCATCGGCCATCCAGTCCTTCATGTGGTTAGAAACTCTAAAACTGCCTCCTTTGTTACTTCTCTTAAGTGAGTTCTTGTCCTCTATCAATTGGGCTAACTTCATATGTTCTCTCAAGTTACGAGATCTTGCTACTTGCACAATAGCTCCCAGCTCTGGTTTGAGTCCATTCATGAAATTACTTTTTAACATCTCCTCTAATAGTCTATCTAAATGTCATGACAGAAGCTCAAATCTCTCACGGTACTCCAACCTCATTCCCACCTTTGTCAAAGCAAAGAACTGCTCATAATAGTCTTCCTCCTGCTTGGTTTTAAAACGCTCCAATAAACGGTCCTTGAACTCCTCCCATGAACGGATCAAGTACCTCCTTTCCCTCCATTGGTAACATGCCAATGCCTTCCCCTCGAGACATAGAGCCACCACTATAAGCATTTCCCCTTCTGTCAACCCGTTCATTGCAAAATATCTCTCCACTCTATAGATTTACTCATGCTCATCATCACCTTCAAACACTAGCTTTTTCAGCTTCCTGACCTTCAAATCTCCCCGCCCCAATTTACCCTTCCGACTCCCATGAATCCTATGAAGTGAGCATTGGGGTCTCTCCATGGTTCCCTCTCCTCCCTTCTCCTTTCATATCCCTATCTTCCTTCAAATTCAGTCTGCTTGTTCTCTTCTTCCCATTCCCTCCTACCTCCATATTCCATATCCATCCCCCTTCTTAATAGAGGCTCAAAGTAGGGTATTCTCTCCTCTCCTAAAATTTTCACCTCTCCATCTCCCCTTGGCATGTCATTTCCCTGATTCCCCCTTGCTTCCGGTAGAGCCGCTTTAATTTGAAATTCCAACATCTGCTTCATCATCTCCTCTAGATTCCTAAACCTTTCCTTCCATTGCAAAAAAACATTCATTCAATGACTACGCATTAGTTCGCAGCTGCCTTATTCCCCTTCCAACTTTTCTTTCATTGCCTTAACTCTTCTCCCGGGCATCGGTCCCAAAAATTTTATCTGATACCAATTTAATATGATTTGGGGATCGAATCAGAAAGAAATCAACACCAAAGAACAAAAAACAACTAGGTATGTAAGAACAACACTAATAAATCCGAATAACATTCTTCAATCAAAGAAACATAAGATACAATTGATTCACTATTTGAGAGGTGAATCGGATGTCCCCCATTTTACATATGAAAACTACTCTAGAAAATTCTTCACATAATTCCCCCACATACAAACTTTTCCCCATAAAATCAGGCCTAATCTCCCATAAATGCGTCTTACATTTCCTTCAATAATCTTCCCTTAATCCTTCTCCTCCTATAGGTTTGAAATGGGGTGTTGGGACCCACAAAACAGGAGCCTTTCAGCTCCTGGACTTTTGCCGAGTGAAGGGGGTAGGGGTCAGGTGTGGAACGAAGGGGGGCGGGGTCAGGTGTGGCAGGAAGGGGGCGAGCGCTGCATTGGTTTTTTTATGAAGTAGTCATTTCAGCATGCTAGGATGGATCCCCATGTGGTGAATTTGGAGATGGTGTTGTGCTGATTTTTCCATTTAAGGTGCAGATGGGGAACAAATTCCCCAAAGGACAGGCCCCTGGCCTCCACTGGAAACACCTTAAGCAGATGCTCCAAACTAAAAGTACTAATGCTGCCCTAATTATGAACCCAACTACTTAAATATCAGAATGCCCTCAATCTACCCGCCAAGGAAATTCTACAACACTATAGGCTTTTTGGCAACATTCCTGGATCCTAGAACAAAACTTTCTTATGCAAACCCAGATTTAGCACGTCACAATGCTTCCAAATGAGTATTTGGAACAATATCTCTCCCTGAGAAATGCTCTGGTAATACTGACTTTATTCAAACGGACTGAATCTGAAAATATTAGCAAGCATATATGATGGGGACATCAGATAATGGAAGGTTTACCAGAGACGTGGTCGCCGATCTACGGCCACGATCGCCGATCTACGGCCACGATCGATTCATTATATTTTTGATTATGTCATGTATTGTTTTATTTTCATGTATGTAGTTTGTTTGTTTTATTTCATGTCATTTATTTCCCGTTGTACTATTCTAGTGAAGGGGTGTCGTACGTAAGCCCCGAGGGCCTTTTAGTTTTTATTTCTTGAGTCTCTTGTATTAGGCTATTTATAGCCCACTGTTCTATTTTCTGAGTAATGAATGATTTTGAGAAAGTTTTTTCACTCTTGTGTTTGAGAGCATTTGAGAGTTCTTGGAGAGAACTTTGGAGAGATTCCTAGGAGAGGGAGATCAGATCACCCACCAACCTTGGAGACGGCCGGGTTCGTGGTTTTCTCTTTTGTCTTTCATCTTTCCCACTCCCACCTCCTTATTCGTCTTCGCCACATCCAATCCCACCTCCAAATTCCGACCAACATCACACCCTAACCATGCTCTACAATTTCTTTCCCCCATAGGCCATCGAACACCCTCACCCCGCACCTCCTTGCCGCTGGCCTCCTCCCCACTTTCCCTTCTCCTTTGGTTTCCTAATTAGGTTCGGACTAATTGGGATAATTTTGAAATTCAAATTCACTTAAATTTGAATTCAAAATCTTTCCTAATTTAGTTATTCTATTTTAGGAAAGTGCCTAATTTAAATCTAATTTTGAATTTTAAATTCATGAGAATTTAAATTAAAAGTTTCCTAAATCCCAAAACCTAAATTAAGAAGTCATAATTACTTCATTAATTGCCCCTTTGACCATGCATGCCGCCGGCCCCCCCTAGCCTTTCCTCATTAAATCCTTTTCAAATTACTTCCTAATCCCAACTCCCCACTTAGAAAATAATTACTAATCCATAATTCCCTCCTTGGCCAAATTTTCCCAAAGCCCACAATTCCTAATTATTTCCTAAATCAAATATTTAAGTTAGGAAATAATTCCCCCCATCCCTCTTGATACCGCTGGCCCCCTCTCTCCCTAGCCACCCCTCTCTCTCTCTCTCTCTCCAATTTCCTCTCTCCCCATCAACTCTCCACCTTTACAAAAATCTGAAACTTATTTTAGATTTTCGCCTTGTCTCTCTTTCCTCTCCACTTGCAAGAGAAACTTCTTTCTCTTCAGCAACATTCAAAGAACACTATCAAGACGAAAGGAGATTCTTCCCTAGCTCCTATGAATGGCGGATCCAGAAATTGAATACGGCTTAACCTGGGACGAGGACGGCTTCATTGATATTCTTCAGTTAACCTTCTTTGACGTTAATACAAGGATCGATCACACCGTCGAAGACTACTTAGAGCACATTCTGGGCACCCTAGTTGAAGCAATCAACGAACATTTCGAAGGCGAGTGGAGGATCTCCACTGCTACTTGACGAGGGGTTCTCTTCTCACCTTTCAATACTGTTCTTGAATCTAACTCTCTTGCACTTGATTGTAGTCACGAAGGACGACTCCTACTGCTCATGCTAAGCTTAGTAAACATAGGGTTTGATTGCACCTTTATGCTTATTAATTTTCGTTGTTAGATTAGGGATTGTATTGATACTACTATTCGGCATAAAGTGATTTACTAATTTATTTTGAAAGTTTTACAACTCTATGGATATGTGATTTAGCCTAAGCGGGTGTGACCCCTTTCTTGTTTATTCATTATTTTAAAATGCTATTGGTTATTTCACTGTTATTCTAATCAAGAGTTGTGCAAATTCCTATATAATTGGTTGCATTCATACATAGTCCTGCATCATCTGCTATTAGAGCATGGTATGCTCTTGCATGTTTTAGGATTCCTGGTAGTTTCCTTTTCTGTATGTTATCTTTGCAATGTTGTCATTTAGAAGACTGTTAGGTTGCTGCCCTATTAGTTTTTACTACCATTTTGCATCACATCATTGTGTTTTACTCATATTATATGCTGCCCGTTACATCCTAGTCTTGTTAAGTGTCTCGTAGTAATTTCCAATGGACCCGAAACAACTAGGAAGAACCTTAGATTTGTTGGTAGGTCAAATGAACAACATTAGCCAGCAACGTAAGGAAAACGAAGCGGATCTAGCTGAGCTTTATAGGAACACCACTGAGAGATTTGATACACTTGAGCGAGCTAGAGACCACCCTACTCCCTACACCCCACCTAGACCACCTTCTATGTATGGGGATGAAGCCTACCCATATGAAAGGCAACATCGTGCCAATCATCGAGCTCCGTACCACGGGCATGACCAACGTCATGATCCAGATTTGGATGATAGCACCATGCCAATCATAGCACCTTACCACGGACATGACCCACATCATGATTCAGTTGCATCACCTATGAAAAATATCAAGGTTGATGCTCCTACCTGTGATGACACCCTCAATCCCCAGCTCTTTCTGGACTAGGTCAAAGGTATGGACAGTTTCTTTAAGTGGTATGACATCTCTGAGGCTAGGAAGATCAGTTTTGCAGAGATGAAGCTCACGGGTAGGGCAAGCCAGTTCTGGGCCAACTTAGAGTCTTAGGGAAGCTAGGAATGATTACCCCATTGTTGATTGACCATCCATGAAGCGGGAAATCAAGCAGAAGTACTTGCCTTTGTCCTACTTCCCCCGACTATTGGACAGGTGGAATAGGCTGACTCAAGGCAACAAACCAGTGAAGGAGTACATCGCTTCTTTTGATGACTTCTTGATTCGCTGCAAAGGGGAGACCTCTACCACCCCCGCGCAGATCTTGTCTATGTTTCGTACTGGGTTGCGAGAGAATCTTCGCAATGAGTTGTTTGCCCGGATCGTCACTACACTGGAGAATGCCTACAACTTAGTGCTTGATCTAGAGGAGACCCGTTCACAGCACCCGAATCGTTCACATGACTCTAGACTCTCCTACACATCAGCTGGTAGTTCCACCCCCACACACTTCTGCTATCCGACCCACTCCTGGGAACACGACCTGACCACCCACGGGTTCCACTGCACCTAGATCTGACTTCAGAAGCAAACCTCCCACCTCGGATACCCCTCGGTCCAGTCCCGGGACCAAATGCTTTTGATGCCAGGGGCATGGGCATATCGCTTCTCAGTGCTCCAGTCCGTATAAAGTCTTGATCATCTAGGAGATTACTGATCTTGTGCCCGAGTTTGTTCAAATCCACTAGGTCGAGGAAGAAGGCGAATACTTCGAGGAGGATGACAACACTGCGGTCCTCCATTGCCTTCATAAATTGGATACCTCTCCCATCTACGTGGTGAGATGTGCGCTATCCCACTTGACAGCCACGGATGACTGGTGTAGGACTTCGATTTTTCACACTACACCAAGATCAAAGACAAGAATTGTAAAGTCATCGTGGATAGCGGTAGCTGCATAAATGTTGTTTCCTCCAACATGGTATCCCAATTAGGTCTGTCTGCCATTCCTCACCCCAACCCGTATAAGGTAGCGTGGGTCAACTCCCCTGCCTTGGAGGTGAAAGAGCGAAGCCACGTACCCATCTCCTTTGCCACCTATAAGGAAAATGTCTGGTGCGATGTGTTGACGATGAATGTTGGACAAATCTTGTTAGGTCGTCCCTGGATCTATAATAACGATGTCCACATTTTTGGGCGTTCAAACACCTGCGTGTTCGAACATGTGGGCAAAAAGATTAAGCTTTTGCCATCGCAGCCCTGGGTTACGGATGACACGAAATCCAACCCAGTCAAATCTAAGAAAGGAGCGAACCTTATCACCGCCAAGGTTCTAACTGCTGAGATTGCTCAAGGTGCTCCTCTTTACGCCATAGTAGGCTGTGAGATTCCCATCGAATCTGACGAGCCCATTCCTCAGGAAGTGCAGTCTATTTTGGGGAAGCATGCTGATGTCTTTCCCGATGATATTCCAGATAAGTTACCACCTCTTAGAGACATTCAGCATGCCATAGACTTCGTCCCTGGAGCCTTCCTCCCGAACCTGCCACACTATCGCATGAACCCCACGGAACATGCCGAACTTAAGAAGCAGGTTGACGAGTTACTACAACGAGGTTTCATTAAGGAGAGTTTGAGTCCCTGCGTGATGTCGGCCCTTCTCACCCCAAAGGACGGATCTTGGAGACTGTGTGTTGATAGCCGTGCTATCAACAATATCACCGTCAAATATCGATTCCCTATTTCGAGGCTGGATGATATGCTTGATATGATGATGGGTGCCACACTATTCTCCAAAATTGATCTCAAAAGTGGGTACCACCAGATCCGGATTCGACATGGATATGAGTTGAAAACTGCCTTCAAGACCAAGGATGGTCGCTTCGAGTGGTTAGTCATGCCTTTTGGGCTAAGTAATGCCCCTAGTACCTTCATGAGGATCATAACTCAAGTGTTGCGCCCATTCATGGGAAAGTTTGTCGTCGTCGTCTACTTTGACGACATTCTTATCTACAGTCAGTCGATTAGTCAGCACTTAGGCCACTTGAGGCAAGTTTGTAAGGCCTTAAGGAAGGAGCAACTGTATGCCAATCCGAAGAAATGTACCTTTCTTGTAGATCACGTCATTTTCCTGAGCTTTATCGTTTCAACCCAAGGGGTTTCCGTAGACCCTGAGAAGGTGAGGGCCATTATGGAGTGGCCTATCCCTCAAAACATCCGGGAAGTCCGTAGGTTCCACGGATTAGCCACCTTCTATAGGAGATTCATTCGAAACTTTAGCACCATCGTATCTCCTATCACTGATTATTTAAAGAAGGATGATTTCCACTGGACCCCGGTCGCCACCTGAGCTTTTGATGAGATCAAACAAAAGATGGTGGAAGCCCCAGTGATGCGATTTCCTG
Organism: Dendrobium catenatum; assembly: GCF_001605985.2. Lineage (NCBI taxonomy): Eukaryota > Viridiplantae > Streptophyta > Magnoliopsida > Asparagales > Orchidaceae > Dendrobium > Dendrobium catenatum. The sequence continues at coordinate 1,525,458 of NW_021318777.1, forward strand.
ATTTCTCCAAAGTCTTCGAAGTGACTTGCGATGCTTCGGGGGTCGGAATTGGAGTCCTGTCCCAGAAAGGTTACCCGGTGGCTTACTTCAGTGAAAAGCTAAATGATATTCGGCAGCGTTACTTCACGTATGACAGAGTTCTACGCCGTGATCCAATCTCTTCGATATTGGCGACACTACTTGCTCCCGCAAGAGTTCGTCATTTTCTCGGATCACGAAGCTCTAGGTTATATCAACTCCCCAAAAAAATTGAATGCACGCCATGGTCGATGGGTTGAGTTCCTTCAGGAATATACGTACACCCTTAGACATATTGCGGGAGTTGAAAATAAGGCTGCCGGTGCTCTCTGTTGTCTTATGATGACCACCACTGAAATTAGAGCATAAATCGTGGGATTTGACTAAATAAAGAGGGATTATTTGGAATGCCCCGACTTCAAGGAGACCTACACTCTTGTCCACAGGAAGCACGCGCCTTGTGGACGAATTTCTATTAGAGGATGGTTATCTCTTCAAAGCCCAGAGGCTTTATATCTCGAGCACCTCCCTTAGGGAATTTCTAGTCTAGGAACTCCACGCCGGAGGCCTCGGTGGACACTTCGGATGGGACAAGACTATCGAATCCGTGGAGTATCGCTTCTTTTAGCCTACCCTGAAGAGAGATGTTGGTCGGCTGGTTAGTCGGTGTCACACATTCCAACTGGCCAACCAACGTAAGCAAAACACGGGTCTTTACACTCCCCTATCTGTTTACCCAGTTGTCCATGGTAGGATGTTAGTATGGACTTTATCTTAGGCCTGCCCAAGACACTCCGTAGGCACGATGCCATTTGTGTGGTAGTTGACCGGTTTTCCTAAATGACACATTTCATTCTATGCTCCAAAACATCCGATGCCTCTCACATTGGGAAATTATTCTTCAATGAGGTCGTTCGTTTACATGGTTTATCCAAAACCATTGTATCGGATAGGGACGTGAAGTTCACCAGCTATTTTTGGAAAACCCTGTGGATGAAAATTGACGCCAAACTGCAATTTTCCACTTCCTTTCACCCACAGACTGATGGTTAGACCGAGGTAGTTAATAGGAGTTTGGGTAATCTGTTGCGGTCTTTGGTTGGTGAGCATATTAGAGATTGAGATTCTATTTTGCCTACTGCTGAGTTTGCTAATAATAATTCCATCAACCAGACCACGGGCCTAAGTCCTTCTGAAATTGTGTACGGGTTCAAACTTAGACAACCGTTATAACTGATACCCATGTGTTCTAGGTTTTGGATTTCTTAGTCTGCATCTTCATTTGCATGAACTCCATAAGGAAATTGCAAAACAAATTGAAAGGAATAATAATGAATATAAACTACATGCAAATTTAAAACGACGCTTTAAAACTTTTGAGGTTGGTGACTCCGTGATGGTGCAGATTCGTTCGTAACGGTTCCCGCCAGGAACAATTAAACAAGTTGCATGCCAAGAGTGCTGGACCTTTCAAAATACTTAAGAAAATTAACGATAATGCCTATGTTGTAGATATGCCTGCAGATTTTAATATAAATCCCTCTTTTAACATAGAAGACTTAGTAGCATATGAAGGTCCTGATTTTAACCAGCCAAATCCACTTATAAAATAGCCTTGTGTGAACCCACCCTATGAGATCCCAAACCTACCTCCACTACCAGATATTCCTAAATCAACAATGACAGAGCAGGTGGATGCAATCCCAAGTGATGAGATCATATCCACAAGAGAAGGTGGACGAAGGAGGTATTTGATCAGGAGGAAAGGAAAGCTCGAGTCAGAGGATACGTGGCTAGATCGCGACGAGTTGCAGCAGATTGACCCAGATGCACTAGAGATCTACGAGAGCACTAGAGACACTTACTCGACGGAGTCGACTTTTCTCCTACCTCGGGAGAGTGATGGGACATCAGATCATGGAAAGTTTACCAGAGACGTGGTCCCGATCTACGGCCACGATCGATTCATTGTATTTCTGATTATGCCATGTATTGTTTTATTTTCATGTCGTGTAGTTTGTTTGTTTTATTTCATGTCCTTTACTTCCCGTTGTACCCTTCTAGTGAAGGGGTGTCGTATGTAAGCCCCGAGGGCCTTTTAGTCTTTTATTTCTTGAGTATCTTGTATTAGGTTATTTATAGCCCACTGTTCTATTTTTTGAGTAATGAATGATTATGAGAAAATTTTTTCACTCTTGTGTTTGAGAGCGTTTGAGAGTTCTTGGAGAGAACTTTGGAGAGATCCCTAGGAGAGGGAGATCGGATCACCCACCAACCTTGGAGACGGCCGGGTTCGTGGTTTTCTCTTTTGTCTTTCCCCCTTCCCACCTCATTATTCGTCTTCACCACATCAAATTCCACCTCCAAATTCCGACCAACATCACACCCTAACCTAGCTCTACAATTTCTTTCCCCCATAGGCCGCCGGACACCCTCACCCCGCACCGGCCCAAGGCCACTAGCCGCCGGCCTCCTCCTCACTTTCCCTTCTCCTTTGGTTTCCTAATTAGGTTGGGACTAATTGGGATAATTTTGAAATTCAAATTCACTTAAATTTGAATTCAAAATCTTTCCTGATTTAGTTATTCTATTTTAGGAAAGTGCCTAATTTAAATCTAATTTTGAATTTTAAATTCATAAGAATTTAAATTAAATGTTTCCTAAATCCCAAAACCTAAATTAAGAAGTCATAATTACTTCATTAATTTCCCCTTGCCAATGCATGCCCCCCCCCACCCCCCTAGCCCTCCCTCATTAAATTCTTTTCAAATTACTTCCTAATCCCAACTCCCCACTTAGAAAATAATTACTAATCCATAATTCCCTCCTTGGCCAAATTTTTCCAAAGCCTACAATTATTAATTATTTCCTAAATCAAATATTTGAGTTAGGAAATAATTCCCCCCATCCCCATCCCTCTTGATACGGCCGGCCCCCTCTCTCCCTACCTGCCTCTCTCTCTCTCTCTCTCTCTCTCTCTCTCTCTCTCTCTCTCTCCAATTTCCTCTCTCCCTCATCAACTCTCGACCATTACAAAAATCTGAAACTTATTTCATATTTTCGCCTTGTCTCTCTTTCCTCTCCACTTGCAAGAAAAAACTTCTTTCTCTTCGGCAAGATTCAAAGAGCACTATCAAGATGAAAGGAGATTTGTCCCTAGCTCCCATGAATGGCGGATCCATAAACTGAATACGAGTTAACCTGGTACAACGACGGCTTCACTGATATTCTTCAATTAATCTTCTTCGACGTTTATACAAGGATCGATCACACTGTCGAAGAGTACTTAGAGCGCATTTTGGACACCCTAGTGGAAGCAATCGACGAACATTTCGAAGGCGTTGAGTGGAGGATCTCCATTGCTCCTTGACGAGAGGTTCTCTTCTCCCCTTTCAATACCGTTCTTGAATCTAACTCTCTCTTGCATTTGATTGTAATCACGAAGGACGACTCCTGCTCATGCTAAGCTTAGTAAACGTAGGGTTTGAGTGTACCTTTATACTTATTAATTTCATTGTTAGATTAGGGATTGTATTGATACTACTACTCGGCATAAAGTGATTTACTAATTTATTTTGAAAGTTTTACAACTCTATGGATATGTGATTTAGCCTAAGCGGGTGTGACCTTTTTTTGTTTTATTCATTGTTTTAAAATGCTATTGGTTATTTCACTGTTATTCTAATCAAGAGTTGTGCAAATTTCTAAATAATTGATTGCATTCATACGTAGTCCTGCATCAATATAGGACCTTGATGAGCTCATCCGACTTTGTAAGGATGACCACTGATTACAATATTGGTAAGTGATAAAAAATTGTTAGATAATTAGTTTCGTTATTGTAAAATGCATTCAATATTATTTAATGATAGTTTTCTTATTGCAGGTTATTGTTATGTACTTTCCTTCATTTGTCATATATATATTTGATTTTGTCTTATATTTATGTGTTGAAAAAAAGAGATGTCAGTTCTCCTATGTAATATGTTATATGCATGCTTTGTGACCCAATTCATTGTACGAAGCTACAGTGTTTTGGGTTTAGGCTAAAGCCTTTATCCGGTAGGGATGCTTTTAAATTTTGTTCTTGGATTTACAAATATCCTTCTATGTACAGAGACATCTTCCTTATACGTCCTCATCATTCATTAACTTGGTATAGGTTCACTTTGAAGAAGGATTATCAGCACGTCATAGGACTGGGGAAACCACAAAATTTTTGCCAAAGGTTGCTCGTGGAAAGAGTGCCTCAAATAAACTCACTGAAGAGGAGCTTATAAAGCTTTCTGCTCGTGTTGGTATTCAGGTACCAGTCTTTGTACATAAATAATGATAAAAAGAAAAAAAGTGCTTCTGCTTTTACACAGGTGATTCTTAATCACATCAACGATCTTGTTACACTTCGAGTATTAATAGACTATTAATGGGGATCACCAGCACTAAAAATTGAGTTCTCATGCTTGGCTTATTTGTTGAAATTTCAGAAATGTATGGCACTGCAACTTATAGTTCTACTTCTAGTTTTATTATGACTTATCAGCCATCCTTGTGCCATTGGGTTACCACCCAAAAAGTTAGGTTATGTTGGTGACCTACTTTACACTTGTTCTTTCTGTAAAAAAGAAGGTTGTCGGTGAAACTAGTGTTGGTTTATCCTGTTAGTAGGCTATTGCGTGTTATAGTATTTTTCGTACAACTAATGGTATTGCATCCGATAATTTCAGAAGTCAAAGTGAAGGTTTGCCTTTCTAGTATTATGGATGCAGAAAGGAAGATTTTAAGCAACCGTTTATGATTGAATATTTTGTAGATGGATTCCAGTGTTTTCCCTCATAGAAGTTACTAAGAAGTAAAATCCAAGTTTACATTTTCAGATCGATGATTGGTAAAGATTAGAAAAATAGATAGAGGAATAATTATTACACGGAAAGTATGGTGGTAGAACTGTTGCAAACTAAGTTAAAATAAACTTAGTGGCCTCTTCATGTTTTAGCCTATACAAGCATTTACAAGGCTGGAGTCATACAGTTATTGTGGAAGGTATTCAAAGTAAAACAGATCTATTATGCTTATTGAGACATCGATGCCTCAATGCCTTTAGGTTTCCAATGTACAGTTGCCTAAGCAATGACATGAATTATCTGGTGCGTTTTCCACTGTGCAATTCATTCAAAAAGGAAGGCACCTTGCCAGCACCTGTGTTAAGGCTTTGGAGATGCTTTTTGTTGCACTAGCCATATATAATTCTTATTTAATGGTGTAAATGTGCAATGTATTTATTCTAGTTCTTTTGATCCTCTTCGTTGTCACGTTATTTTTCATAAAAATTGTGTTATTTAGTTAATACTTTTTTTAGCGAATGAACTTTAATCATTGACTTTATTCTGTTCTTTTTATTTTCTCTACACATTTTTTGTCATTTTCTAAATTTAAACATTATTATTTTACTCAACTTTTTTTTTTTTATAGTAACTTTTATGGTACCTGACATTATTACTGTTGTATACCTGTAAAGAATATTGTTCTGAAACCAAATTTCATAATGATGACGAGGAACTCCCTTTCTGGTTGCCAAAAACCATCTCGAACATTTTAAAATTTCACTAGCTTACTTTTCTAATCTTTGGCTTTGGTACTTCAACATATTACTTCCTGGTTGACAATTTTTAGAGTTTTTTTTTTTTTTGTGAAAATCAAAAATATTTTTGTGCTTGATTTGTTGACTGTCAATTATTAGGCCTCTTGAACATTCTGTTGATAGTGAAAATTTAACAATATTGTTGAATGTTCTTCTAACTTTGACCTATAATTAGTTCATTTTAGTTTTTCTTGCACTCTTGCTACTCTACTAGTTGTTTGATCTTTTTATTGTGAGATGTACATCACCCATAACCATTTTTTTAATTTATAACTAATACTCTGTGACCTACTTTCAACCATGGATATCTGTTATTGATATATTCGTATTATGAATAGTTGACAGAACATACAACCGCACAAAAAGCACCATATGGCTCTGTTTGCAAGGTGCACAAGAAAGTAACACCCTCCCAACACAGTTGTTGCTTGTAGGGATGCTCAATTGCATAGCACTTGGTGGTCAACCCTGATATGGCTTTGCGTCCCTAGTTGGGGCTGCTTGCAAGCAGACCAGCTTCACCCTGAATTGCTTCCTCTTGTGCAACCTATAAAGCATAGACAATGACACAATGCGGGGATCTGATAGAATTGTAGAAAATAGGTTCATGTCATGCTGCTTTCTTTTTTAAATTACTAATTTAAAGTTTCTTGCTACAAAAGGATGATAACTAATAATTTAAAGTATTAAAAAACACCATACAATAAAGTATGATAACATATGTATTACAAAAGGAGCTTAAGGGTCAACAATAGAGAAAACCAACATTGGTTTAATAATATTTCATATGTTATGCTTAATTTTCAAAAACACACCAACACCATCATTAATCATTTGATATAATTTTGTCAATATCAACATTATTCATTCTACATGCAAAATGCCAAAATCCTAAAAAGGAGTATATATTCAAAATAAACACAATATTAACATAATATTATAACACTAAACAGACCCATCACACTTGGCGTCGAGATCATCATCATTGCTAGTGTCAATGCTTTCATCATCATCAAGAAAAATCATAGATTGCAAAGCTTGAGCGAAAAAAATAGCTTCACCATCATCATGCGTCTCAGTTGTTTTGAGGTGCATCCCGACCATACTTGACCCAAATTTTGTGGTAAAAGTTCAGATATGATTTTTGGCATGTTTGACATTTATTATTTGTCAATGTCTTACATGGATATAAAATGCTTTTTGAAATGCTCTAGCTGCATTGCGTGCAGCTTGCCTTGTGGCTACTTGGCCATGAGCAGCCACATGAAGATGCTAACTGCAACTTTGCAACCCTGGCTTGGTACAACTTGTTTGTTTGCAGAAGAAGCCCCGCATTCCCCTCTTAGATACTGTCAAATTTTGTAAAGTTTTTTAGTGTTGTTATTTTTGTATTGAGAGAAACAAGAGGTAACCGGATAAACTTCTTGTTTTTTTTTTTTTAATTAAAGGTTTTCCTAATTTCCCCTGAGTTAATATCCCAGCACAAGCTAGAACTAAATGACCTGGATTTCTTCTGGTCGATGATGCAAGTCCCTCTTACTCATTTGTATACCTTGCAGGTGGAAGTAGTGAAGTCCCTTAATGACAATGAACGACCACAATGGAGATATTCACTTTTTGGAAATCCTAGCGACCCAGAAACTTTCAGGTATTTATAGTACGTGAATGCAAAATTTTCAAGTTCTAAAATAGTGTTGTGAATGCCAGCTTCGTATTGATGTGGAATGTATATGATGCAGTTCATTCCTCTAATATGACAAGCCTACTCTCTTGTTTGATAAGAAAATATATATTTTTAGTTTATGATTCAACTAATCCATACAGGATGCTTCCTGTTCCATATGGTTCTTTCACTTTCCGTTGTGAAAGTGAGATTTCTCCTTTTTTTTTTAGAATAAGGAATATCCATCTATACATGGTTTCAAAACGTGTTTTTACATCAGTCTGAAACTACGTATTATCCACTTGTATTTGGGTTATTTATTGTAGGAGCCTTTGCTCATTGCTTTTGTGTTTATAACGTCAGCTGATGAACAAAGGATTGTATGTGCTATAACGTACCATTTATCTGTATATGTTTTGATATGTCAACTTTACTGTAGGCAGGTATTTTAGTTGACTCTTCAGTGAGCTAATTATTTATGTATTCGATCTTTAATGCCATTATAAATTTATAAAAATTATGAGATCGAACCTTTTCCTGTCTCATACTTTTTAATGGTTATACTTTTAAATGTTTTCTACCATCTGCCTTGTAGGAGAAGGTGTGTGGTTGCAGAAACCCTTGCTGAGAAGCATTTTGACTTGGCTTTTCAAGTGATATATCAATTTAACCTTCCTGGTAATAGCATCATGTTAAATGCTTGTTTGGTTTGTGAAATTAATTTGCACCGAAGCTTCCTGCTGGTTTACAATTGTTTATTTACTGTAGAAACGTTACTGAAGTAAATTATTGTTCTTTATGTTAACATTTTTTTTACTTTTTTATTTGAACAATTCTTGTAGCTGTTGATATCTATGCCAGTGTAGCTGCATCCCTTGCTGAGAGGAAAAGGGGTGGTCAACTAACTGAGTTTTTGAGGAATATTAAAGGCACGATAGATGAAGATGACTGGGACCAGGTAAAGCCTCAACCTGTTTATCCATCTTTCCTTATTCTGTGGGTGTGGATTAGGGCGGGGGGGACTCAAGTTTATGAAAACTTTCATCCATGATCTAACACTTTAAAGAAGAACAAATGGTTTTTATTGTGAATAAGTCTCACGCAATCTACTTTTACCAGCTTGTCAGAAAAAAGCTCTTGATTATTGGTGGCATGGTAATTTCTTTTCTGATAGAAGCATGGAGCGTTACTGTGCTAGCACTTGTTGTATATTTTGGGCTTCGAAGAAGGATGAAACAAACATAAATTTTTAATAAAATAAAACCTATGCGCAACACACACAGCCTTTCTAACATTGGATTGAAGAGAATATGGTCCTGCATAGTCCCCATTGCCATAAATAATCTTGCTGCCTGAAAAATTAAATAAACCTTGTTTCCATGTCCGTGTTTTATGATGGATCTACTTTTTGTTTCAGTTTATGATGTTACTTTATCAATCGTACTGGGCAATGCTTGGCCAAATGCAAATCCAGTTTATTCTTATTAAACAATTTTTAGAAGGAATGCAATTAACATTTTCTATATGGATAAAGTATCTTGGTAAATATTTTATAGTTTAAATTATATTCAAAATTCAAAGGAAACTTTTCTGATGAATTATAACAGAACTGATTTTTAGGGTTGCTGTTCATTTTTTAAAATAAAATTATGTTATAATGCTGCATAAATCAAGTTATCATAGAAAACTCAAACATGATGCACTTTGTTGTTCATTAAAGTCTTGCAAAGGATTCAAGTTGTTTTTGGAAGAGAGGAAACTATTATAGTTCGCATAAATTACATTCTGTTATCCAAGCTCTGGTTGGATGGTCTTGAACTTTTTATTTTATTTCCCAACCAAGTTTAATCAATTTGTGCCGAATTTGCTTATCTAGCTAAGATGGCTTGTGCTTAGTTACTAATATAAAATTTTAGTTCACTTAGAAAAGTAGGATAGATGCAGAAGGCTTTACATATTCTATCTGGCATTAAAATGTGGTATGCTCTTGTGCTTCCCCAAAAAAGAGTTTTCTAAACAAGTATATTAAATAATGCATAAACTCATAATTATAAGGATGTTAACAGAATGATGATCATTGTGCTGCATTTCTATAGGTGCTAGGTGCTGCTATTAATGTTTATGCCTACAAACATAAAGAGCGACCTGATCGTCTCATAGACATGTTAATTAGCAGCCACAGGTATATTCTCCTCACATCCACCTCTCTGCTCTCCCTGAATATGAATGTGCTGAGTTTGTAACAACAAATTTGCGGTTTACACTTTTTTTAAAGGATTGTTGACGTGCATAGATGGTATTTTGCATAAATTTTAATGGGAGTAGAGAATAAAAAAATAAGTCTAGATGAGTCCAAACAATTGGAAACTTCCTATAAGTTGCTTACTGACAGAAATGAATTGAAAATTGTGCTTATAAGGATCTTTAAAGTGATATTAGCTAGTTGAGGTTTGGGAGGATCATTTTTCAGCTAAAGTTACTTGATAAATTTCTTTTAAGAGAAAGGAAATAGTGCATAAGAGCTTCATTGTAATAGCCTCCTGGCCTATTTGAATCTCAGCTTCCTAAATCTTAAATGACAATAAAATCAAAAGAATGTTCATGTATTCAATTCATTCTTTTCATAAAACATGGTAAAATGTTTTCTTCTGTTGATGCATAGAGATAGCTTCCCTTGAAAATAGAGCTAGGAAAAAAAATGACTAAATAACTATTTATGCCTTATGCTGATACATAGAGATGGCTTCCCTTGAAAATATGCAATATCTAATTGTCATGCTAGAAAGAATTTCATTGAAGTAGCATTCAAGCAACAAGGAAACAAAATATATCTGTGGGTCTCCAAAAGAATGTTGCTAGCGGGGGTTAGATTGCATATGGTACGATCGCAATGTCCCGTATGACAAAACGGTCGTAGGCATTTACGCTCTACGCAAGCAAGTCAATGAGAGAGCAGATCAGATCATACATACGATTAATCATGGAGGATAGTTTGTTTCACCTACACACCTTGATGAGTAATAATTTATATGACCCAATAATCACGAGATTTTTTTCATTCGATACATCAGCTCGAATGAAGTTTATTTGATGTGGGTGTCGGTTTTCCAATGGTGCAAGCCCCGTGGTTAATTATATCTTAGACCTCAAACCAAGAATACTCTCGATTTAGGATATCATATTATTCTCTTCTTAATTTGGTGCACAGAAAGTGCTCCTAGGTTCTATTCTGAAGAGGATAAGCTCTTTTCTTTATCTTTAGCGAAGATTAAACCTTTTAAATTTATGAGGATTTGATTAAAAATTTTAGTTTACAAGATCAAAGATTGATTTAACATTTAAGAATGAACTATAGACTTAGAATTCATTTAGGATTTAAAGAAGACACACTGAGGAGTGTATAATATGGGCTTATGCTTGTCTAGAGTAAGCTGTCAGATCCTAAGCACAATCCACGCCTTATGAATGCAAGAAAGGATGACTCTATACTACAGAGTCAAGGATTATAATTAAGAGATTTAAATCAAGAATATAAATAATATGCAACTGAATATATCTAACGTTATGTATGCATGAAGCAAATGTATAAAGAAAATTTTTTATTCTTTTATTTATAAACATAAATACAAATCTAGGGTCTTCGAGAAAGAAATGTGGTCAAGCTCCACGACAAACATGATTTTCTACATCTATGAAATATATATATTTGAATATATTTGCTCATCATCTTCTGGCTTTAGGTTTTTTATAGGATTCCAAAAGTGAATGCCCTCAACTGGGGGGATTATTTTTTGGAGCTCTATGTGAGTATGTATAGCAAATATTTCCAAGCATTTACATTTGACTCTAGGTACATTCTACTTTGAATCTTATTTTATAAGCATCATAAGTACATTCTTCTTTGAGTCTTCTTTTACAATCATCATAAGTACATTCTATTTTGCTCTTCTTTTTTGAATTAAATAAAATAACATGAAAATGCATATGCAATTATGTATGCATAAAATAAATAAACAAACATATAAATGATGCCCTCTAGGCATAGATACCCGCATCACACCAAAACATACTACGGTCTAGCCTTAAACTAGAGTCAGTGGCCTAGTAAGCAAATTCTAGTGTGTGAAAAAAATGTCGTGTGTTTTTGATATGTCCTAGGAGATTTATCATTTAAAATATTTAAATTAGGAATTATTTTTTTGGTTATAGGCTAAGTGAGGTGTTGATTTAAGTTTAGATTTTGATATTTGAAAATGTTATTACTGTCTTTTAAATTCATTAATGATTTACCAAGTGTCTAAACATTAAGCCTTATAAATCCAATACATATATTCTCTCCAAAAGGAATCAAGCATAACGTATGAAGGCTTTGAGGTATTTGTTTATATTACTGATTTTGATGAATATTTATTTAAATTGAACAGTAATCACCTTTGTTAAATCAGGGCTATGAGGTTTATTTCACCCTCATTTGGGCTAACTAAATAGCATCGTAAGTCCGGGTTACCCAGTAATTACCTTGATTAATTATTTGATTATTTGTCAAATTTTAAATTTATTTAAATTCATTAAGGATTTATTCAAGGCTTTATAATTCAATGCAATTATGCCTTCGTAAAGGAGGTGAACACTATGCATGAAAGTATTTAGTTTATTCAAAATTTATTAAAGACTCTCAGAATCCAATATATATGTATCTTCCAAATTGAGTTAAATACAATGCGTAAGGGTCTTTTGTTATCTAAAATTTATTGAAGACCCATAAATCCAATGTTAATATGCCCTCAACAAAGTCAAATATAAAGCATGAAAGGTCGTTTTGTTATTTTCTTAGTATTTAACTAATGAATTCATTTAACTAAATCAAGATTAATTATGTTAATTAATAAGTCTTATTTTGTTTGAGATAATTAAATTAAATTTAATTAATGCTATTTAATCATTTAAGTTTAATGGTTTAATTTTATTTTAGAATTTTATCAATCTCTTATTTTGCCTGTTTAATTTAATTAATTATATTGTTAATTTATTTTATTTAAATCCATTAATAATTTTTATTTCTCAGGGTGTGATAAATTGAATTTGTTCATGGTTAATTATCTTATCTCATTTTTGTTAACAAAATGATTTTATTAGGCCCATTATGATTCTATGAAAAATCAATAGGAAAATTTCTAAGTGTGGGTAATAAATCAATACTACACATACCTATATTTGTTACTAATAAATAAAATTCTACTTGATAGCTGGACAACAGATTTGAAAAATTAAATGCAGGGATTCCACAAGGACCTAAAGCTTGGGGAATCATAATCACATGCAAGACTTAGAGGAGCTAGGGGGCTCTAAGTTTTTGATTTTACCTCACTGAAGCTAGTCAACGGTGCAACCGACCGTATCATCTCCCTTTAGAAGAAATGGAGGCGACTGAATATTCTGTCTTGTTGTCCAAATAGCTCCAAATGCACTTTGCAAATAACGTGAAGAGAGAAATGGGTGTTAGAATGTGATGTATTTTTTATCTTGAAAATATACAAATGAAACTTAAAAGTGGCATTTGAAAGTGATTGCACATTTAAATTTAATATGAGAGATAAAATGACACGGCGTCAATTATACATCATTTTCAAACGCACAAAACTATTAAGTGAAGTTGTTCTTAGAAAGACTTTCAATTATACAAATTCTGAAATATTTAATTACATGCAAATAGAAGAGATTTAATACCAAGATTTGATCTATATATACGTATACTAGTAGGAATAATTCATGCATGCTACCCTTTTGAAATAAAATACTCGTAGTACTTATGAGACTTTGTCTCTGATCAATCTAATCTTGTTAATAGCATCATCAACCAGTTCAGTGTCAATTATTTACCTTTCACTTATTTTTACCCAAGACAAAGGTGTTGTGCACTTCCTTTCATAGAGAGTTTCATAAGGTGTCATTCCAATGCTAGATTGAAAATTGTTATTTTATGTAAATTTTATTAAAGGGTTTATGGATCTCCCAATTTCCCTCAAAATCTAATACACATAATCTAAGTAAATTCTTCAAAGTCTGAATTGTCCTTTCTGATTTTCCATCTATTTGAAGATGAAATGCAATGCTGAAAGTCAATCTGATACCCAAAGCTCTCTTACTCTTTTTTCATATTCTAGAAGTGAAACGAGCATCTCTATCAGAGACTAGATTTTGGAATTTCATTCAATCTCATAATTTCATCAACATATATCTTTGCTAATTTTTTAATTGAACCTCTTTGTTTGATTAATTCTATAATACAACTTTTTAGTCCTGGCCACCAAAATAATCCTCTTAGTTCTTGATACATATTTGTACTGCCTGGATAAATTTCATAACTAGAGAAATGAGCTTCCTATAATATTTTTTTTTCTTAAATTGACAATATTTGGAATAGAAATTTTGCCTTTATGATTCAACAATCCTTCATCATCAAATACAAAATCTTTCAACCGTCTTGCCAACATTTTCTTTATGATTTCTTGAAAATTTACATCTTGAGACAATGAATTTTATATTCTATCTTTTAAAGTGGATTGAATTACCAGCTGATTTAATAGCATAACTTTTGTATCTTTCTAATTAATCATTGAAATTTTTAGTTTTTCTGTATCTCTAATTATCTACTCCTGCTGGGTAATCAACCAATTTGCACATCTAAGAGTCTTTCTGATTAATGCATCTACAACTACATTGACCTTTCCATGATTATATTGTATATCCAAGTCATAATCCATAATGAGCTCCAACCATCGTCTCTGTCTTTAATTAAGCTCTTCATGATTAAATATATATTTAAAGCTTTTATGATCTGTGAAGACTTCACATCTGACTCCATATAGATAATATCTCTAGATTTTAAGTAAAAAGTTTACAGCTGTTAATTCCAAATCATGGGTGAGATAATTTCTTTCATTAACTTTTACCTTCCTTAAAGCATATGCCACTAACTTATTCAATTGCATCAATACATTTCCAAGACCTCTTAATGAAGCATTACAGAAAAAGTGGAATCCTTTTGAATATCGATATGTTAATATGAGAGCATTTATTAAACAATTATTTAATTTCTTAAAAGCTTCTTCACACTGTTTATCTCATTCAAATTTTATTGCTTTTTGAGTTAATTTGGATAACGACATTGCAATATGAGAAAATTCTTCTACAAACCTACTATAATAGCCAGCAAGACCCAGAAAACTCCTCACTTCTGAAACTATACTCGGCCTTGGCAATAGCTTGGATTTATTCTGATCAACAAAAATGCCTTCATCACTAATCACAAGCCCAAGGAAATTAACACTTTTCAACCAGAATTCGCATTTTAAAAATTTTGCATATAACTCGTCTTTAAATGTTTGCAACACTGCATGCATATGATTTTTATGGGTTTCTTCATTTATTTAATAAATCAATATGTCATCAATAAATATGATCACAAATTTGTCTAGAAAAGGATTTGAAAATTTTGTTTATTAGATCCATAAACACAGCTAGACCATTCGTCACTACACATGACATCACCACAAATTCATAATGCTCATCTTGTTCTGAAAACAGTTTTAGCTATATCTTTCTCCCTAATGCGTAGCGGATGATATCCAGAACGCAAATCAATCTTAGAGAAATTTGTACCTCAAGTTGATCAAATAAATCATCAATTATGGGCAATGGGTACTTATTTTTAACCGTGAGTTTATTTAATTCTATGTAATCAATACACATTCTGAAATCTCATCCTTTTTTTGATAAACTATACTCAAGCTTCCCATGGAGAGGAACTTGGCCTGATAAATTATTTATATAGCAATTCTTGCCATTGATTTTTTAGCTCTTGCAATTCCTTAAATGTCATTAGGTAGGGTGGTTTAACCGGTGGTTCTGCATCTAGAATTAAATCAACAATTAAGTCTATCTCTCTTGTGGTAATTTTGACATATCATCTCGAAACCCTTTTGGATATTCTTTCACTACAAGTATATCTTTTAATTCGTTAACTTCTTATTTGTATCCCTTACTTGAGCAGAAAACACTTATATCACTTGGATAGCAATTTGCAAGCTTTCATATAAGTGATCACCATTGAAAAAAAATCATTTATCCCCGTAAAATTTAAATTCAGTTTCACCCAGGTATTTAAATTTTACAATCTTCTTATTGCAATCTAGGATCACAAAATGATTCAATAACCAGTCTATTCCTAAGATTATATCAAATTCTTATAATGTTAGGACTTTCAAGGTTGCTTAAAATTATTCTCATTTATTTTGAAAACCACTTAACATATACTTTTAACATTCATTGAGGATTCATTTGGCATCAATGCTTCTAAGAATGTGGTTCCCTTATAAACATACAGCCCAATGGATTTAACAAATTCCTCTGAGATGAAGGAATGTGAAGCTATTGTATCAACAAAGAATTTTTACAGATCTTTCATGAAATATTAAGATATCTATAAAATTATATAGAATTTTATATATACACAAATTTATTGTTGTTTTTCTAATTATTTTTGTTTTATTTAATGAATCATGTAAACAATTTTAATTCACATTAATTGAAAAAACATATTTGTAATGACTTCAGGTGAGTCTTTGGCATCATACTGAGATAATGCTACTCTAGGCTGAGTATTTGGTCGACCTTGACTTGGCCCAGGAGTGGAAGGAGTTGATTCTATCATCCTTGGTCTGCCAACATTTCTCTGAGAAGGTCTAACATTCATCCATGATTCTTTTGATGGTCTTTGCCCTAGAGTAGGGCAATTCTTAGCTATATGTTGAAGCCCACAAGATAGTGACCGAGATACATATGGGGTTGTGTGGTGCCCATCAATCGGGCCCCAAAATGAAATTGAAAATGAGTTCATCAAAAATTCTGGTCATTGCACGCTAGTAGGTTGCACCAGCATTTTTAAAGCCAAAAGACATGACCTTATAACAGTATATTCCAATGGGTATTCTAAAAATAATGTATTGCTCGTCCTCCGGGGCCATTTTGATTTGGTTGTACCCCGAGGACCCATCCATAAAGGAAAAGAGACCTTGAGAAGAAGCAATGTCAATCATGAGTTCAGGGATAGGTAATGGGAACTCATCTTTGGGACACGCTTTATTCAAGTCTCTAAAGTCGACACATACGCGAATCTGTTTATTCTTTTTCTTAACGGGGACAACGCTAGCCAACCAAGAGGGGTATTTTTCCTCTCGAATAAAGCCAGCCTCAATTAATTTCTTTACTTCCTCAATCACTTGTTGTTCAATCTCCAAACACATCCTTCTAGGAGCTTGTTTGACTGGAACAACATTTGGTTGAATGGAAAGTTTATGGACTGCTATAACCCGGTTTAATCTTTGGCATTTCGTCATAACTCCATGCAAAACAGTTCTTAAACTCTATTAGAAGTTGTACCATACCATTGGCATCATTCTCATTTAACAAAGCACTTATAAAAGTAGGGCGTGGATTTTCTTCAGTACCCAAATTAATTTCTTTAAGTTCATCAATTATTAATTTGATTTCTTCCTCAAATTCAGGGGGTGCATCCCTAATTTGAGAGTAATCTGGGTCGTTGCTAGCCTCTAAACATAACCTCCCAACAGCGTTGTAGGTTTCTGTAAAGATCATATCAACCTCCAGATTATTGATAATAACCAAACAATAATCATCATCATCTATTGGTCCGATAGTACCAAAGCCAACACCATATCTATTTTTCTTCAATTTGTATTTAAAATTTCATAGCTTTTCATGTTGTTGGGCTTCGCCTTTGGACCTCATAGAAGGAGCAAAACCTCTTTTAATCAAACTTTTGACACCAGCGGGATACCAATCAAAAGGTAGTTCTACCATTTCATTCAAATAAAGATCCTCAAGTTCTACACCCACTTCTGAACTTGAGAGTTGATGTGCTTTATAAAAGACACACTCCTTCCCCACTTCTTATTTTAACTTAGGTGCAACACATACATTTAAATCATCTACTGTACTTTCAGACAAAGACTCATTCAACTTGTCATATGTAGTGAAATTGAACACCTCATTTTTAGAGTTGTCCTCATCATATGAGAAATTTTGTTTAATGTTCCAAATAGGCTTTTAAGTGATAACCCATTTTGAAGCTGCATCTCTTGAACTACCCATCACATTTGACTCAACCTTTGAATTGAACCCTGAGCCTACATGGATGATGGGCCTTCTTGGAGTAGGTGGTGGAGATGAGGCTTTGGTGTCCATCATCCTCCACCCATCTTGGCTTCTGCCTCAGCCACGATCTCTCCCACGAGCACGCTGTGCCATCCTACCTCATCGTTGTGCTGGAGGAGGGGGCAGGATTCCATCTAATCTTTTCCTCAAGCTCCTCTTGAGGGTACTCTTGGACAGTTGGTGGAGATTTTTCTTTTGGTGCACTAGTTCCCACTTGATCATCAGCTGGTACCACAGATCTGGAAAACACTGATAGCCTCTTTGGAATATAGTAAGAAGCATCTTCGTATTTCCCAACTTCATGCACACTAAATGGTTTCAAATCTCCCTTTATGCAGTATTCTACACCATTCCTTTCATATTTCCATACATTGGTGTAGAGAGGAAGGAACCATCTTGTATTCATGGAGTCAAGGCATACCAAGAAGTGCTTTAAATGAAGCTTCAGAATCAATGATGTGGAATTTAGCTTCAATTCTCAAATCCCCCATCAAAAGTGAAAGAGTAACAGAGCCTAAAGCCCTTTGCCCCTTTTCATTGAAGCCACGCAACATCATTTTGTCAGAACTTAATTTTTGTGTGTCAACATTAAGGTGGGCTAAAGTTCTTAGGCTCATTATGTTGACTGATGCTCCCGGATTAACAAGTACTCTATTCAATTTGAAGTTATCAATATCAACAGTTATATAAAGTGGGCGATTGTGATCTGAAGTACCTAGGAGTAAATCCTCATCAGAAAAGGTTTGTCCGGGTACCTCTTTAAAGTGTAAAGCCTCCTCGAAGGAACACTCTGCGAGTTGAGTCAAACAAATTTCAGGATCAAGTAGAGCCTTGATCAAAGCCTCTAGCATTTCAGGAGAAAGTACGAGTGCATCATATATACTCAACCTCGCAGGGAGTTTCCTAAGGTGAGCTAATATATTGTAATCCACTTTTGGTGATCCACCACCCACTTGCTCTTGTGGAACAAGTGTTGGTGGAACCACGCCCTCATTTTGTTTGACAGGTTCTTTTCCCTTATCTTTCTTAGATGCCATTGGAGATGGTACAACACGACAACTTTTGAGATTAATTTCTGTTATTTTTCCAGGCTCAGAAGCTGAGGTCATATGAATCAAAATCTCAGAATCTGATTCTTCTTTCACTTGATTTGTTTCTAAGTCAGGTGACTCAGGCTCAATGATAATCTTTACTCCCTGCATTTTGTACAAGGGTAGATCATCATCAGAACTTAATTCACTTAATTCATGCAATTGAGAAGATTCAGATATAGATTGTTCATTTTCAGATTCAAAATTGACAGATAACACGTACGGGGAATGATTATTCATTTCACTAACAACCTTTGGAACATATATGAAATCAGAGAGGATGAGAGGCTTGGGGGATTTGCCCTTTCCATTTGGAGAGATAACTTGTTTGATTTTGGAAAATGGTTCTTCTTTTTCCTTTCCCTTCACAATTGAAACTCTCTTTTTAAGAAGTTTCGAAGGTGAAGGACCCTTTCCATCCATTGAGTTATTTGGAGGAACTCCAAATGCCTTTTTTCTGGGCATTTGAGTTCCTTTTGGAAACTCCAATGGGGTGTTGCGTAACTTGTTTAATATTCTCAACGAAGATTTGGACAAAGACAACTGCCAACCTTCTGCATCTGTAAGTAAATCGACACTGTTGTTCTGGTTGAACACTGTTAGAGGAGAAACTGTAGTGGTTGACTCTGTTTTCTGCCCCTTTGTATGGATGACCTCCACATGAATAACCTTAGCAGACACCTGTGATGGGTTTGCTAAATATGCATTTGGAATACTCATCCTACCAGACTTGTATTCATTTTCAACCCAATCTTTAAAGACATAACAATCCTCGAAAACATGACCCAACATACTTTATGCATATGTTGACTCACAAAGAAAGACTTTTGTTATCTAATTCTTATGTGAGAGCTTTCTATATGCAACATATTTTGGGCTATGCATGTTTATTTTAATTTTTAAAAACTTGGTTCTTTGAAGGGAGCCATGCAATTTTTTTTTTTCTTTTATTAGAAAATCATATGGAGATCTAAAACGGAATATATGGAGTGTAATTTTAGCAGTAATAGTCCTAGTGAGGGGATTGTGACTTTGGGCGATCAAGTCATTAATAAGAGTACACGTTTTAGGTATCTTGGATCTATTGTTCAGAGTGATGGTGAAATAGATGGGGATATTATCAGCAGAATTCAAGTTGGATGGTTGAAGTGGCGGAATGCATCGGGCTTGTTATGTGATGGAAATTGTCATCTTGGATCAAGGATTTGAAGATTTTCTTTGTAACATCTCTCCTAAAAGAATACTGTTGGTTGATCTTTTCTGTCAATCCCCTAGGGTCAGGCTTTTTGATTACCCTATCCTTATCTTTTCTGGGCTGCTGTTCAGTAATCTTTCTAGGTTGTTGCTGCTCAGTAATTTGAATTTGCTTTCCCTTTTGGAAAGATAATGCTGACACACTTCCTTTTCTTTCAACAGTTTTCTGTTTGAATTTCTTAGCCTTGTCACCATTACTGTTATCTCTGAGAAAGGATAACTGAGCTACTTCAGACTGAAGACAAGATGCCTTACTAAGCAATTTTTCAGAAGTCTTAATAGTGAACCTCTTAATAATGAGTGCTATTGGACCATGAATATTTCTTAGTAAGATCTCTATGGCATATTGTTCTTGGAGTTGTGGTTCACATTTTAGGCTAAGGTTCTTCCACCTAAGAATATAATCCACCAATCCCTCATTTGGCTTCTGCTTTTCCACTACAAGGTCTCCCACTTAATGTGGTGTTGGGCTCCAGCACACCTCTTCACAAACAAGGACTCCAACTCTACAAAAGTCTTC
The DNA here is from genome assembly GCF_001605985.2 of Dendrobium catenatum. Taxonomy (NCBI): domain Eukaryota; kingdom Viridiplantae; phylum Streptophyta; class Magnoliopsida; order Asparagales; family Orchidaceae; genus Dendrobium; species Dendrobium catenatum. Next base: position 1,545,878 of record NW_021318777.1, read on the forward strand.
ACTGAGTCATTTGGCAACTCAGCATACCAATCAAAAGCTACCCTAGAAAGACTGCTCACAAACTGCCTGAAGAGGAGAGCATCACTGCCACCCACATTACAACACCCAGCTCTGAAGTGAGCTAAATGCTGACGTGGGTTTCCCACACCATCAAAATTCATGTAGCCGACCCCACGTAGTGGGATAAAGGCTTGATGTTGTTGTTGTTGTTGTTGTTTTATTAGAAAATCATGAAGTCTAATTTCATTTTTTAGAATGTTTACATGTTAAGAGGTAGAAAATTTATTTTATCCTAAGAGCTTACCGCAACAAAGTCCAGGCCACACCCAAACAAAGCAATTGAAGCAACTTAGGAAAAATACATGCTTTTCTAATGTGCACCCAGTAAACACATCAACACATGCTTATATATAAATCAAAATATAAGTGTAAATAGTGTCCCAATTATTACAAATATGTTTGGCAGTTGAGTTGCCTTCCATTATACAACTCAGTTAAATTTACAAACTCTACTTGTGGAGTCTTCAAGCTTTTCAAAAAGATCTTTGGGCTTCATCTCAAAAAAAAGTACATCCCTCCTATTCCACTCATTTCTTTTACTCCAAACCCCCATAAGTTTTACATCCTACTTCTATCAAATACATTTGAAAAATATAAAAGACTCAAACTTGTAAAATAGAGTTAGACATCAGTTTATATAATCATCATATTATATTCCCAAAATTGGCCTAGCACTTAGAGTGCTAAGCATCTGCTTCTACCCTATTGGCCATGCCTCTTAGGGGGTTTTAAGCAGCACCTGCAAGCAAACAGCATTAGCATAATCATGACATTTCACTTCCAACAACTCATCTGTATGAGGGTCTCCTGGAAGAGAGGATTCTCTTCTGTTAGAGTGGAAAACATAGATATCCTCCTCATCCATAAGATCATCCTTATCAGGATTATAGTTTTCAATCAATTTTCTATGATTTTCCTCTTCCTCATTGTCCCTCTTCTCATCTTCATCAATCTTTCTAAGGTTATCCTTCAAATACTCCATTTCTTCAATGGTTTTGCCTATTGAAGGGTTAACATGAGAAGAGTGATACTCTTCATAACTATTCACTTCCATGGGCGCTTTCCCTTTGTCGTTGGGATCAACATGAGTTGAAAGGGAAGAGTGTACCATTGATGGAGCCACCACCTTGGGTCTCCATTTTTCCTTCACCCCAGATGAGGAGGTGTGGGGTTTTTGGTGTCCCACATTTACCCCATCTAAAGGTGGAGTCTGAATGCGACCCCTAGAGTGTGGCTCATCATGAGGAGTAGGAGGTCGGCGTTCTTTTGAAGACCTCCTAAACCTATTGGGTACATCAGATCTAACAGAATTGGAAAGAGAAGTCCGAGGGACCACTTGGTGATCAGGGTGATTAATCTTTGGTCTGCCAAGGACCTCAGGCAGTGGTGCTGAGTAATCAACCAAAATAATCTGCTCATCAACTGCTCTCTCTTGACGGGGCCCAGAACTATACCCATTTGTCAAAGCAGACACTGCAGGCTGCCTAAAAAATTGGCGCTTTTCTCTTTGGGTTGGCTGTATGATCAGTCTGCTATCCTCAGGATCTCTACCCTCTTTCAAATGTAATTTAGCAAAATCCTTAGTGATTGTATTTTTCATGGCTTTAATCACTTCCTCTTTGGTGGTATGCATTTGATCAGCTACCCTTTTAAAGATCCTTCTTATACCCTTCTCCCACTTCTTTTCCATCTCATCTGGAGTACTTTCAGAAACTCTAAGTGGGGGCCTAGTGGGTGATGCATCTATCTTTCTAACATCTTCTTCACCCCTAGACACAGAAAGAGGGAAGAACCTACTCCCCTCAACAAGAGGAGAGAGGTCCATCATCTCAGCATCCAACTCAGGTTTTTCTTCCTTCTTCATTCTAATTTTTTTTTTTACCTCCTATACTTGTTCCTTTTCTGGGATCTAGTTAGGAGATAGGTAGAACTACCCCCTTCCTCAAACTGACTGGACTAGAAAGGACCCTTAGGCTCTGGGACATCTGGGACAACTACTAAAGGCTGAACTGGCTCCGGCTCTTTCTTAGCAAATTTCTGCTTATGCAACAACAGAGTCAAAGCTGTTTGTCTTTCATCTGATTTCAAAACCATAGGGAAGGTTAACCTATTAAAAACAGAAGGCCGAGAGGCTAAAGCTTTGGGGGACAACTCAGCCACCCTCTTCTTACCACTCTGAGTAGGTGACCTCTCCCTAGTAGGCAGGTTTATTTCTAACACCTTTTCAGATGAAGGTTGGTTTTCCAAAGTTCTAGCCTCATAGGGTGTATGATCTTGGAAAATAACTTCCATATCCTCAAAATCCTGCCCAAATTTGATCATGTCCTTAGGAGCAAAGCGGGACTGATAAAAAAATAACTGTAACTGATCACCAAACTTTAAAATCAGTCTACATTCCATTTCTGCTTTACTGAATCCTCAAACAACTGAATCTCTAAAGTTATCCTGAAAATCAAAATTTCTAATATCAATCTCTTTGTTGTATCTCTTTGAACCCAATTATCATGACATTAACCAATCACTACATTTTTTCCTGAGTTTTCTGACCACTAACTTGAATCACTGACCGCCCACAATTATCACCTGGATTTTAATGAATGATGAAGGAAATTGATAGATTTTGGAAGTTCATACCATTTGACATTGTTTGATTGTAAATTTCATACAACCACAACAATTATGGCGTGGGAGAGATTTTGAGGTTGAATGTTAGAGGATGATAAATTTTATTTGAAAATGATTGGTTTGGAAAACCAAAGTTCTTTCTTCTCAATTTTTAAAAACAATTTGGAAAGTTCATTTTGATTTGCATTTGCTTATATTGGAACCACACAATCCAACATTTGAAAAGGGAGAGGTAAATAATACAAAAATTTTATTTTGCAAATAACATTTAGCCAATATTTAGGATGATTAAATGAAAACCACTAGTTTAGATGAAAAGAGACGTCCTTCCCAGCAGAGTAGCCAGAAAATCTGTTGGAGAATTTTTATATCCTCAAACGGATTGCATACTTTATGATTGAGCACGGCATAAAAATGATGATATATTAGCCTGAACGGCAAAAATACCATTTTTTAATGGACTCAATAATAAAATTTATAATTTTTAACAGAAATTCCCCTGCTCGATGTTTAGTCGAGTGGTGTTTATTTATTTCTGGGGTACAGACGTCCCATAGGGGCAAGCCCCTTTGGTTAATTACATCCCAAGCTTTGGCTTGAGAAGACTTTTGATTAAACTAGTGATTTTCTTTTCTTTTTGAAGTTATTTAAACATTAGCTAAATTTGATTTTTGAAATCCAAGAAAGTCTTATTTAAAGGGTTTTGACCTTTAGGAATTTCAAGGAGGTGAAAAGATAAACAAAAATTATATTTTTATTAGAAAGTTAGGGCTTACATTCCAACAACACATGTTGGAGGAATTGTCCGAAAAGTTAGGGCTTATAGGGTGATTTGAAATTCAACCATTTCCTCGGACCCTAAAACTAAGGTGAGGACTACCGATAGGTAGTGCCTCGAACCTAAATCTAACGAGTGCAAAGGGGCTTACAAACCATACCTCACAAGAGGCATATAGCCTGCCCGACCTATGGATTTACTATCCCGCCTGGAAGGGACTACCAGCTTGACCCCCTTAAACGCTTTTTAAAACAATGTCATCCGGTCTTGATGCAAATGTAGAGTTGGAAGGTTGTTTTTATTTAGAAGATAGGGCTTATAGCTGGGTTTTGAGGCCAAGATACCTAAGTATGAAGGTATGCATATGTTGACTCACAAAGAAAGACTTTTGTTATCTAATTATTAAGTGAGAGCTTTCTATATGCAACATATTTTGGGCTATGCATGTTTATTTTAATTTTTAAAAACTTAGCTCTTTGAAGGGAGCCATGCAATTTTTTTTTCTTTTATTAGAAAATCATGAAGTCTAAAAAGAGCTTACCGCAACAAAGTCCAGGCCACACCCAAACAAAGCAATTGAAGAAACTTAGGGAAAATACATGCTTTTCTAATGTGCATCCAGTAAACACATCAACACATGCTTATATATAAATCAAAATAGAAGTGTAAATAGTGTCCCAATTATTACAAATATGTTTGACAGTTGAGTTGCCTTCCATTATACAACTCAGTTAAATTTACAGACTCTACTTGTGGAGTCTTCAAGCTTTTCAAAAAGATCTTTGGGCTTCATCTCAAAAAAAAGTACATCCCTCCTATTCCACTCATTTCTTTTGCTCCAAACCCCCATAAGTTTTACATCCTACTTCTATCAAATACATTTGAAAAATATAAAAGACTCAAACTTGCAAAATAGAGTTAGATATCAGTTTATATAATCATCATATTATATTCCCAAAATTGGCCTAGTACGTAGAGTGCTAAGCATCTGCTTCTACCCTATTGGCCATGCCTCTTAGGGGGTTTTAAGCAGCACCTGCAAGCAAACAGCATTAGCATAATCATGACATTTACCCCCTTCTTGGACATGGCCACCTGCATAGAAAAGCATTGTATATTTTTCTATACTAACCACTTAAGGGCAAGTGCTCACAACGCAGACAATTCAAAAGGCAATCACTCTATAACATCAATCACATTCGCACACAAAGAAAAATCCTAATCCTAATATGCCTAAGGAGTTGTGTACCTAAATATGTGAGGCTTGTGTGGTATGTCACACTAAGGGTCCTCCTAGAATTTGGATCTAAGGAAGAAATGTTCAGCATGTAGCTTTTGAGCTAACTGTTGGAGGAATTCTTCTCTTAGCTTTTGGAGCTAGAAGAAGAGTGAATTCCTTTAACTTTGAGGCTAAAGAGGGGGAAGAAAGAGAGTCCAACACATAGCTTTTGGGCCAAGTGTTGAAAGTTCATGATGTTCTTTGAATATTTAGTATTCAAAGAAGTGGGATCATTCACCTAGTTGAAGTCAAGTGAATGGAGATTGACACCCATTCGTTGATTTTGTGACTCAACAAATGAAGGATGTAGCTTAGGATTTGGTCCTAAGCTCCAAATGATTCATGCAATGATATATTTGGATACTTGAGAGATCCCCAAATAATCATGTATGAAAGAGAGGTATTGTTGATTTTGTCTCAACATACAAGTGAGGGAAAGAACCTGAGGTTTGGTCCTAAGGTTAAAGGACTTATGCAATGATATGTTTAAAGGCTTGAGGAGCCTTAGAATATCTTGCATGAGAAGAGATATGTTGGTTTCTTGGTTCCAACAAATGGGATAGGAGGAACTTAGAATTTGCTTCTAAGTTCAAGAATGTAAGGCATGATGTATTTTAGGATTTAGAGAAATCCATAACACAATGCATGACGAAGATGAGTGATAGCTCCTAAGAGAGACTAGGAGACATGCAATGAGGTATTTGAACCTTTGAAGAGGCTTCAAAGGTCATGCATGAAAGGAGAGGAAAATTGTTTGTTGATTTTGTCTCAACAAACAAGAGGTGTGTGAACTTGGAAGTTGGTTCCAAGTTAGAAAGATTTTATGCAATGACATGTTTGAAGCTTAGGGGTGCTCCAAATATCATTGCATAAGAGATGTAATTTATAGTTTTTGAACTACAAATTGAGAAGGTCATCTACCTATATAGGTTAGGCAAATGAGATAGGCTAGATTTAGAATCCTAAGCCTAAAGAGGTAATTCTTTCATTGATCTTTGTGTCTCAAACGAAAGAAAGAAGTAGCTTAGATTTTAGCTCTAAGCTCCTAAATTTTCATATAATGATAAGTTGGAATTTTAGGGGATTCCAAATCATTCTATATGGAGGAGAAATGTTCATTTGCTAACTTTGTGTTGTTAGTAAACGGAAAGGAGACTTAGGATTTGTTTCTTACAATCTTCATGTTTCATGTAAGGGAACATTTCATGCTTGGGAAGATAAGTGTCACACATGGAAGTAATTTTTATGGATTAGAAGCTCCAACAAACAAAGTAGGAGAGCTTGAGAGTTTGGTCTCAAGCTCAAGCAATCCACATGATGGATATTTGAAGCTTAGAGAGGCTCTAAAATATCCCATATGGAAGTGTATGTATTTGTTGATTTTTGTCTCAACAAAATGGAGGTGACTTAGGATTTGTTCCTAAAGTCTTGATGGTTGAAGTCAATGGGATATTTTGGGGGCCTTGAGGAAGATTCAAAATGTCCCAAATAAAAGGGAAAGGACAATTGATTTTATATCAACAAACAAAAGGCCACGAACTTAGGATCTTGGTCCTAAGTCAAAATGGTTTATGCAATGAAGTGTTTGGAGCCTTGAGGTGCTCCAAACCATTATGCATGGGGAAGGGAAGACTTTGTTAGAGAATTCCCAATTAAGAAACGATCTCTAAATCAATTTTGGCATGATTTGAGAGGCCGGGTATGATGAATTTACTCCTACGATCCTTTTTGGAAAGACAACACATGGTGTCATCTAAGGAACGTAAAGACATAGGATGGAATTGTCATTGGGATCCCTATGGATAGGTTCTAGGAATTAGTTTATTAGAGTATAAGGAAAACCTAGGGGTGAAGGATTTCGATTGTTTTTTCGAAAGCTTCATCAAGTGCCTAAGTTATGTGTTAATATCCTTGACCCGTCAACTTACAAATTACACTAAACATGTCTAACAAACTCCAACATGTGATGGGTGTAATCTATAAGCTCCTTGAAGCCATAGAACACTCCATCTTTGCTTTGCAAGCACCCATGAGTTTAGTGGACACATCTATGATTTTTCAAATTGTAGGCGCATGCGGATCATAGCCATTGGCATAAAGCAAGTACTCGCCGGAGTTGAATAAGGAAGGGTAGAAGCCTCCCTCCAGCAAGAAAAAGAATCCCGACCTTGACGAAGTCGGGCCCTCGGGTTGGACGAGCTCGCGGACGGGAGCCTGCGGTTTCGGGAGATCTGGCGAGTGGAGGAAAGGAACCCCTGGGTAGCTTAGCCGAAGGCCCAGATGAGGTCGGTCAGGAGTTTCACATGCCAGAAGAGGATTTCCGCCTCTATATCTCGCTCTCTGTCTCTCTTTCTCTCGTTCCCTCTCTCTGGGTCGCGGGACGGAAGAACAAAAATAACAGAGGAGCCGTATTCGGCTCCCCTCTCCTTCTCACGCTCTTTGTCCTGCTCGGGGTTCGGACGGACAGCACAGGGGAGCAGGTCCACCGCCTCTAACACCCAATCCATCTTTCTCTATGTGAGAAACGAGGGAATTTGCACTTGAGTACATTCCCTACATGATTGGACACAAATTTGGGTGAGATTTTGAGAGAAGATCTCAGCTCTAGGTTTGGATTTCTGATTTGGAAAGTTGATTTATCCCAAATCAGTCAATTGGGGCTAAAATTGACTTCGAATTGGGCTCGACCCGAACCGATTTGAGTCGATTTTGGTCCGATTTCGTTCGATCGAGTCAATTTTGCAAAATTGAACTCAGATCGACGCTGAATAGCGTCGAATTAGGCTCGACGAGGTTCGATTTAAATTGATTTGATTTTAATTTAATTAAATTGAATCTAATTTAATCAAATTGAGGCTTAATTTGGATTAATTTCGCCTCGACAACATTCGATCGATGAACGCCAAACCTGTATACAATATGGTCCTTCAAAAATTGCAGTACATGGCTAGTTTTGACTTTTCTCAGTGGTACAACTTCAACCCACTTTGAGAAATAATCAGTTGCAGCAAGTATAAATCTATGACCCTTAGAGGAAGGAGGGTCTATAGGCCCAACAATATCGGTTCCCCAGCTTTCAAAAGGCCAAGAAGCTATTGTTGGATGCAAAACATTTGGTGGTTGATGCAAAACTATCCCATGTACTTGCCATTGGTGGCATTTTCATGCTATGTCAACACATATGTTCAGGTTGGTGGCACTAGAAGCAAGTAAATATCCCCGAAAGACTTTCTTCTTTGTGTTGATTTCCACCTTTACTGCAGTTACTTAGACTCATTTCACCTCTATTAATATTGTGTTTTGCTTTTTTTTAATTAGACTTCCTAGATTGTGATATTGATCTACTGTGAGAATCTTGGGAAGCTCCCATAATCTCAATATTCTCTCTTCTTAATTTCACACCTTCTTTTAGTATTTTTGCATATCAATCTCAACTTTTCTAGCTCTTTCCACTTTTCTAGTCTATCTTATTTCATCTTTCAATATAGATAAAAATTGATAACACATTTTTTTCTGCAGTATGAATTAATTGGGATGCATATCTGGATAAGATGGTGAATTCAGCCTCATACTATAAATTAGATCTATCTCTATATATGAATCCTAAAAATTCATCCTGCATTTTTCTCCTCAGAAAAGAGGCATAAACCAGTCTCTGAATACCTGAGTAAACTTATCCCATTTTAAATGAATGCTTGGTACTCCAAATCTATCTTGGTGCTGACCCCTCCATTATCTTTCAGTACCTGAGTAAACTCACCATCATGTACAAAAGTTGCCAAAGAAACTTCTCTCCTCTTGACAGAATATTCCCTCTAAAATCTTCTCAATCCGTAGTAACCAGTTCTCTGCCTCAATTGGTCCCTCTGCTCCTTTAAATAACGGTGGTCTCATATCCTGGAACAACTTTAAATATTTATCCATATTCATACTACCACAACTGCCACTTCTTGATGGTTGATTTATTGAATCATAGATTAATCCAGTCATGACTGTCATCATTTCCATCAAGGCATTAGGATTAACTGCAATAATCGGTACTACCATTTCCATATCTTCTTCAGGATCATTCTAAGTCCTAAAATAAATTAAGATATTTTTATAAAATTCGTAATTTAATCTTAAATCAACTTTCTTAACATCAATAATCAACCTCATGACTCTTTCAGTATGATCCATATTATAATTTATCATTGATACCACCTTTATCATAATCCGGCCCGGAGGCTCAAAATAATGAAACAGGAACAAACGGCCGGATGGTAAATACACTTTCTATAATTATGTATAACAATTAAATCTAATATTCTTCAAACACTGAAGGACTACTAACAGTACTAGTACATTTGAAGATACATTTAAATATAACACATTTTATCTACTTTCATTTGTTCGATGTCTTCTATAGACATATTCCTCTATTTTAACCATTTCTACTTACCAGGAAACACTTCTAAAAATTTATATTAAAAGTTTGAGTTTCAATGATAAACTCAGTGGATAATTACCATTTCATATACAACAACCAAGTATATAAAATAAAACATGCATGCTCCTTTGCTATTTTTTCACATTTAACTTATGTATAATTTTGTATACAAAATTACATAACTTATTTCTTATTCTATTTCATTTATCTATTTTTCATTTAATAGTTATTATTTTTCAAGTTCAGTAGTACAGGAGCACTGTCTAAATGTACTATTAAAGGTACAATCTTTTTCATTTAACATACATGGGTATGTATCTTTCCTAGCCAGTACCATGCGGGTGTGAACTCCTGTAATTTGCTTGTATATATATTTTCTCTTTAATTTTTATATTTGTTCTATTTAAGTCATATGTTTGTCTTTATAAGATTTTCAAAGAATATATATATTTCGCACATTTTTTTTGTGAGTTTATTGGCTAACTTTTATCATTCGTCATTATGAATATAATAACCTTCAAACATTTATAGTTGAATAAATAAATAGGAGACTGTATGAAATAAAATAGAATCATGTAATTTATATAAATTAGAATCTCAATTACACACTATCTTTATCTTCTAACATAACATTCTTCTCAATTAAATAATTACCTAAAAAAATCCTTTCCTTCATCGAGATAAAACTTTCCTTCCGTCATTGATTGAATCAAGGCTTGCCGCTTGAATTCTTCCTACAACAACAACATCAAGCCTTTGTCCCACTACGTGGGGTCGGCTACATTAATCCTTTTTCTCTGTTATGTCATGTTAAAAGTCAAATTCTCATTTAAATTCTTCCTAACTACAATAATATATTATTCTTCAATTAGAAAAAAAAAGTTTTATATAAATTTTAATAAACTAAATTACTTACTCCTCCCTCCGTCATCAGAGATAGAAGAAATTCAAAAAATCTCAATTTTCTTCCTCTTCCTCTTCCAAACTTTCTTCCTCTGGGCTCAATTTAGATACCAAATCTTCTTTAGGTTTCAATTATGGAACAATTTGCCAAATAAAATGATTAAAATAAATGAACTTACTTTGTTACTCCTTATCCTTCCTCTCAGTTAGGTTTTCTCTTTACTACTGTTTTCAGTTCGTTTCATTCCACTGGATCGAGTGAATTTGACATATCTCTCACGTGGAGTCGCTCTTTTTCCTTCCCTAACATGATTTCCCACTCAATAGCACAATTCAACTCCATTTGAAGGGTTTGCACACACGACGGCTCTGCTCAGTCTGTTCATCTGGGTATGTTTTCACGTAATTGCCCACTCGCTAAATTAGTAGTCCGGTTCAGTTCAACTGACTACTGGCTTTGTCTAGTTCTCACATTCACTATGCTTGGAGAGAGCGTCTGTAGCTTTATTTTTCAGCCCGGACTTGTATTGGATCTCGATGTATTGCCAACACTATTGCCATCAACTCCTTTTTATAGACTGGTTTTAGCCTGGCCCTAGCGATTGAAATAAAAAATTGGTCTTTGACTTTGCATGAGAACTGCTCCCACTCATGGTGTGTGTGGGCTCTGAAAATTCGACCCGGCCTCCCCCGTTATTTTTCTTCTCGGTAGTTTTAACGGATTAAGTTCCGGGGTAAATTTTTGGATGGCAGATGGGTTTGTAGATAAGACACTACCCAGAGATTTCATCCTCATTTTGCGAGGACTCTATGATTTGAGTTTTAGTTTCCTATAGGCGAAAGCCCCTATAGTTAATTGCCCCTCCCAATCATAAGAGATAACTTTCGATTAAGGCTAGTCGTCAATCAGATACGTAGAGATATGTATTATCTGGCATATAGTAGCAGCTTGGGCTTTGGTATTTGAAAGGTGTTTGAAGATTGGATATTTAAAATTTAAAATTTCACCATCTTTCACTTAAAGCGGATAGTGGAGGGAGTGATGATGAGCCCGATCAAGATCCCATGGTTCCATCATCCCAGACCATCGTGGTCCCTTGTCTAATTAAACAGAGGAGATAGTCGACCCAACCTGACTAAAGGATCCTTGTCGCCAGCCATGGGTTGCTTCGTCCAAGGGTACCTTGTAAACTTTGGGTGAATTTTGCCTAAGGGGACAAATTTGAATCCACCTTAGCTAACAGAAGGCTTTGAGCTCTATCGATCATATCTTATTGATTTATATCTCAACGATTTAGTACCATTAAGGAACGTATTAGCTCTGGTCATAATCGTAGTTTACTGGTGTCATTTGACGACAAAATCACTCAGTTCAGAGGGCCCGAGTCATAATCGTTATCCATGGATCCATTTGGCGGCAAAACCATCAGTCAGAGGACACGTACCAATTCTTACTAGTAGGAGATTATTTAAGAATTGATCATAGTGATATTTTTGACTAGGCTTTATCTCCTTGTGAGCTGAAGTAAATTCCAATTTACTCACCCCAACAAACTGTTGCGGAGGGTGGATGAATTTTGCTTCAAGTGTTTAATAGTGTTGAATTTCAATTTTAAATATTCGAATTTGGATTTTTTTTTTTTTGGATATTTCGATTTTGGGGACATTTGTGATGACATTTATAAATACTTTGAATTAACCCCTCCATTTGAGATTTACAATCAACGCGACCATCATTAGGGTGTTTGGGGTCATTTCCATTCATTTGTTGAACCTTATGGACTCTGCCGTCTTGCCGACAGAGGATTGGATTTTGTAGGCTCTATATTTTATTAATGAATTTCTTTGTTCATAGGCCTTGAAGGTCTTATATTAACATATTAAAACAAATATCTCGGTCGGTACCGCGACTGTATATTTGTTCTATGATTTGAGCCGTATCGACTCCTATCTACCCTCGTAGAAGGATTGTGCTTAAACTTAATTTCATTTATGAACCCGCGCAGCTTTCCTAGACGTCACGTGTGTACTCTTAACATGCTCGCTAGGGCCCATACGGGTGTTTGGGAGAATTTTATAATTATTTACTGAACCTTGTCGACTCCTACTTACATGCTTAGGAGGATTGGGTTCAAAATTATTGACCCGCGCAGCATCCCTAGACGTACATGTTTTCCTACAAACTTGCCGGGGCTTACGCGGATTTTATGATTGCACTTACCCTTTTTGTGTACCTATGTGCATACATATTATAGTGCATATGATGGGGCATTCTTGGAATATTTAACGGGCCTTCTACGGCTGCTCGTAGGAATTTGCATATGCTACATCCCTTACGTATTTTGTTGTGGTTTTGGTCCTTATAATACATCCACTACTGTTGCAGGTAGATGTATTCATTCGCAGATTGGAATTGACTACAGGATACTGCATTTACTGAAGTCTTTCTGCATCTACCCATAGGTGACATGTTGTGCATACATCTATATTCGTAGAGAGATTGTATATATTACAGATCTTTTATCCTTGATTGCATGCAGATCAGTGCGCTTATTTGTATCTTGATGTTGATTGCCGGAGTGTTATAAAGCAATTGTTTCATCTGCTTAATGCCCTTCAAATGCTCCGCCTCATATTGATTATGTCACATTCTTCTACTTAAAGAGGACATGTATCTATCTACACGACTGATTCATAGGTGAGTTATATTCACTACAACTCGCTCATTCATCTTTGTTAGTAACTTGTTGAATTCATGGCACGAACTTCAATAATCTACTAGAGACTAATGAGTTTATTTATAGATTGTTGTTGAACGTCAGGTTGACTACAATCATTGCTAATTCCCCACATATATTTGTCGGCAAGCTACTACGTTCACCGTATGATTCCTTTCAATGTTCTTAGTGAACTGCTGCATTTATCCACAAGTTGGTTATCACTGATTGGAGGGTCTTCACAGTATTCGTGGTATATTATTGATAACTATTATAAATCATCACCTCTGTTTGTAGTTTGGGATATTGCATGCATTGAAGATCCCCCCATGATGAATCATAGGGGGATTACTGATGTATTGTATTCCACTCATACGTGGCATGCCACATCTGTTAGTGTGTCTTTCAGTGCTTAAGTCATGAGCATATTGCCACACATTCCTACTATCATCCATGGATAGTCCATGGCTATTGCTTAATGTATTTTCTTGCATAATGACTTGTATTAACCACCGGAGGACCACCTTTCAACTTGAATTTGATATTTTATTTATCAAATGTCTCCTCTTGGACATGCCATTGCCCCTACTATAATTTTCTTGTATATGTTTGTGAAATGATGGTTGATGATGTTCCAAGTCTTTGATATTTATCTTCGAGATGAACACTTGTATTGCAGGTTCCTTTCGTTGCTCATAGATTGATTGGCATGAACACTATGAGTTTCACATTGTTCATTTGTGGGAAATTTGTGTCATCATCTACACTTGTATTATTGCATTCTTTTTTTTTTTCATTGATTAGTGCTTACTAGTGCCTTTTGAAGCTTTATTCATTACAAGTGTCATCCTCATTCATTGATATTTATTTGAATGCTTTAGGTCATCACTTGGCCCTTTTTGTATTTTCAATTCTATTATGCATTTGTCAAATTAAGATTTAATTCATTGTTTGTCATTTGATTTTGGTTCCTTGCTATCCGTTGTTGAAGTTCAAATACAGTATGCTGTTAATGTCCAAGTCCTTGTATCTTCAGTCTAAATTTCAGCAGCCTCCTGGTGTCTCCCTCGGTTAGGGGAAAACTACTGAAGTCTAGGCCTTCCCACCACACTAATAAAAGCGTGTATGGTACGTGTCATTAGACACCGCGACCGTGTCTTCATTCCCATTATGCAAATAAAAGTGTGTATGGGGTCGGCCAGGTTACCTATTTGAAAACACAGTTGTTTCCCTGCGTATGGGTACTTATAAGTAATCCTGCATCGTTGTAGGCATCGCACTGGGTTCGCATCCCAAAACGCGTAATAAAACAGTGTATAGGCGGTTTCCGGTGCACCACGAACGCCAAAATGAAGCTTTTGGATCCCCTGCTTCGTTGCTAACACCGCGACTCACTTCCTCCCACCACGTTAACAAAAGCTTGTATAGGTACTTGTTATGTCACGCTGCAAGCGTCGAAGGCGGCTCTCGGAGTTTTGAATTTAGGGAAATTATACTTTCGATGTGGTAGTGGCAACGGGGTCGTACACAAATGGAGGCGAGGGAAATATGTTTAATTCATAATTAATTATAAATTATCCATAATTAATTATATTTAATATATAATTAATTATATTTAATTCATAACTAATTATAAATTAATTATATTTAATTTACAATTAATCATAAACTAATTATAATTAATTATATTAATATATATTTAATTTAAAATTAAATATAAATTGATTAGATTTATTTTATAATTAAGTAAATAAAAATTTATAATTAATTATATTAATCTTAATTTATTATATTTAGTTTAAAACTAATCATAAATTAATTGGATTTAATTTGTGATTAATTAGAAACTAATTGTAATTAATTGTATTTTAATCTATAATTAATTATATTAATTTAAAATTAATTATAAATGAATCATTTTAATTTATAGTTAATCATATTTAATTTTAAATTAATTATAAATAAAAATTTGAGCAAGATTTAAGCCTAATTTTTTTAAATGAAAATTTTAACTCTCCTAAATTGAGAGTTAACTCTCTGTTTCTAGGCGACAAGTCCAAGGGATTTGGCCAAAGAAGCTCGCGATAGGAAGAAAGTCACTTTCACAGCTAGCGGGCTCCCTTCGTTTCTTCCGATCAAAATGTTGTAACTTCCGGTCCGACGGCAAGGGAGCATCGTCGAAGGAGGTGAAGGTTAGGGCGTCTCGGGAAACGACGCCAATAGCGTTATTCGCAGACTGCTATAGGATTTCTACGGTATTTTCGCACAGGTATGCTTTAGAAATTCTTATATATATATATATATATATTTGTTTTCTGTTATAGAGGTCAACAGTGTGATGCATCAATCTCCACTATAAATGGCTATATGAAATCAGGTAGTGCAAATACAGGGGCACTCGTCATGCCTTTTTTCAGCTGCTCAAATTCCTGGGTGACTACCTCCCCTCATTTGAAACTATCCTTTTTCAGTTGCTCTGTCAAAGACCATGCTATAGATTTATATCCCTCACAAACTTCCGGTAATACCCTATGAGTCCTAACTAACCCTCCAACTCCTTCAAGATTTTGGGTAAGGGCCACTCCAACATAGCCTCTATTTTGAAAAGATCTGTAGTTACTCTTTATTTGGACATCACATGTCTCAAATACTCAACCCTCTGTTGTGCGAACAAACACTTATTCATATTGGCATAAAAAAGATACTCCAATGTTATTAACACGACCCTCAAGTGGTTCACATGCTTCGCCTCATTGATTATTCACCAAATGTCATCGAAGAAAACCAATATAAACTTGTGGAGGTAAGGCTGAAATATCTGGTTCATAAGTGACTAGAAGGTAGTTGGGGCATTAGCAAGCCCAAAAGATATTGCCAAAATATTATAGTGGCCTTCATGAGTTCTGAAAGAAGTTTTATTGTTGTCAAGGGCCACTTTCTGATTTGATGGTATCCTTATTTTAGATCAATCTTGAAGAATATCATTGCTCCATATAACTTATCCGACAAGTCATCAATGACCAATATAGGAAACTTATTCAACACTGTTTCCTTATTTAGAGTCCAATAATCTATTCAAAATCACCAACTACAGTCTTTCACAAGCAACACAGGACTAGAGAAAGGACTAACGCTGGGACGAATGATCTGGGCCCTTAACATCTCCCTGATCAGTCTCTCAATTTCATCCTTCTAAATTTATGCATAAGTATTTGGACTATCTCTGGAACTTTCCTCTATCTCTCCATGCTTCTCCCACCTTTAAGGCTCTAGAGCACCACCTGCACCAAGAATCCCATTCCTAGGTGATAAAGAATGTATTCCCCTAGGGGAGTTGAAAGGTTCCTGATCTGCTTTAAAGTTCCTTGGCCCAACATCAAAGAGGTCTTTAAAGAGGTACCAAATAGAAGAATAAGGTGTAGCCCAATTGTGCTTAGTTAGATTTCTGGTTTAGTTAGTTGAACTGGATATACATCAACCCTATGTCTGTACCTTAACCAATTTAATTAAACATTAAATATATAACTTTTTATAACATGTATGAGAAATTCATACATAATGCACTTTTTACTGGACTATGGAACCTGATGTAGTTTTAGAGTAAGCTGAAATTAAAATTTTATTAGTATAACAAATTCATCTTAACAATTTAAGCTCAATACCATAAAATCCAAAGACAGATAAAGCTAAAGCTCGAGCAATATGTATGCTTATTTTTATTTTGTATATAAATCAAAATTGTGGAAGTAAAGGGTAGGATTTCGTAGAAATACTATTTGTCATTTTTTGGATGCGTAAAAAATGGGGTATAAATTTTAAAAGATATTTTAATCATCATTATGAATTTTGGGGTTATACAGCCCTACCTTTTCATTAGTATTCTTAGCCTGAAAAGTACTTAAAATTTAACTTCCTTGCAGAAATGAAATTGATCTTTAATACCAGTGTAATTGTATTTAGCCATTCTTCCTTAAGCCTCTCCCCCTAGAATCATCGTATGACCTGTAAATGTGATTCCCTTATTGTATTTTTTTGAGCATGCCTTCTCTTTTTAAATATTTATTCTCTTAGCATCTTGCATCTTTCAGTTATATTGAAAGGATTTAGATGTTCATTTATGTAATAAGTTAATTTATTTTAGCTTTTTCATATTTGAGACATTATTTAAATTGGTTAAATAGATTAAACCTATAAATATGTTTATTATTTGCTTTATTTTACTTTCTCGTGTTATAATTGTTTGGCCTGTTTATGCTGGCTTCCATGGACCCCATGTCCAACCGTTTGCCAACTGGGAGGATATGCGTGCTTGTGTGTGCATACTCTGAGCTTGTGTAGGGAGCTGGTTTAGAATTGTATGTCGAAACGTTTTTAGTCTGTCTTTTTCTGTTTTGGGAATTGGCAGACTGGTTTGATATCGCCTATTGATCTGGTATAGCTAGGATATTGCACAAATAACTCAATTAAATGATCCCTTCTTATCCAAGCCCAGTATTCATAGCCATCATTTTCGGTTCTGTTTGCAGAGGATGGGGTTTAAATAACAAAAAAACATATGAAAATTCATTTGTTCTCTACTCGAGGTACAAGAACATGTTTTTCTACATTGAATTCATTAAAATGACGTTAAATTTGGATGTATTTCTTGTCAAACAAGAGTCGTGTTCTAGACAATGGGTCTTGAATGAATCAGTGTGCAACTATAATTTTTTTTTTAGTCGATTATCAAACTTCTCCCAAAGGTAAAAAGCAACACTATTGAGTCACGCGCCCAATAATGGTTGCAACAATCTTCCTAACTAGTAAAGCCATTAATCTATATGGATAAAACTTGCTGATAATCCCCAGCATGTCTTCTAGTAAAAAAAGCTCCCTTAGCGTAAATCTTTTTTTTTTTCACACATCTAATTGTTCCTCAAATTTTGCATATACATTTGATCTACTTGATACATTTCTCGTGATTCTTCTCTGTAAATACAATCTTAACAGGAAAGTGCTTGCTTGTGTGATTTGTGGTCGTCTGAAAAGTGCCTTTCAAATAGCATCCCGGAGTGGCAGTGTGGCTGATGTACAGTATGTTGCTCATCAGGTCTGCATATTCCTCTTATGCCTATGCTTGTTTTTCATTCTCCATTCAATGTGCTATTTGTTTTTCTACTCGTTGACCAGAAAAAAATAAGACATGATTCTCACATATGCACAACTGGTCGTGAAAGTTGGGAGAGTAATAGTGAGAAAAAAATATGAGGAATACGTGAATAGGCAAATTGCTCAACATAAAAACATAATTTGTGGTTTGATGAGATTGACTTGCCTACATTTTTGGCCTTATAGAAAAAATATTCCGCTTGAGTTGTATTTCTCAAGGATGTAAAAACCAAACCGGAAAAGAGGAAAGTTCAAGGTTCAATATTTAATGGTTCGATCTGAGTCAAACTAGACTCGAAACGGATGATGGAATAAATAATACAAATATTTACATGATATTTAAATTATAATTTTGGGAAAAAAATAAATAAAATTCATACATAAAAAATATATTCAATAATTTTAAAGTTAAATATAAATAATTATTAATTTATTTTATGTATTTAATTATAAATAATTACTAATTTTAAATTTAAATGTAAATATTTCAAACCTTCAATTTTAATTCATATTTAATAGAAATTTAGTTTATATATAAATATATAAATTTAATATAAATAATTGCTAATTTATGTTACATATTTAGGTATAATTTACGCATATAAATCATATATAAAATTCACATTATAAAATTAGATTTATAAAGTTATACTATATTATTTATTTTAATCTTTTCCTTTTTCACATTATAAATTCACATTATTTATTTTAATTTATAGATTCTTAAGAAAAATATGTTATCTAAATTAATTTAATATTTAATAAAAAAATTTATATTAACTTAAATTAATTAAATATATTATGAATTGATTCGATCGGGTTTTAAAAGCCGAGAGCGGTTCAAAGGTTGGCCGTTTCAATTAGCGGTTCAAATCAGTTCTCATCAATTTGATGTTGAACCAATTTTCATGAGTATCGAACTGGCCATATGTTCACGGTTGAACTTGTCGAACCGGTCGGTTCAGTCGGTTCAGTCAAGTTTTCAAAACCATAATATTTCTTGTTAATAGCAACAATGTTTTCTAGGAAGAATCGCATGCATATCACCTAAATCTAGCACATCCACGCTTACAACCTTTCTAGCATTACCAGAACTTTTGAATTTATTTCATCCAAGAAGATTTTTTAGTTATATTTATTGAGAAAACTTTTTTTCTTTCAGTGTATAAGTATAGAAAAAACTGAGCTCAACAAAATTAACAATCTCTTATTTGGAGATCAAAATTTTGATATGTTGACTTGCTAAAAATTTTATGTTGGTATTGTTTTTGTAAGTGTAATGGTCTGGTTCTCGAATACTTTTACTTTGTGCAACAAATATAATATGATATGATTCAACAAACCTTCGCAAATATGATATTTTTTAT
Source organism: Dendrobium catenatum (assembly GCF_001605985.2). Classification (NCBI taxonomy): domain Eukaryota; kingdom Viridiplantae; phylum Streptophyta; class Magnoliopsida; order Asparagales; family Orchidaceae; genus Dendrobium; species Dendrobium catenatum. The sequence continues at coordinate 1,565,184 of NW_021318777.1, forward strand.
GATAGAGTTTTGTTTTGGAATGGAATATTGCAATTTCACTTTAATGTTTGATGCAACCAAAATTTTGGATAAAACTAAGATTGCATACAAATTTGTCTTCCTTTCAAAAATGACAAAATCTAACAACAAAGACAAATAAAAACCATAAAACTTATATTAATTTAGAGAAGAAAGATATAAGTGGGGTGGAAACTTGTGGAGAGAAGAAGGGATTAGAAGACCGAGACGAATTTTAAGAGTAGAAGGAGAAAGAAGACCATAGCTCGCAAGCTATGTAAACCCGCAGGTTTTTACATTCCACAAATTTTCATTTCTAAAATCCTTCTAAAACAGCCACAAAATAGCTCTTAAATAGGGGAAGAAAAGGTAAAAAAGATAATTAATACATGTATTTAATGCACCTCAAAATCAGCCAATAGAATACCCTTGAAAATTGCAGCAAGCAAGGACCGATGGGGCAACTGCCTAGGGAAGAAACTGAAGAATCAAAACAACCCAAAAAATGGGGGAAACCTGAAGCATTAAATGGCTCATAAAGGGGAAACCGAAAAGGTGTCTTTTGGGAATTAATATCGGCATGGGGAACACCAAAATACCTCTTTTGCCTTCATCAATTCTCCCCCGATTGAGAAATCTAAGTTTGCAACGTCGTCATCCTGATATTTTCCAGCGTGTACAAAAGCATTCTCATCAGGAAATGAGATTTCTCAACGGAAGGAGAATTGATGCAACCAAAATTTTGGATAAAACTAAGATTGCATACAAATTTGTCTTCCTTTCAAAAATGACAAAATTTAACAACAAAGACAAATAAAAACCATAAAATTTATATTAATTTAGAGAAGAAAGATACAAGTGGGGTGGAAACTTGCAGTGAGAAGAAGGGATTAGAAGACCGAGACGAATTTTAAGAGGAGAAAGAGAAAGAACATCATAGCTCGCAAGCTATGTAAACCGGCAGGTTTTTACATTCCACAAATTTTCGTTTCTAAAACCCTTCAAAACAGCCACAAAACAGCTCTTATATAGGGGAAGAAAAGGTAAAAAAGATCATTAATATATGTATTTAATACACCTCAAAATCAGCCAATAGAATACCCTTGAAAACTGCAGCAAGCAGGGATCGAAGGGGCAGCTGCCTGGGGAAGAAACCGAAGCATCAAAACAGCCCCAAAAGTGATGGAAAACCGAAGCATTATATGGCTCATAAAGGGGAAACCAAAAATAGGGGTGTCAATTCGGGTCAATGGGTCGGGTTCGGGTCGAACCCGACTTGACTCGCCTGTAAATCTAACAAGACCCAAACATGTCAGGTTTGTCAACTTGGACCCGACCAGTGCGGGTTATTGACACGACCCGACCCGACCCGTGAACATATGCCGAACCGAGCGAATCGGAGGGCGGAACTGTCGAAGGCTGCACGTCTATGCCTGCGGAGCGGAGCCAGTGCAAGTTGGATGCGGGATTCGCCGAGGCGCTGAGTGCGGAGCAAAGGCAGCTGAATCGCGGCTGTGCGGGCTGGACGCCGGCAATGGCGGCCTGTGACAGGCGGTTGTGCGGGCTGGACGTGGGCGACGACAGCCTGTGACGTGCGGCTGTGCGGGCTCACGCGGACGACGCGACCTAAGGCGCGGACAACGAGACCTGACGCAGAAGCGACTTCACCATCTGACGCAAACACGACCTGACGAGCGACCTAAGCAGCGTGTTTGCGAAACGGGTCAATTCGGGTTGACACGTGGGTTGTCGGTTCAACCCGAACTCGACCTGTTTTTCAAACGGGTCTGAAATCCGAACCCGGACCCGACCCGTTTAGCAAAACGGGTTGACCCAAACCCGGATTTTTCTAGGTCGGGTCCGGGTCGGGTTTTGGGTCGGGTCAAAAGTTGACACCCCTAACCAAAAAGGCATCTTTTGGGAATTAAAATCAGCATGGGGAACACCAAAAGGCCTCTTTTGCCTACATCAATGTTTTAACACCATTTATCTTAAAAAAGAATTCGATCATCCTATTCTTTTCTTGACTCTTTTAAAAAAAATTGTAACAAACTTTTTTTCTTATCAGCCTTAACATTTGTAACATGTTATTTATCTATGGTTGTAACTATGTTATCTAGTTGATAGTTGTACTATTGATATTAGGCTTGTTACAACACCTGCTGTGATCCTTCTGCTTTGCAATTCTTGTTTGGTTGTTCTTGTTTTTTCGTATACTATGGTTGTTTTTTTGTCTATTCCAACATGATCAGCACCTATATTTTTGGATTCTTCAGCAACACTAGTGATGGCATCATTGCGATTCAACTGGATATAAGATTATTTTTGTTTTTTTTTTTTTTTTTTTGAAAGAGAAAAGCTAAAGAGCTTTTATTAATAAAGCAAAATCAGTCCAACTCTTTACAAGAATCCGACTCCTTTTCTAACAAAGAGATAAAAGGAGGTATGTTACTTAAAGTAACATCTTCCCAAATAAAAGAGCTAAAGCATGCTAAAGTTAGCACAAAGATCAGCTAACTTATTACTTTCTCTACTAACACAATTAAAAATAACAAAATAAAATTCTTTAATAAAAGAGATGTCGGTTGAGTCATTACCACCATTCTTCACCAGCTCCTTGAAGAAATTTATCACATTCATGTTATCCCCTTCAATAATGAGTCCTTTATAGTCAAGCATCCACTCTTTAATCACTTGTTTGATTGTTAGAATTGCTTGAAGTTCCACAGCAGTAGAATCCCAATGAGTAACAGATTTTCCAAAGGCTAATAAAAACCTTCCAAAGTGGTCTCTAAACACTCCTCCGATACCAGCCTTGTAAGAGTTGTGGTGAGCCGCATCTATATTTACTTTAATCCAATCAGGTGGAGGAGAATGCCAAGAGTTCAGCAACCTAGTAGGTTGATTAGCATCCTCAATACCCGAATTTGTGCAGCTTAAAGCATTAAAAGCTGCCGAGCTACAGATTGCTTCCGTAGCTGTCATCACCGAGCTATACTTTCTTCCTTCATGAACATATAAATTCCTTGCTTTCCATGAATGAAATATGGAATTACAAAATAAACTCTTCATCCAAGAGTTTTGAGAGTCCAACCATAAGAAACAAGTTTCCAAAGAGTTAAAATTTGGAATGCCAAAACCCCATTTATTCAAAACTGTCATTACCTCCTTTATTTTGTTGCATCCAAAAATGATATGATCAATGTTTTCAACTTCCTCACAACCTCTAGGACATTTATCATACCCTTGTAATCTTCTATAGCATAGAAAATGATAAGTTGGTATTGCATTCTTCATCAGTCTCCACCAAAATAACTTGACTCTCTTATTTAACTTAACTTTATTGAATCGAGTCCAGGTGGTATCCTCTGTTTTTACAGATTCTATGGCTTCAGCTGCAAGTGCTGTGATGGTTTTGCCTGAAAGTTTGTGCATAAGCTCAATTCTGTCTTCGCCATTGTGTATCTCAATGGAAGAGATTAGATCAATTAGATCATCCCCAAAGAACTTTTTCAACTTGATAGAGTCCCAATTTCCATCTTTTAAGAAATTTTCCACCGTTAAGCAGCTGCCTTCCGTGGGAATGACAAAAGTTGGCCAGTTGATAAAAGCTTTTGTCTAAAACCCAAACATCTTCAAATACATTGATAGTTTTTCCATTACCCACAGTCTATCTTATAATTGGTCTCAAGAATTTATTTCCATTGCAGATCAATCTCCACGAAACAGAACCATTTCTGCTAGCTGGCTGGCCATCCATGAAACTTCCATACTTAGGGAATAAAAACTTGTGCATAAGAGACTCTACATTTTGAATATATCTCGAAGCTAGCTTAGCCCTCAAAGGTCCTGCTTGCTTAGAGCATGAATTGATGCCAAGGCCACCCCAATCTCTCGGTCTGGACATAAGATCCCAGCTAACATAATGCAGACCGGCATTACCATCACATTTCCTCCATATGAATTCCCTGCATACTTTATCAATTTCGTACAGCACCTTTTTAGGAACCATAGAATTTGTAGAATGGAATGTTGGGTATGATAATAACACATATTTTACCAAGGTAATTCTCCCGGCTAAAGAGAAGAGCTTACCACCCCAAACACCAAGCATACTCATTATTTTTTCAATGAGAAATTGGTAGTAAGCTTTATGAAGTCTTCTAAGGACCACCTTGACTCCCAAATAACAGAATTCTTTTATCTCTCTCAGAGTCATAGCTCTACAAATCTTCTTCCTCCTTCTAATCTTCACAGATAGTCCAAAGAGGACTCCAGATTTTTGCACATTCATCCTTTGGCCCATCCATTCGCAGAAATCCAGAATAATCCCTTTGATAACCTTGATCAATTTCATTTGAGCATTGGAGAATTTAATAATGTCGTCGGCATATAGTAAATAGGAAACCTTAGGCCCATTAGAAGAAATATCAACTCCTATAGAACTCCCTCTTGAAAGGAAAGCATTAGTAAGTAGTTGAGCACACATCACAAATAAAAAAGGGGAAAGAGGGCACCCTTGCCGAAATCCACTCTTGGCTTCTATCCACTTAGAATAAGAGCCACTAATAAGAAGAGAGAGCTTAAATCCCGTAACACATTCAACTATCAAATTAGCAAAAATGATAGGAAATTTATAGTATTCGAAAACTTTTATCAAAGTTTTCCACCCCATGGAGTCATAACCTTGCTCCATATCTATTTTAAAAGCAACCATTCCCTTGGAAGATTTGGAATGTCTAAATTTGTGAAAAATTTCCTGTGCCACTAGAATATGATCTTAGAGAGTTCTTCCTTTCAAAAAAGCTCCTTGTTCCACCGAAATAATTTTTGGAATTATCAATAAGAGTCTATTGAGAATCATTTTAGCCACTATTTTATAAACCGAATTACATAAACTAATTGGTCTATAATTAGAAGGAGAAACCAGATTTTTGACTTTAGGAATCAAAACAATATTGGTATCTTTCCAACTTTCATTCATTTTACCATGCTTGAAGAAATGATTAACTGCTTCCCATAGATCAATTTTGATGATATTCCAATAATATTTAAAGGAGTAATGTTCCTCCCTAGCTTCTTGATCACATCTTCTAATTCTTCAAAAGAGAATTCCTTGCTAAGCATAACCCTTTCTTCATCACTTAACGATGCTATAGAATCAAGCCAATTATCCAGTTCACAATTTCTCCCCAACCATTTACTGCTGAAATACCGAAATAGCACATCTTCAACCTGTTTTTGATCTCAACCATTGCTCCTTGCTCATCCTTTATTTTATGAATAAAGTTTGTATTTCTCCTCCCACTAGCATATGATTCGAAGAATTTAGAGTTTGTATCTCCATCCACCAACCACTTGACTTTTGCTCTCTGTTTCCACCATGTATCAAGTCTAGCCATGACAGAATTGAGCTCTTCCATCTTAGCCTTGAGTAACCAATGCACATCTTCTGGATTATTTCCTCCTTCAGCTTCGATTTCCTACAGCTTTAAAACTTCAGATTTCAGATCTTCCTTAACCAGGTTTAGAGCCTTGAACTTGTTTTTACTCTAGTAATGCAAATTTTTCAAAGTCCTCTTAAGCTTTTGATTTAAAGCTTGAGGAGGATCCCCTTTTGTTTTCTTCTTCCATGATTCCTTCACAACAGCAATTGAAGCCGGTAAAGAGGTCCATACTTCTTCGAATCTCAAAAACTTCCTGTTAGGAGAATTGAACTTCAACAAGTTTAACAAAATCGGACAGTGGTCCGAAGCCATCCTTGCCAAGTGCCTCATCACTAGTCTATGAGTAGAGTTCACGGCTGTTGAATTGACCAGGCATGTATCCAGCTTTTCAAGAATTTTCTTTGCTCCTTTCTTATTATTACACCAAGTAAACTCGAGGCCAACTTCAGCCACCTTGTGCAAATCATTGCACATAATTAAAAGACTTCATTTCTTTCGGGCCTAAGCCAAAAACAAAGTCTCTTCTTTCTTTTCTTCTTTGGACAAAAGACAATTGAAATCTCCCCCTATAACCATAGGGAAATCATTAGTCAAATGATGTTCCAATCTCTCCAGTAAACTCCTCTTGTACATATCCTTGTTACCATAGATTGTGGCAATTCTCCAAGTGCCCCTATTGAACACATTAAGTTCTCCAATAAGAATTTGGTTAGAAGATTCAAGCATATTAAAAGTGGCCATATCTTTTCTCCAAATAACTAGAATTCCTCCAGAGAGTCTTTCCGAAGGAACTTGACAGAAATCCCAACCTTCGCCAACTAAGGAACATACTATCTTTCCATCCACAACAGTAAGCTTAGTTTCAACTAAGCCAAGAAAGAATACTCCAAACTCTTTAATGAAATCTTTTGCGTAAAGAGAAGCTTTTACCTTTCTAGCTCCTCTACAGTTCCAAAAACCAATGGATGACATTAAAGATTTAAGGGGAAGAGGTTCCCCGCCCATGTCTTAACCTCTCCTTCCATTTTCCTGCTTCTTGAATTCTGTTTGATAGGACCTAAGCCCTTTAACTGCTTAGTCCCCTTCTTCTTTGTCTTGCTTGATCCTTCTTCTGTAATGTTGAACTTATCCTCCATAAGATTATTTTTTGCCTCTTCTTCAATAATAACTCCTTTTTTATAAGACATCTCTGATTTTTCAAGCACCTCAGGGTCTTCATCTCTACCTTCAATAATTTCACCCTCCTCCCCTATGTTGATCAAGGCATCAAACTGATTACTACAAATTTTTCTATCAGCTATTGGATAGCTGCTACTATTTTTTCTTTCTTCCGGAACTCCCTGTTCTTCACCTTGATTACTGGAATTCAGCAACGCCTCTTCTGAATTTTTATTTGATTTTCCCTCTCCAAGCTTTTTCTGGTTCCCAATTATCTGGACTTCTGTATGTACTTCTTCCACAACTTCTATGTCATTCTTCCCTGAAATTTTCTGCCAAGACCGATTGTTTTGCAATCTAAAGTTTCTATCTCTTCTTTCCATAGTTAACATGTACTCATGGACCATAATCATCTTTAGTATCCTTGAGAGCATCTTTTTTTACTGATTCTGCTTCTGAGTTTTTCTTCATAACAGCAATGTCTTCAACAACATGCATTGCTGTAGTTTTACTGAAAATCTGCCCAGGTACCTCCTTGCTCACCTGACAGAACTTCTCCAAATGCCCTATCTTTCCACATTTGAAGCAAATGCAAGGTAACTTCTCATAGCATACTTTCTAGTAGAATTACCCCGGTGCTCCTTCTACCCAAACTCCTAGAGGAAGTTTGCCTTCTAGTTTGATTCAAACACAAATTCTTGCATATTCACGCCTCCCCTATTGAAACATATTCTCATCGATCAGAAAAGGAACTCCAACCTTTGATGCAATTCTGTAGACATTAATCCTGTCCCAACATTGCAAGGGTAGGTTAGGAAGCCTAACCCAAACGGGAGTCGTAAGCCCTTTTAGTGAAGATGGATTAAACTCCGGTGACCATTTGTCCAAACCAATAACACAACTGTTAACGGACCAGGGGCCATTTTTTAACACAGCTTCCATAGCTTCTTGTTCCTCAAATGCGCACAGGACCCATCCACCTCCTAGTAAAGTCATATGGAATCTACCAAATCGGTTCCATTGCTTCCTTAGCTCCGCACCAATAACATGATAAGGAACCAACTCGCCAAACACCTTGACGACCAAAGCCTTCTTCAATCTATCAGAATTCTCCAACTCATTTTGTTGGTGAAGTTTAACAGCACCGTCCTCAGCAAAGTCCTTCCCATAATCAAAATCAATAATTTTGAAATTAGGCTTGGAATTCCATACATTTATGACTACCTTGATCGGTTGAGGAGGGATTGCAGATTCCAATCCTTCCTTATCAATACAATTGCCCAACATGGCTGATTCACATACTCTGACCCTCTCCAGATCTTTATTCTTATCTTGCCCATCATTAACATCCTCCACATTTTTGAGAATATCCGAGACCATATCAAGATTTTCATTCAAAGGAGCATTATTCGTTTCCATGACCTTCTTCGTTCCCGAAGAAGAGCTTCTTCCCTCTACCAATAAACCTTCATTTTCCAAATCTCCTCTGTTTTCGCAAACAGCTGCATCTTCATATCGACAAGATTCCTTCCGAAAAATGCTCTTCTCATCAAACAAAACATTTTTCCCTTTGCCAATACATTCCGAAATGATTTTCAGAGATTGATAACCGCCTTCATTGATCGCAAGAGGTTTAGCAGATTTAAACCTCAAATTGGTCTCATGATCGAACAGCTTGCATCTCCAAAAGCTGGAGGCGAAACACCTTGCTTATTCTGAGATAATAATTTGATCGAAGCCGTAGCTGGGATACGACTATCGTTGGTGCTGGAAGAGGACCGGCGACCTTCCGTCGCCATAAGTGGCGAACGAAAAATGCGGGAAAGCAGATTTTCAAAATTATGTTGAACTCTCTCTCTTACGAAAAACGTGGAACTTCTCTCTCTTCCGAAAACTATTTGATTTTACACCCCAGATTTTCAAAAAATAAAAGAATTATTTTTGTTAGAGGAGAAAATTTTGTTGGTATTATTTAATAAAAATCCCCCTTGTTTAGGGCATCCTACAATTAGAAAACCACTTGTACGATTAAAAATTGTCCAGTATGATTAATTCAAATCAATTATCAGATCATACAAGATAAACCAAAGTCTCTCTAAAGAGTTCTTGGGTGGATCACACTGTAAGATATTTGTATCATACAGTACGATTTAATCTTTTTTAAAATTTAAATTTTGGTTATTTTAAGTAACTAAGATTCAACATCGGGGTTTCTTAATATACCTGATCTTCTAGTGCTATTAGTTATATGTTATTTTTATTTAATTTCTATTTAAATATATTGTATGATATAGATCTTATAGTAGGATTAACAAAAAAATTAAACATTTAATTTTAATCCCCTTGTGTGTGTGTGCATAGTTGCTAAATCAACATACACCTAATACAAAAGTAGACTCAAGAAAAATGAAAAATACAGGCTTTATAACATGCATACTAACTTTTATGATCCTTTTACTATTAATCCTTTTTCTCCATTGTGTCCTATTGAAAGATAAATTTTCGTTTTAATCTAATAAAGAAATATCATTTCTAATATTTTCTAACCAAGTCTTTTTAGGTCTACCTCTACATTTATTAACTTGAAGTCAAATATAATACCTCTACTTTCCTAACCGGGTCAGCGGAAGGCCGCTATTTTATGTGAGCAAACCATCTAAGGCAACTCTCTCTAATCTTATCTTCCATTGGCACTACTATAACCTTTCCACATATATGGTCATTTCGTATCCTATCTCTAAGGGTAAAGCCACTCATTCACCTGAGCATCCTCATCTATGCAACACTTAGTATTCTGCTTCTCTTTTAATGGCCAACATTCGGCATCATAAAGAATTTGAGGTCTCACTACCATCTTATAGAATTTTTCCTTAAGTTTGAGGGGGATTGTTCTATCACACAATTAACCTGGTGCACTCCTCCACTTCAACCATTCAACTTGAATTCTGCTGATAATATCCCCATCTATTTCACCATCACTATGAACAAGATCTAAGATATCTAAAATGTGTACTTTTATTAATGACTTGATCGCCCAAAGTTACAATCCCCTCACTAGGTCTATTATTACTAAAATTATACTCTGTATATTCAATTTTAGATCTACTCAAGTGAAAATCTTTAGACTCTAAGGTTGACCCCCATAATTCAAGTTTATCTTCAACTCCCTCTCTAGTCTTATCAACAAGAATAATATCATTAGCAAAAAGCATACACCAAGGTACATCTTCTTGCAAATGTCTAGTGAGAACATCCATGACTAAAGCAAAAAGATATGGGTTTAAGGATGATCCTTGATGTAATCCAACTGAAATAGGAAAATACTCTGTCAAACCACTTTGTGTTTGAACACAAGTAATAGCTCCTTTATACATATCTTTAATGATTTGAATATAAGGATTATTAACTCCCTTCTTTTCAAGACTCTCCATATCACTTCTCTTACAACTTTATCATATGTTTTCTCAAAATCGGCAACCGACACTTGAAAATGATGCTTGACCCTGCCCAAACAATGTCGGATCACAAAATAGAATTCGTCGTTGTGTTTGAAACGTCTTAGTCACCAAATGTCGACTGTAATTGTGCCTAATGAACTTTGTGTGGGCGAATCGGTGCGGATCTCGAGGCAGCGCTCCACAAATCGAGACACAATTTTATTTTCTTTTTGTTTGTTTGTTATTTTAATATTATTATTATTATTATTATTATTATTAAATAAAAATGTCGTACCTACTACTTTGCGCCAATGTGGACGTCGTTCATGTCACAGGGTTTATGCACACAATTTTTGCTCAAATCCTGCTTCCAGTCTCACTCTTTCATGCTATTAAAGTGAACTCAATGCAAAAAAAAAATGAAGTCAATGCTTCGTCTTGGGATTTCTTCGATTTCCTTTGATCCCTCTACCCATATCCACAACAGCTCATGCCGCTCACGGCGTCGAAGCTCTCGATCGACCGCCTCACCCGCCTCCCTCTTCGACTTTGCTCATCCCGCCAAACATCTTCTAGCCGGTTTCGAACCCATGCCGCTCAAACGACCTCATGCTAGCTTCGATCAACCTCCTTAGCCTGAGCCGCCTATGCCGCATGCAGCTCACGTCGACCTCACTCAGTCTGATAACCCTCTACCGATCCAACTCCACAGGACAGATCCGAACTTCCGACCCATCGAACCAGCCTCGCGTGAAGATTTCTTGCTATCCGACCCAACCACCTGCCTTCTCCAATCAATACATCCCAACTCCTTGTCATGTCCAAACTCCAACCTTACTCGATCTCGCTAAAACTCCCAATCTCCTCCAACTAGACCTCCTGTGTCCGTCAGTTGCAGCCAAAGCCACACAATCCCTCACCCAAACTCCTCTTGCCACAAATAGACAACACCTCACTTCTCTTCTTCCCCCCTCTCAAACTTCCAACAGCTATGAGCTCCTCTCCCTCTTCTTCCTTGCAAATTTCTAAAGCCAATAAATTGAACTTATCAGCTCGACCTAAAATCTTTTCAACCAAAACCCCAAACAACAAACTACACTCCAAAGCCCACCTACAACTCACCCAACCAGCCCTTTCCTTTCATTATTAGTATTATTATTATTATTATTATTACTATTATTATTTAAAAAAATAGAGAAATCAAACGAAAAAAAGAAAGAAAATTTCAAAAAGAAGAAAAAGAGAGCAAGATAAAAATCAGATCAAAAAAAGGGGAAGAAAATTTTCGTGCATTTTTATCATCGTCGCCTCGACACCACCGTCGTCTCCCGTTACTAAGGCATAAATGGTTCCTAAAATAAAAAAATATGCAAATTTGTTTTTTCGGCACTTGCGGTGCAACAAGCGGACACACTTTTCATAGTTTGGTGGGAATGCCCAGCTCTCCAAAATTTCCCTAAATAGGGGAGATGCTCTGATATGTTAAAAATCAGAACATATGGAACAAGACTTAAACAAAATGAGAGGATACGAACTTGCAATTAAACTGACAATGAATAGATTTTGAACATAGCAAGGAACCATATCTAGTTGTTTAAATTGAAATAATAACAAACAAATAGACAAGATCTTGTGATAGACAAAGAATTCTGAATGCAAGCTGCTCGCAACCAAGGATCAAATAAAAATGTAACGATGCGCTTACAACCAACAACACAATTTTCAATGAATATTAGGGTGTTATTATATCGATTGAAATGCAAACATCAACAAGCAAATTCACTATGCAAATCATAAGCTACCTTCAAGGGAAGTGAAGGATTTGTGATTTTTGACATAATTCGTCCACAAGTAATGGCCAACAAAAATTGTAGGAAATATAGCGACCTGCTTACAAGTGTGGGCTCCGAAAATTCTGCCCCGGCCTCCGCCCGCTGATTGAATTTTTTTTTGGCGAGGGAGTTTTAACGGATTAAGTTTCGGGGTAAATTTTCGAAGGCATATGGGTTTGTAGATAAGACACTACCCAGAGATTTCGCCCTCATTTTGCGAGGACTTTATGATATGAGTTCTGGTTTCCTATAAGCGCAAGCCCTTATAGTTAATTACCCCTCACAATAATGAGAGAGAACTTTTGATTAAGGCTAGTCGTCAATCAGATACGTAAGAATACGTGTTATTTGGCATTTAGTAGCAACAATGAACATTTGAAATTTGGAATTTGAAGGGTTTGGAAAGTTTGATTTTTAAAATAAAAATTTCATCACCTTGCACATAAAGTGGATGGTGGGGGAATGGATGATAGACCCGATCAAGATCCCATGGTTCCGTCATCCCAGGCCATCGTGGTCCCTAGTCTACTTAGTCAGAGGAGGTAGTCGACCCAACCTGACAGAAGGATCCTTGTCGGCAGCCATGGGTTGCTTCGTCCAAGAGAATCATGTAGACCTTGGGTGAATGTTTGTCTAAGGGGTCAAATTTGAATCCACCTTAGCTGATAGAGGGCTTTGTGCCTTATCGATTATATCCTATTGATTCATATCTCAATGATTTGATGCCAATAAGTAACGTATCGGCTCTGGCCATAACCTGTATTTCGTGGTGCCATCTGGCGGCAAAACCACTCGATTCAGAGGCCCTCAGATCATAACCGTTTATCCTGCAGTGTCATTTGACGGCAAAACTGCCTGTTAGAGGACACGTACCACAACTTTATTGGCAGGAGATTATTTGAGAATGAATCCTAGTGATATGTTCGACTAGGCATTTGACTCTTTGTAAGCTGAAGTAGTTTTTCAGATTTATCCACCTTGGCAAACTGTTGCGGAGGGTGGATGAATTTTGTTTTAAGTGGTTGGATGGTTGATTTTCAAATTTAAATATTTTTAGATTTTTTTTTTGGAATTTTATATTTTTTTATTTTGGACTTTCGGGCATTTGGGTGGCATTTGAAATGTTTGAAATGAATCTCTCCGGGGGAGGTTTCGTTCAACATGACCATCATCAGGGTGTGGGCTCATTCATTGATTAAACCTTATCGACCCTATCAACTTACCGATAAGGTATCGGGTTTTCGTAGATTTCATGCCTTTATTAGTGAATTCTCTGGATCATAAGCCTTGAAGGTCTAACATGAATGTATTAAAATATATACACCGGTTGCCACAACCGTGTATTTGTTTGAAGGTTCGAACCCTGTCAACTCCTATTGATCCGCATAGGATGATCAAGTTCGAACTTGAATTCACTTATTGACCTGCGCAGTATCCCTAGACGTCACGTGTATACTTATAACACGCTCGTCGGGGCCCATGCGGGTGTTTAGGGCATTTTATACTTATTTATTGTACCTTTTCGACTCCAAATTATTTGCTTAGGAGGATCGGGTCCAAATTTATTGACCCGCGTAGCATCCCTAGGCGTCACGTGTGTACTAATAACACGCTCACCAGGGCTCATGCGGGTGTTTGGGGCATTTCATAATTAAACCCTGTCGACTCCCACTTAGGAGGATCGGGTTTCGTAGGCTTTATGCCTTTATTAGTGAATTCTCTTGATTATAGGCCTTGAAGGCCTAATATGAATGTATTAAAATAAATATACCGGTTACCACAACCATATATTTATTTGATGGCTCGAACCCTTACGACTCGTATTGATCTGTATAGAATGATCGGGTTCGAACTTGAATTCCCTTATTGACCCGCGCAGCATCTCTCGGCATCACGTGTGTACCCATAACATGCTCGTCAGGGCCTATGCGGGTTGTGATTGTATTTATCCCTTTAGTGTACCTATATGTATACAAACTACGGTGCACGTGCGGGGATATTTTAAAATACTTGTAATTATGCGAGTAACAACCATTTGAATGCACATAATATTTCATTTGAGAATTTGAACACGCCTTCTGTCCACTTGTATAAGTGTTGTGGATTCGGTGGCGTAAAGTAGCAGCTTCTGGATTTGAATTTTGAGTTCAAATGGTCCAAGTCATATCCACTTGATGTTCAAATTAAGTCCACATAATGTATGAATCAAGTTCAAAGCTTATGTTCAAGTTTATAGTCAAGTTTTAATTCAAGTTTTCATTTAGCTCATTTGATGTTCCAACCAAATTCAGTCTCAATTCATGTCCTTGTTTGAGTTCAAAGCAGAAGTTCAAGGTCTAGACATGTTCAAACAAAGTCCATGCTCAATATGAGCCTCTTCCGTTCGTCGAGTCCCCTGCGGTCCTTGCAAGTTCAAGTTCGTACTCAATTTTTACTTAGGTTCAAGAATTTTATAGTTCATTTTGTGTCCAAATATCAGTCCAGTGTTTCAATGAAAATTTCGGTAGCCTCCCGGCGTCTCCCCTATTTAGGAGAAAAACCAAGAGGCAACCTTCCCCTCGATGCTACGCGAGCGCTTCAGGTAGGTGTCAAATGGCACCGCGATTGCATATTTGTTTATGAAAGTCCCCGCCTTTTTTTAAATAATAATAATATTATTAAAATAATAGAAACTATATTATTATTATTATGAAAATAATAATAATAATATTAACATTAATATTAATATTAGCATTAATATTAATATTAATGTTAAATGCACTTATCATTAAAACATTGAGGTGAGGGAGAGAGAGACAACCTTGATTAAGCTAGGGATTTGAAATTGGTTGAGTTAGTGGGCTGAGTTGGAGTGAGTTTAGCTAAGTGGGTTGAATTGGAGTGAGTTGGGCTGAGTTGGTTGAGTTGGAGTGAGTTTAGCTGAGTGGGTTGAGTAGGTTTACGCAACTAGTTAAATCCCTAACAGCGAATGAAAAGGGAAAGGGGTGAAAACGTGGAGTTCGGATGGCAGAGGAGTCGGCTAGGTAGGAGAGCTTATACTTCTATCTCTCTCTCTCTCTCTCTCTCTCTCTCTCTCTCTCTCTGCGGCTCAAAGAGACCGGATTCGGGAGGTGCAGTATGGCCTGGGGTCGAAGTGAGGTCGGGTTGGATGGAGGTCATGGGAGCTGTGGATACAGGAGGGCTTAGGCAGTGGAGATGGAGGCTTTGGCTTCAGTTTGCTCTGGAGAGGAAGGGAGATCAGAATTCGGTGGAGACAGAGGGTGGAGTTTGGTCGTGGCCTTGCGAATGGAAGAGAAGAGCGAAGAAGCCAAGAAGCAGCGGGAGAGTGGAGGTTCTGCGTGGAGAGAGCTTCGACAGTGGAGAAGGTAGCGAATGGAATGGAAGCCGTGAGAAGAGCCTGCTCGGTTGGCTTTTAAAGACGTTGAAAAGCAGCGATCGAGGCACTGCGAATAGGAATCCCAGAACGGCGTCGAAGAAACAGTGTTCTAGCGAATTTGAGCATGATTCTCGGAGAACTGAACTGAGTCGTCGTATATGAGGTATGTAGGATTTCTTGCATTTTTTTCTGGAATTTGGGTAGGTTTTCTGGCTTTTATGTATAAGTCAACAACAAGCAACAGTACGAAACCTTCAATGGATATTACAACTCATGTATAATGATCATATTAGTTGGAATACAAATTCCAACAGACAATGATGTCAGTTTTACCATGCAAGTCATCATACAAACACAATCAAAAGGCATGGAATGAATGCTATGGCATCCCTTCAATCATTGTCAATCAGCTTGCAAATAAGTCCAGCAATCCCTTATGAACACTGAAGGTTGATACGCAATGAATATGGTAAGTTGACGACAAACGAACATAGAGAAATTAGTGATGAATGTAGCTTAACTGATAGTCAACAACGCGTCGTTGGCTCAAGAGAAGTTCCCATCATAAACTTACAAATGAATATACCAATCTGCCTGTAAGCAACAATGGTAGATTTGTTGCAGGTATGAGTGGTTCCTTGCGAACATAGATACACACTCAACATTCTATCTGCAAATAAGAACCAAGAGTCTATATCAAATGCAAGTGCCTACGACCCGCTGTAGAAGATCCGTCTTGTACACAAAACATTATTTGCAAGCAAATATAGAACGAGCTGAAATAAAACAAGCACCTAGGGGCAATGACAAAGACTTGAAATGCATTCAACAATCCCTTCTACAAACAATACTGGAAAATCTATGTTGAGCACAGTTCACCTATATGCAATAACGGGTGGCTTTGGAATGTCCATTGACAACACAAAATAAATTTGAGAAAGCTTGCATGACGTGACAGCTCGCTCACATGAAGCAGCAAGTGAACCGTGGTGCAACCTGATGACGCACTTGCAAGTAGAAGCAAGAAATTTGTAATGATTATTGTGAACAATAGGAAAACTGAAGTAGTAAATTTGCGGCTCTAGGTTGTCATGTAGGATAGATTAGTTACTTGCAAATGGCAGGATTAAGGCTCGTGATGCGTCGTGCAATGTATCTAACGGCAGAAATATACTCTTGCATGCTGAATACTGAAGAAGACGATAGCATGCAAAAGATGAAATGAACCAAACTGCGATGTCAATGCACGATAAATGAAACTCAACACATTGCTAAATAACGTCACCAGATCCACAACATTTGTACGAGTAGACGTAAGGTGTTCGCAGGCTCCTTAAATAGAAACTTGTGCATTTTTCAAGTGATAATCACTGCACAATCGGTCAGATTTGTATATTTTAAAAACACCCCCTTATGTATTGAAATGCGCACTAATACATTCAAAAAATACACATGCATTCTGCAAATGTTTTGGAAAGCATGCAATGTGCATACACATTGTAATATGCAGGGTGCATTATGCAAACATACCATTCAATATGCAAGGTGCGTCACACTGTGGCGGCACGTCACATTGGCATACACCCACATTGTGCATGTGCACATTGCAATATGCAAAATGCATTATGCAAGCATACCATCGTACGTGCAAAATGCACTATCATAGTAGCACACCATGACAACATGTAAATACATCATATGCTACTACATTAAGCCACCACGCAACCTACAAAATATCACACAAGCACGTTAAGTACTACATAAATGCATTATGTCAACGCAACATATATATCATGCGAGATGCAAATACGCTATGCAAACATGTTATAACATTCAAATGCATCATGAGCATATGTTAATCAACATATGGATGATTCATACAAATGCACAGCATGAAAATGCTTTACATCATTCATGCAAGTTCGTTATACTATCCAGTGAATGTATTATGACGTTCATGCAAATCCACAATGTCATTTATATAATCATGAGAACCCCACAAATACATCATGTCATGTATAATATATCAAATACATCAATTGTTTTTTAAATATGAAAACCCGCATGGGCCCCGATGAGCGTGACATATGTATACACATGACGTCTGAGGATGTTACGCATGTCAAGAAATGAATTTAAGTTCAAGTTCAATTCTTCTATTTGAATAGATAGGAGTCAACATGACTTGAACCGTTAAACAAATACATGGTCGTAGCGCCGACCGTTGTATTTGATTTTTTTATGTTCATATAAACCTTCAAGGTCTCTTACAAAGAAAGTTCACAAATCAAAATAAATATCATAGGTTTCGATATCCACAATAATTCAATTAAATTACGGTCATGATCAAAGCTTGTATGCTCCATAATATTTCTAAATCATTGAGTAATGAATCAATAGGGTATGATTGATAGAGCACAAAGCCTTTTGCTAAGGTTGACTCAAATATGTCCCATTAGACAAAAACTAACCCCAACTCTACAAGGTACACTTGGACGAAACAACTCATGGCTGCCGAAAAGTATCATTAGGTCAGGTTGGGTCGACTACCTCCTCTGACAAAGTAGATTAGGACTATGATGACTTGGGATGATGAAATCATGTGATCTTCATCGGGTTCATCATCATTCCCCTCACCATAAGCTTTAAGTACGCGGGTTCATCTCCATAGGGGTATCAATTGACTTGCAACCAAGAAAACCAATTTCCTCAAGAATATTAATAATGAATTTCCTTTTGGATATTGATGCCTCATTTTTGTTGTCGGCAACTTCAACTATGACAAAGTACTTCGATTGTTTTGGATCTTTGGTGAAAACACTTTGCAAGTAGTGTTTTACTTCAGAGATGTTATGATCACTTCTAGCTAGTAAGATGTCATTAACATAAACAAACTATTGTATGATAGAGCCTAAAGGTGCATACTTGATGAAGACTGAATGATATGTGGTTCTATTTTAAAGACTAATTTAGCTAGGACATTGCGCAATTTTTCAAACCAAGCTTATGGACTCTATTTTAGTTTGAAATAGTCTTCTTTTATAGGACATATTCAATTCTCCCCCAAAGTTACATACCTAGCTGTTTGGTCTATAGAAACCGACTTATTTAGATCGTCATAGAGGAAGGCATTACTCATATTCATTTGCAACATAGTTCATTGATTGATGGTCAATGATAAAATGATTTGAATGGAGTCAATTTTGGAAACCCGGGAAGTGTAAAAGTAGTCTATCTCATAAAATTGCTTGAATCATTTTGCACTACTCAAGCTTTGTATCAATTTATCGATCCATAATAAAGTTTCACAATGAATGCTCACTAGTGTGTAACTAGTTTAAAATCAAGAGAGGGAACAACTAAATCCCATGTATAACTACTAAGTGGAGCTTCTATGCGGGTATACATGGCTTGTTTCTCTAAAGGATTCTATAGCAGTTCTTGATATATCCTAGGAATAAATGAATTCAATAAAGACACAACAAATGCATGGAAGGAATTTGATAATTGATCAAATTGTATATGTCAAAGTGAATGGGATGAATAATATATTATTATCTATATTATTGTTGTGGGCTCTAAAAATTCACACCCAGACCTCTCCGCAGCCTCTCTATTCTTTTCCAAGTGAGAGATTTCGCCCTTATTTTGCTATGATTTTATGATCTGAGTTCAGGTAAACTACAGGAACAAGCCCCTATAGTTAATTACCCCTCCCGATAACAAATGAGAACTTTCGATTAAGGCTAGTCGTCAAACAGATACATAATATCCAGTGTATAGTTGCAGGATGATTTAGGTATTTGGAAATTTAATATTTAAAATTAGAAATTTACCCCCTTACAAAGCGGATGGTTGGGGAGGTAGTGTTGATAGACCAGATCAATATCTCTTGGTTCCGTCATCCCAACTTATCATGATCTCTGGTCAACTTAGTCAAAGGAGGTAATCTTCTTAACCTTATATAATGATCCTTGTCAGCAAACATGGGTTGTTTAATTCAATGGTACCTTATAGACATGGTGTCAATGTTTATCTAAGAGGATAAATTTGAATCCACCTTAGCTAACAGAGGATTTTGTATCATATTAACTATATCCTATTGATTCATTACTCAATGATTTAGCACTATTGGGGAACATACGTGCTCGGACCATGATCACAATTTAATGGTGTCATTTGGCGATAAAACTACTTGGTCAGAGGGTCCTAGTCATAACCGTTTACTTGTGGTGACATTTGACAGCGAAAGCATGCATAAGCGGACACATGCCACATCCTTACTAGCAAGAGATAGATTGAGAATGAATCATAGTGATATTCTCAACTAGATATTTGCTCTTTGTGTAGGATGGATGAGTATTTTTTTCTTTAAGTATTTAGGTTTATTATTTAAATTTTAAACATTAATGTTTTTGTGATTTTTGAGTTTTGGGTTTTCATGAGAATTTGAGAGTTATTTTGAATGTTTGGATTCCCCTCCGGTTGAGATTTTCCATCAATATGATCATCATTTGGGTTTTATGAGCAATTTCACTGTATTGGTTAAACCTTATCGACCCTGTCGACTTGTCTAGATCGGATTTGTTTTTGTCTTTATGCTTTTATTAGTGATTTTTTTATACACCTTGAAGACCTAATATAAATATATTGACCTGTATTCAATAAACAAAAAAAGAGGGAAAATAAAAAACATCTCACCTGCTCTCTGCTCTCGTACGTCGTCGCTGCTCTTCGCACAACGAGGCCATACCTCGCATCGTTTCATCGCACGACCTCGCGTCGTTTCATCGCGCGATCCTTGCATCGTTAAAATGAGAGCGAAGGCCCCCATTTGTGCGTCTCTACCCCGAGCTCTCTCTCTCTCATTTCCTCTCTCGATTTCCCTCAACCCTGCTCCAACGACGACGTTCCCTTTCAGTCGAAACAGAAGTTACCACGTTTTGATCGGAGACGACAACGGGAGCTCACGGTTGAGAATCAGGTCGGAAGTCACTGCGTTCTGATCTTGATCAATGACGGGAGTTCGTCGTTCCTCGGACTCCTTTTATGTTGTTCGACTCTGCCTTCCTCGTGGCCGAGCGACTTCGTTCCTTCGACTACTCTCCCTATCTGTCGGACCGGAAGTTGTGCATTTTTGTCGGAGCTAACAGCAGACCTCTACTGTTGTCCGACTTCGGCCCATTCGTGGCTATTCGACTTTGCACCTCTACCGACTCTCCCCTCTCTCTGATCGGAGGCAACCACGGGAGCTCTCCCGCAGAGAAGGTAACTTTCTCCCATTCGCGCTCCTTCGGCTTGATCCCGTAAGCATAGAAGAGAAAGGGAAGGGGGTTAATTTGTTGAAATAATTATTAATTATCTTTAATTATAATTATAATTAATTAATAATTCATAATTAATTATCAAATATAATTATTTAGTTAATTATAATTAATTTTGATTAATTATAATTATAATTAATTTAATAATTATAGTTAATTATAATTAATAATTAATTATATATTATAATTAATTAATTATTATTATAATTGATATTAATTTTAAAAAAAAGGAAGAAGAAAGGAAATGTGCCCCTTCGCTTGCCTCGGTCTTCGTGCCTTCCACCGCCGGTTTACCGGCCGCCAAAGGTATAATTTCTAGAACCTAAGCTCTCGCCTTACATCGACAAGCGTGTCGGGCCGGCAAACCGCCTATACACGCTTTTCTCTAGCGTGGTGGGAAGGAAACCCGGCGCGACACATACGACGAGGTAGGCGAGCGACCCCCGGTTCAAAATCTTGTTCTCGACGTTCGTGGCGCATCGAAAAACTGCCTATACATGCTTTTCTCTAGCGTGGTGGGATGGGAACCCCGTGCGGCGCCTACGACGAGATCGGGATATTCTTAAGTTTCGACTTATGGGGAAACCACTGCTTCTCTTTTGCAATAGGTACCGAAGACACATACACGCCTTTCTCTGGCGTGGTGGGGACAAAGACTTTACACGGCCGCGGTGTCCTCGTACGAAGGCACCTACCGTACACGCTTTTCTCTAGCATGGAGGGAGGCCCAGTTTTCCGTAGTTTTCCCCTAAACGGGGGAGACGCCGGGAGGTTGCCAAAATTTGTGGTGAAATATTACTACGCTCGGACTTGTTTTGAACTCAAAAAGAACAAAAGATTTGGACTCAAATTGAACATTTGAATTGGCACAAAAATCTGACTTGGACCATAAAGGACTTGTACTCGAACAAGAGCAGTGGACTTCTAGACCTAAACCTGAACAAAATCTAAATGATTTCTAAAAGTTCAAATCCAAATAAAATCAAGCCAGAGCTGAAATTCAAATCAATTGCAACAAATGAACTTGCAATGACATCAGGGGACCCGAACATAGAACTCAAACTCAAGTGAACTCTAACATGAATTGAACAAGGTTTCAGAAGACTTGAACTCAAATGTGAACTTCATTAAAATAGAATCTGAACTCAAGTGAAATACAACGGAATTGAACTCAAAGCAGAAGCTTATGAACATTGGATTTGAGTTGGGCAGTATCAAGTAGAGCTTGAATACAACGAACTCCTACAATAGTTTCTATGAGGTCAAATGCGCCACACTTTCAAGGACAACGGGGAGACTCAAGTATGAGTTGAACTTTGAACTTCGGTCCGATGGAATACATAGGATTGGGACTTTGGATGAATGAACCAATCAAAGTCTAAGTGCACAGTCGTCCAAGCTAACAACAAGTTGCAAGTGAGAGATGAAATCCCGATGCATATGAAAGATGTATTAATTCCTACAACAATCCCTACAAATGCTTATTGATGGAGATGGCAATACTGGAGATCAGCAATCAAAGATTTAGTCATTCAAACAAATGCAATCGTCACCCACCTGTGATTGGTGAAAGGTGGATGGATACTAATGCAAATGGCTCTCTCCTACGAACATTTCTAAAAAATCATAGTGAATACAGCGGTCCCCACAAATGAGCACGAGCTACTTGTGGATAACAACGGTAGGTGTATTTTAAATACAATGAACCACTGTGGACACAAGTACTGATGTCATCTATAACAACGGTGACCAAGATTTCCAAGTATGTCGGATACAAGGGCAACTCGATGTACGGAGAAGGAAACCTCCTGGCAGAAAGGGAGGGAAGTTCAAACAAATTAGAACTAAACTTCCTGGTGTTGCAAGAAAATCTCCTTAATCCTATCCTCAGGAAGAAAACAGTATTCGCATCTATAAATATCAGATACAACAAATCTACTACACCAAAGATCTTAAAAGGAGATCTCTTCTTTGCAAAGTAACGAACTCCAAAGTCCAGAAGAAATGTTCCCCGATGAATGAGAGGGGGGGGGTCAACATCAAGACCAAATCGCCAATAAATATGCGGTCACTCAGTCGACCGGAATATTTATCTTATACATTCATATTAGGCCTTCAAGGCCTTCAACAAAGAAAGTTCATGAACAAAGGCACAAAGTCTACGAGAAACCCGGCCCGATCCTCGATCAATAGTTTGGTCGAGTTGACAAGGTTCAATCCAAAATTAGAAATGACCCCAAACACCCCGATGATGGCCGCGTTGATTGAAGATCTCAACCGGAGGGGTTAATTTTAGGCATTTCCAAATGCCTCCCAAATGTCCACTCAAAATTCAAAAATCTAAAATTTCAAGATATTTAAAATTGAAATAAATCCATCAATCACTTAAAGCAAAACCCATCCACCCTCCGCAACAGTTTGTCGGGCTGGACAAACCAAAATCTACTTCTGTTCACAAAGAGCCAAATGCCTAGTCGAAAATATCACTAGGATTCATTCTCAAATAATCTCCTGCCAGTAAAGACATGGTACGTGTACTCTAACCGGCGGTTTTGCCGCCAAATGGCACCGCAGGATAAACGGTTATGACCCGGGGCCCTCTGAACAGAGTGGTTTTGCCAACGCCGTTATGGCCAACGCCGTTACGTTTCTTATTGTCATCAAATCCTTGAGATATGAATCAATATGATATGATCGATAGGGCACAAAGTCCTCTGTTAGCTGAGGTGGGTTCAAATTTGTCCCCTTAGGCAAATATTCACCCCCGGTCTACAAGGTCCCCTTGGATTAAGCAACCCATGGCTGCCGACAAGGATCCTTCTGTCAGGTTGGGTCGACTAGCTCCTCCGACTAAGTAGACCAGGGACCACGATGGCCCGGGACGACAGAACCATGTGATCTTGATCGGGTCTATCATCCATTCCCCCACCATCCGCTTTAAGTGCAAGATGGTGAAATTTCTATTTAAATATCAAATCTTCCAACCCAAATTCCAAATCCAAACTCAACTCTTCAATACCCAAATCCTATGCTGCTACTATAGCCAGATAACATGTGTTCTCTACGTATCTGATCGACGACTAGCCTTAATCGAACGTTCTCTCTCGTTATCGGGAGGGGTAATTAACTATAGGGGCTTGCGCCTATAGGAAACCAGAACTCAGATCATAAAGTCCTCGCAAAATGAGGGCGAAATATCTGGGTAGTGTCTTATCTACAAACCCATCTGCCTTCCAAAATTTACCTCGGAACTTATCCAGTTAAAACTCCCTCGCCGAATAAAAGAACAAAGGCGAGGAGGCCGGGGCCGAATTTTCATAGCCCACAAAATGTTAAAAACAAATATCTCAGTCGATGTCACAACCGTATATGCGTTGGATAGTTCTAACCTTGTCGACTCCTGTCTATTCACATTGAAGGATCGGGCTCGAACTTGGGTTCATTTCTTAACCCGCGCAACATCCTCAAATATCACATGTGCGTATACGACATGCTCGCTGAGGCCCATGCCAGCATATACTTTTATATGTATTTTGTATGTTATAGTGTATATATGCATAATGCACTTTGCATGTTAAAGTAATGTTAGCCAGGGCATGGTGCATTTTGCATATTGGGTGATGCATTTACATGATGCTCTTGCATATTACTAATATATACATGCTACAAATGTGTCAATACAATTTTTTATGCATGGGGGGATACTTTTACAACGATCAACTATGCAAATGACCCCTGTTAATAAATAGATTCATCAGCAAATAGATTCATTAGCCGTCGTCTCGCATAGGGAATGGTCGTATTCTTCTACAAGTGAATTAACATTGACTGTAGGGATGTCGCAACATTCATTGCATGTTATATGTTATCATTCATGAACAGGCTACTGGGTGTTCATCTGCACGTCGACCGGTATTGATGACAAAGAGGCCATCCCCTTTACAACCTTCTCATTTTACTTGTAGACATGCTACATCCTTTGCATGCCGCTCATCATTGCTTGTAGGATTTAATATGTTCATATGTTGATATCGAATGCAGGGTGTTGTTAACATTCATTTTAGGTTACCAATACTTGCGCCATTTATTACGGTTATATCTATTTATTTATAAGCATGATTTGAGATGAACATTCCGAGTCAACAATCATTATTCAAAAGTTCCATACTATGACTAGTAATCATGTCATCGCTTGTAAGCAAGTTTTGTTTGCAAGTTCTTTGTCCGTCATAAGCTCCCTGATCATTCATTTATGTTTAATTATTTGTCAATTTGTGAAATGTAGATTCATTTTATGCATTTATTCAAGTTTGGTTCTCTGTTGTCCATTTTAGTTATGTTCCCTGTGATCGTTTTGTCCAATTCAAGTTCAGGTCCTCTACATTTTCTTTGGATTTCGGTAGCCTCCCGGCATCTCTTCCGTTTAAGGAAAATTTCAGGAGCTAGTCCTTCCGTACCACGCTACGAGAGCATATAGGGTTGGTGTTGGGTAACACCATGACAGTGGTTTTTTAATCCCACCATGCTACGATAGTGTGTAGGGGTTTTCGAGGTATCTATCTAAAAATATAGTTTTTTTCTTTCCCGCGGGAATGACGGCACATACATGGGTACTTATAATTGTCCTTGCCACATACAAGAGTGCGTAAAGGCCTACCTGCCTCGCGGCATGCGTCATACCAGATTCCCTCCCACCACGCTACGAGCGCCGAAAGCGATATTTGATGTCTTAAGGTTTTGGAGACATTATACCTTGTTCGGGATGATGACAGTGGTGTTGTTAAAGTTACTATGATCTCAAGAAAAATGTGCATGTGAAACGTGGCACAATTTTTTTCTTTTTTTTTTCTTTTTTCTTCTCTTTTTTCTCTTTTATTATGATACTAATAATATTATTATTACTAAAAAAATAAATCAGTGATAATAACAAAATTATTGAGAGAGAGAGAGGGGGGGGAAAGGATTAGTGTTATGTTGCTTTTGCTGGACATTAGATATGGGTTGGAGGTTTATTCAGTGCTTGAGCCTATGAGTGGAAGGAAGGAATAGAGGAGGAGAGTTGCTGCTTTGTTCACTAACTAGTGGAGAGTTGAGGTTTGAGTAGATGAGTTCAACCTGTAGTGGGGAGGAGTTGTGACGGCGGGTTGACGAGGCGTGAGGTTTGAGGTGAAATCGAATAGCCTGGTCAGGTGTAGCAGATCGACACCGTGAAGGGGCGGGATGAGAGCTGGATGCAGGTCGAACTGGCTGATTCCCAACTCTAGATCGGAAGAGGAGAGATCGGCTTGGGCTTATTTGCGGTAGGTAGGATGAATGGATGAGGAGGTTGGATAGTTCGGCTAGTTGGAAAGCGAGAAAGGTCTGATCTCTGGTTTGGCATCGGGACCGGGGCAATAGAAGCTGAGTAAATTAGAACTGGATCGGTTAATGGTTTCAAGCAAAAGAGGGGTTGTGAAGTCCGTTGTTGCATTCTCTCCTCCCCAGAGGAGAGGACGTCAGGTGCCCGGGCTATCCACCGAGCAGCTGGACATCCATCCGCGAGTTGTGCGTACGTACATAATAGGGAGGTCGGATGGGATTTGTTTGGTATTAACGAGATTTGATTTCATCAGAGGAGGAAGGTCAAGTAGGTTGAAATTGATGTCTCGTTTGCTGGGTGGAATCGAACATCAGCCAAAGATCTTCACACAAGGGCTGGCGTCGGATGCAAATAGGACCAAGATTTGGATAGCAGTCGACGGGAGCTATTTGATTTATGAGAAATTCAGCAGTGGCTATAGGCAGGTTCGCAAGCTTGAGGTAGTTCGGTGGAAAGGATCAGTATCGAGTGAGGAAGACGAAGCTACGAAAGTGGGTTTGATCGTGAGTGGAAGAAGATCGGCATGAAGAGCTGCAATTTGCAAGCAAGACAACAGAACGACTGGTTTCATTTCTTTCTCGTTTTAACGACGAGGCACATCCTCGGTTTAGACGAGAGCAACGATGGAGACACAAGATTAATGGGAAGCGATACAAACGATGTTGAGCAGTCGGGATTTGAGCAGGAATTCGGGGATTTAAGCATAGTCTACAGTCAATTTTAGGTATTATTGACGTTCCGAACGCAATGATGAAGTTTGTTTTGTGATCGAATATCATTTGGGCAACATCGCGCGTCAAGTTCGGGTGTCGGTCGCCTATTTTGACCAATTTTGTATGAATTGATTGCGAGGGCTCCCTTTTGGGCTTATTTGACGTTCTGATCGCAATGGCGCATCCAATTCTCTTTAGTGACGCATCATGTATGTCATCCATCACTTAAGTCATCGATTTTCACTCTTTTCGTGTGTTTTGAGTGTGTGGGTCAACATTTGTAAGAAAGTAAAAGTTGATTAGGAAGATATTTGCACTTGTATGCTTAATCGAATCTGCTATGTGGTTGGAAGTGTTATCGAGAGAGGTTGATATTATTTAGAGTTAACCTGCAAAGGGGTTCAAGTAAATTAGGAGCTTGTTGACTTGAAAATATTAAAAAAAAAAAAAAATAAGAAATCCCTCTACCACATGACAACCCTCTCTCTTATCCATTCCTTCACATGATCTCCCCTTGCCTCCTATACTTGTACCATGTCATCGCTATCACCACTCAAAATGACATGCAAAACCTCCTCTCCCGTGTCACGCCCCATATTGATCGTCTCCTTATCAATCGGCTCGGGTTGCAATAGAGAAAATAAAAAATTGTTATAATATTCAAATTTCGCTCAAGATTCAGTTCTATATAAAAAAAAGAAATATCACAACATCTAATAAAATGGAAGTATGCCAAACTTTCCTTGAAATTTTCTTTGCAGAGCAACTATCACTGCCAAAAACATTCATAATGTAAACATCTTGCTAATTTCAATATAACAATTCTCTTACACTAGACAGTAGAATATTTTTAAAAAAAATGAACTTGTGTATAGTCAGCTTCAACCTTATCATTTCTCTTTCCTAAAAAACTAATAGAATAAAACTCGGATGAGCTTTTAGGCTGAAAAAGATATGCAGCTCTTATATGGGATTCAAGAATACAAAATATGTAACCAATATATAGGTGTTATAATTCTATTTATCATGCTGCTTAATAATACATCATTAATAGGTATAAACTACATAAAGAAATTGTGTATAAAGATCATGTAGCATTAATTTCCTCAACTGAATTAAACATAGAATGTCAATCATGAGAATACATGAAAAGTAATCAGGTGTGTTAACATTTAATCTTGAAATTAACTACATTAATATTTCATTTACTTATTCATCTTTCCTTTTAAATTTCTTGTTCTTTTTAACTAGTCCAGGTCGTCTCGACCCCATAAGCTCTATTATCTAAGATCATATTGCCCCCATAGCCCATATGCTTCGTCATACCGACGTCTTATTGCATATTTAGGTTGTACTGCCCCACCTGCCTATCCCCTCACACGATATTTTCTTAGATTTATTGAATTCTGATGACTGCATTTTCTTTATCAGTTACACATATCATACACCAATTTAAAATAAGTGGGTATACAAAGCATGTATAAAAGAAAGCCTGTACAAGTAACATACCTTTCATTTAATAGTGTAACTAATAGTTTTTGCTTATCTTCTAAACTAAAAATTGGGGCTAACCAAATAATAATGAAAGTAGAGGGACTTGAAAAAATGAGAATTACAATGACTCTCTCTCTCTCTCTCTCTCTCTCTCTCTCTCTCTCTCTCTCTCTCAAACATGAATACTTATAGCCCGGACCAGCCCATACAATTAGAATTTCATTAGCGTGTGCGTGTGGGGTTGCATATGCCCCTTTAGTTGGTCGAGCCTCAGCGTGCTTGTCGTTAGGTAGGATTCCGTGGAAGCAGTTGTGAAGGGGATGGGACAATGGTAGTTTAGAAAGTTGGGTCCCTTTTAAGATGATTACATGAGTAAATTTGATCATTTATTGATACTTTGTAGTTTGGATTAATGGATTGTTTTGGGCAATTATATTTTTTTATTGGTAATTATAAAGTTATGAGAAAAGTATTTTCTCAAGCAATGAAAATTGTAAATAATTTTATTTTTTAAAATAGTTGGACAATAATGTTTTTGTAACTAGCACACTTTAGCATATCTTGTTATTACAAGCAACTTCACATGCATAAATTTTTGAAAGTAACAGCTGGCGGGATTATGATAGTTGTACAAAAAATAAAATTTTGAAAAAACTGTTCCAAATAGGCCCTAATTTAAGTTGGAAGATAACAATTTATCAATCTAAACCTTTATCTCGTGATGGACAGTTGGATTAGCGCTGTTAGATTTCTTCTCACTTAATACATATCCCATTCTCCATATATATTTCAAAATAATAATTGTAATAATAAGTTCATATTAATAAATAAAATTTAATAGGTGGAATAATGAATTTTATATGTATGAAATTTTTATTTTATCAAATTTATCAATATAATTTACTTGGCTAACTATTCCCTTTCATCATTGTTTTCATATAATAGCTTTTTCATCTGCTACCACGTTTCTCCTTGTTCGTTGCAAGTATCCCCATAGTTTTATATTAACTAAAACTTTTTCTCCCTAAATTTATTTTGCAGGCCTCATATGCGAATGCGTTGCCGGTCCTTGATATGTGCAAGCAGTGGTTGGGTCAGTACATGTAAATTTTGTAGGTCCAATTGTTGAATTCAGTGACGAAATTAGGAAGAGGTTGAGAGTGATTTTTCCCCTCCTACATTTAATAAAAAAATCCATGTAATTATATAAGTTTTGCTTCTTAGATAAACTTTTTGGCTCTTTAGTTTCAGGTCCTAATTCCAATTATTGATTGAGATCTAGAACTAAAAAGGGGCAGGGTAACATATAACAGTGAAATTGTTCATGAACGGAAACATCTGAAAAAAAAATGTTATGGATGAAAACGTGTATATATATCATCCTATGATCTTTCTTTATTTTGATGCATCTTTTGAGTAATATTTGTTGCCACAAAATCCCATCAAGCCTTTATAGTGTCAGCCAGGGCAAATGAGGATGGTATTAGGTTTGGTGGT
Organism: Dendrobium catenatum; assembly: GCF_001605985.2. Taxonomy (NCBI): domain Eukaryota; kingdom Viridiplantae; phylum Streptophyta; class Magnoliopsida; order Asparagales; family Orchidaceae; genus Dendrobium; species Dendrobium catenatum. Next base: position 1,594,818 of record NW_021318777.1, read on the forward strand.
CTGTCATCTTTTGTAAGGCTACGGGCTAATTATCGCTAGGCTTTTTATTCATAGTTAAACAAATTTTGATATAGCTTAAAACTCTTCTATGAGCTTTAGAAGCGAGTTATATTCTTCGTAACAACTATTGGTTTAGGTCATTAACTCATTCAATATGACCATGAAGTACATTCATGGATTACTATTTTCTCGATCAACTAATACAAATTTTATAGGATACGTCTGATTATTAACATATTGAGATACTATAAGTTTGGTACTACCATGTTTTGTATTAAAAACATTTCATTCACACTTAACATTGGATAACATGTGCTTTTAAAACCTTGTATATAAACACCTAAAGTGAAATAAATATAATTAAAATATTCTAAAGTATCAAGCTAAAGGCCAACAAATATCTCTATATTCTTCCTATTTAGCAAGAACAAACATAATTGTTATTTTCGAAAGAATGCTTATAGAGATCCTTTTCATTAGATGAATGACTTAACCCCCCTTTACATCTAATATTATTATATTCATGTTCAAATTAGGGTTAGATCTAATGTGCTTTTTTTTTAATTTTATCCAATAAGCTAATGTTGAATTTGCTGATGCTCTTTTAATCTAACATCTAAAATGTAAATGTATTCTCATTCACTGCTTCTAAACCCAAATAAAAAAGAAGGGAAAAAAAAAAAGAGGAAAAAAAAAGAAGAATAAAATATATGTTTTGTGCATTTTTCATTGTCACAATCATTACCCTTGATGTTGCCACTGCCATCCCCATCACAAAGGTAAAATGTCCCCAAACACAAAAATCTCCAAAATCTCGCTTTTAGCTATTACGAAGCGTCGGGGGACTACCTATGCACGTTCATCGCTATGCACGTTCATCGCAGCATAGTAGGTGGGAGCTCGGTGTGGCGCTTATAGGGAGGCGGGTAGTCATGTACATGCTCTTCGTAGCGTGGCGATGACAATCTTAAGTACCCATGTATGTGTCGTCATGCATGTAGGAAAAATAATGTTTTTAAATAGGTATCTTTAAGACACATACACACTCTTTGTAGCATGGTAGGATTAAAGAACCACGTCCGTGATGTCGCCTGACACATACCATATATACTCTTTGTACAATGATGGGAAGGCCTAGCTCCCTAAATTTCTCTTAAATGAGGAAGATGTTGGGATATTGTCGAAATTCAGAGCAAACAAGAGGACCTGGACTTAAACAATGAACATAGAACAAAACTTAAACTAATAAGTAAGAAACATAACTTTAAATTGACAAAATGCACGAGCAAGGTGAAAATACAAATGATGAATGATAATCCTTTTTATTTAGCTGAATACCAATGAATAAACAAAAGGAAATTGATGAACAAACTCTCAAATGCAAACAAACAAGGAAAAATAAAATTAAATCACTTAGAAGTATTCAATCAAAACAAATTGCGAGTGAGAGCAAGTGACATTTGCACCAATCATACAAGTAAACACATCAACCTTCGGCAAGTAAAAGAAGTTGATGAACACAGCAACCTACTCACAAACAAAGATCAAATAAAAAATATAACAATGTGCTTACAATCAATGGCATGAAGTTTTCAATAAATGGTGCAAGTCATCATGCCAATTGGAACGCAAATATTAATAAGCAATGTTGATAGTTCATTTTTCATGCTACAGAGCACCTTCAAGAATAACAAAGAACGTGCAATATACATGATAGAGTATAACAACAATTAGCATGCGACAAATTCCATGATATCCTTACAATCAATGTTAATTCACTTGTAGGAAAATATGCCAATTCTCTAAGGACAACGACAGCTGATACATCCTGCTTACAAGCAGCTACAAGGAACATGTGAGTGTATGTGATCGACATCATACAAACTATGAACATAACAAGTTTCTTGTAAATACAATTAAGAGAACTATAATGTGTGTGACTCACTGCCTATAAGCGGAGGACAACATACTTGTGATACACGAGCTTCTATGAACTGTTATAGGAGACTCTTTATATATAAGCAAATACAAAAGAATTACAGCAAATACAAACACTTACAAGTCACTTCAGCATTAGAAGATTTGCATGCAAATCAGTTTACCCACAGGTAATGGTATAAGGCTTGTAATACATACATCAATCCTATCTACAAGCAATAATAGTGTTGTACTGCAAGCATGATGGATTCTCTACAGGTAAAAATGAGGAGATTGCAACGAGTGTGACATATTGCTTGCAGACAAAAGCAACAAACCCATGATAAATACATGCATATATTAACCATTGTAGGAGATTCATTAGTGCATGCTAGTCTACCTCCATAAACTAGCAAATGACCCGTAGCGTAATATTACGATTTACCTATAACAAAAAATAGGGGGTCAATAGTAAATATTGTGAGTTACTAATGAATTGAGGCAGCAAATTTACGTGTCAGGCTATCATATTAAAGAAATCATCTTACTTGTAGGCAACATGTGAAAGGCTCTTGATGTGTGGTATGGCTCATTTGCAAACATAAGTATATTCCTACAAGCTCAATACTGAAGAAAATGACAACATACAAAAGAAAAAACGAGGAAAACCACATTGTCAATGCGTGGTAGATGAAATTCAACGTGTTGCTAAATAAGGTCATCATATCCGCAACGTTCATACAAACGAACAAAAAGCATTTGCAAATTCCTAAATGAAACCCCGCACACTTCTTAGTGCATGGATGATTATTACAAAAACAACCTTTCAGGTATTAAGATGTGCATTAACACATTCATAGCATGCATATATTTGCAATATCTAGGATTCATCATGTAAATATGTCACCGAATTCACAACACTTGTATAAGCAGATAGAAGACTTCTGCAAACTTCTAGATAGAACATTGTCCACACTCAAATGATATTCATTCCTTCAGCTGATTATTGGTAAACACTTTAAAATTCCCTCCCATGCATTGTAGTAGGTAGAATACATCATTCAAGCATGATATCCATCATTGCGAGATGCATTATATTGTAGTAGTGCATCGCATTAACATACATATACACTGAATACACATGTATTAAAATATGCAAGGACGCCACACCATGACAATGCAACTCATTATTAGGTAAAATGCATCATGCATGCATATGCTCCTGCATACAAAATGTACTATACAAGTGTACGACACAAGCATGTCATAACTATATGTAGTTAGGAACGAGTAGATATGTTACAAGCATCCTCACCTTTTATATAAATATACCATATACATATACATTACTCTATGTAAGATATACATTGCAATATGCAACATGCATTATGCAAACACATCATATAAAATATAAATACCTATACTACCATACAAACATATATGCAACTGTAGCATAAATATTTTTTTACAAAATACATGCAAAGGCATATACCCTCTTGGGCCTCGATAAGCATGTAGTATGCACATTCATGATGATGTTTATGGATGTTGCATGGGTAAATAATGAACTTAAGTTTGAGTCTGATCCTTCTATATGAATAGATAGGTGTTGACACGACTCAAATCATCAAATAAATGCCCGATTGTGGCGTCGACCAGGATATTTATTTTAATTATTTATATTATGCCTTCAATGCCTATTAAAAGAAAAATTCATTAATAAAGGACAACGAACCTAATTCTTTGATGATAAGTAGACAGAGTCGACATGGTTCAACTAAGAAATTGAAATTACCCATAAATATCCTGATGATGGTTGTGTTGATAAAAAATCTCAATTGGAGGGGACCCTAAACATTTAAAATGCCCCCAAATTACCATGAAATATATTAAATAATATAAATATTTAAAATTAAAATAAATATCAAGTACTTATAGCAAAATATCCATCCACCCTCCAGAATAGTTTGATGAGATGGACAAGTTTGAAAAGAACTTCAGCACACAAAGAGCAAATATCTAGTCGAGAATATTAGTATAATTCATTCTCAATCTGTCTTTTACCAATAAGGGTGTGGTACATATCCTCTAACAAGTGATTTCACTACCAAATGGCACCACAGATAAATGGTTATGACATGGTCCTTTGATTGGATGGTTTTGCTCATTAAATGACAACCATGGTTAGAGCCCGTATATTCCCCAATAGCTTCCAATCCTTAAGTAATAAGTCAATAGGATATGACTGATATTACACAAAGCCCTTTCTTAGTGAAGGTGGCATCAAATTTGTCCCATTAAGTAAATATTCATCCAATATCCACAAGGTACCCTTGGGCAAAGTAACTGATGGCTGCCGACAAGGATCTTTATATCAGGTTGGGTTGACTACCTCCTTTTACTAAGTAGACTAGGGGCAATGATCGCCTAGGGCAATGGAATCATAGGATCTTGATCGAGTCTATCATCATTCACTCCACCATCCCCTTTAAGTACAAGGTGGAAAATTTTTAATTTTAAATATTAAAGTTTCAAATACCAAAATCATGCTGCTACTATATGCTAGATACTATGTATATGTTTAATGACTAGGCTTAATCAAAAGTTCTCTCTCATTATCGAGAGGGATAATTAATTATAGGGGCTTGCGTCTATAGGAAACATAAACTCATATAGGGAGAAAGTAGAGAGAGAAAGTCTAGGATTTCAGTGAGATTTTTTCAAATTTTCATCTTCTTTGTAGTTTGGCGGGTTTTCCATGTATGTAATTGGATTTTGTCTGAAAAGCGATTGGATTGGAGAATCTAATGTTTCTTAACAATAATCAGCATCTTCATAAGGAGGTACAAGATGGATTTTGTTCGTTGGTGATCAGGGAACCGTCGGATATCCCAATTAAAGAAGCAGAGCAAATAATTGGAAAAGGTAAGCAGGTGATCAGTATTGTTGAAGCTAAAACTCCTCATTCTATTGGAATCCCAGGAAAGATCGATCGCGAATCATCATCGTCAACAGGGATGAACCTGATTGTGAACAAATTTGGCAATATTATGTCTAAAACTATGGCACCTATGGAAGGAGACCCTTCAGTCCAAAAGATTATGAATAACATGACCACTGTTTGTGAATTTGCTGATAAAGAAGTTTGGGATATGGTTAACCAAGGAAACACTAGGTAAGCTAATCCTTGGGTTAAACAATCTCACATTAAAATAAATCTATTTGAAAAAGATTTATTTATGTCCCTATGGAAGGAGACCCTTCAGTCCAAAAGATTATGAATAACATGACCACTGTTTGTGAATTTGCTGATAAAGAAGTTTGGGATATGGTTAACCAAGGAAACACTAGGTAAGCTAATCCTTGGGTTAAACAATCTCACATTAAAATAAATCTATTTGAAAAAGATTTATTTATGTCAAAATATGGTATTGAAAGTTTGCTAGGAATATTAAGCCCTTATGAACTGGCCCAAGGCTAATAAAGAGAGAGGTGAATTGGATAACTTTAAAATCAAAGATAAAACTCAAATCAAAATCACCATAGAAATCAAGTGCGGAAGAAAATAATGCGGAAGCAA
>NW_021318777.1:1601769-1713770 GCF_001605985.2 Dendrobium catenatum
GAATTGTTGAATCAGGAATCATGATTTTTAAACTCAAGTATCGAAAATATCAAGGGTTTTCTTAAGCTATTAAGAAGTACAAGAATGGTAAGTATTAAACTTTGTGGGCTCATTTTATGCCTCTTAACAATTGGTTGGCGCACTGCGCATCTTTTAATTTTGGATACACTTTGTGTATTCCTTTTTTTTCAATTTGACGTCTTTGCGCATCTTTTATTTTTGGCATCATTAGCCAATTTTTTTTAATATGCTACCTTTCTGAAATCTTAAAAATAAAAGTAAACCCATCCTATTGATAAAGCGAATTCTTGATTAAAAAAAGATTTTAAATCAAAAGTAGAATAACCTCTTTTAGGAAATAGAGATTGAGAGCCAAAAACATGAGTTTCCTTCCTTTAATTATTTTTAGAGAAGTCAATCACAACTTACCAAAGATTTCAAGAAAAAACAGAAAGTAGATTTTTCATTTTTAGAAAAGTGAATGTTTGTGTTGATCAGAAAAAAAAAATTTCACGAAACACATAAAAAAAATTCAAAGAATAAACAAAAACAAAAACACAAAATAAAATAAACAAAAATACTAAAAATAACAAAAAACAAAACACAACACAAAACAACAAACAAAACTTTTAACCATTATCTTTCTCCTGGTCAGATACTTCAGAGACTAGATCTGCCCATGAGATTTTTTGCTTTTCATTATTTCCCCAATTTAAATTTTTCTTCGCCTTACCTATTTCTTTTGTAGGAAAAATTCTTAAATTAGGGCATTGATTTTTCAAATGTCCAGGCATATTTTTCATTATTATGTATGAACACCTTACATTCAAAAACATGAAAATGTGATAAAATAGGTGTTCTCCCCTTAAGAAGCTCAAGGGTGTTTTATTTAATTTTGATCTGATATCCACTCTATTCAGAACATAACATGCAGTGCTAACTGCTTCAGCCCAAAAATATTTAGGAAGTGAATATTATGCCAACATGGCTAGAGCGGCTTCTATTAATGTTCTATTCTTTCTTTCAACTACCCCATTCTTCTAAGGGGTTCTAGGTGCAAAAAAATTATGATCAATTCCTTTTTCTTTACAAAAATTCTCAAATTTTTTATTTTTAAATTTACCGTTGTAATCACTTTGGATTATTAAAATCTCACATCCTAATTTCCTTTGAATCCAAGTCAAAAAATCTATAAACTGCTCAAATGATTCACTCTTATGATATAAGAATTTAACCCAAGTTAATCTAAAAAAATTATCAACAATTACAAATTTGTATACCTTCCCTCCTAGACTTATAATTCTAACTGGTCCAAAAAGATCCATATGTAAAATCTTCAAAGGTTTACTAGTTCTAAGATTCTTATTGGACTAAAAAGAGGACTTCACCTATTTTCCTAATTGACATGCATCACAAAGGTGATCCTTAGTAAAGTCTAGTTTTGATATACCTCTAACCAAATCCTTTTGGGTAATTTTCTTAAGATTTTTCATACTAAAGTGACAAAGTCTCCTATACCATAATCATGACTCATCAAAAATAGTTTTCAAACAAGAAGCATTAGGAGTTTTTATACAATTTAAATCTAGCATATAAATATTATTTACCCTTAATCCATACAAAATATTATTTCCATTTAGGCTTAATATGCAACTAGTAAGAAAAATTTTATATTGTATCGTTATCATATAGCTAGCTAATACTCAACACATTATGCTTTAAGCCTTCTACAAGTAACACATTTTCAATGAAAAAATTTTGCAAGTTTTCAATCATACCTGATCCAACCACTTTCCTAGTGGTGTTATCTCCAAGTGTAACCCTACCTCCACTTCTGGCTTCCAGCAATATAAATTGTTTAGTATCTCTAGTCATATGCTTTGAGCAACCACTATTCAAGTATCAAATGCTCTAATGAGGTCTTATATGAGAGCGTACCTATAAAACTATCAAATGTTAGACCTAGGAAAACAAACTAGTTTGGGTTCTCCTTTTGAAAAATTAAAAACAAATACATGTATGATATATCTAGGTTTATGCTTCTTAGGTTTCCACACTAAATGAGTTTTCTTATCCAAATTATAGGTGTGTGTTATATGTCCAAACATTCCATAAGAATAACATTTAACACGATGAAATGGATTTCTCAATCTTTTATAATTACTTTGTCTCTTCCTACGTTGTAAAAAATTTGTATACAAAATAGGATTAGTAAAATCTTCAAGTGTTGGCAGTTTCCTATTTTCCTTAAGAGCTTGCACTTTTAATTTTGAAAATGTGTTCAAATCTTTTAGAATATTCTTATCAAAATTTTAAATAGTGCTCTCTGTTGTCTAATTCATCCTTAAACCTTTTAAATTTTTTTCTAATTGAGCATAGAATGATTTTAAAATTTCATTCTACTTATTTAAGTCATCAAATTTATCAAGTAAGCTCATGTGGTTGTTATCTATCAATGTATGATCTTTCTTAAGGATTTTGTATTCTCTTTGCAATTCTTATAATTCTAAATTCATACTAGCATGCATTTTCTTTATCTTCCAATATGCATCATAATTTTTTTCAGAAACTTCTAACAATTCAGCATAGGTTAAGTTGCATACCTCTTCTTGATCTGACTGATCAAGATTATTGGCCATTAAGTACAAATTGGTGACTTCCTCATCCTTTTCTATTTTTGAGAAATCTAAAGCCGAGTCCACCTAAAAAGCTCTTTGGAATCTCTTCTTACCCTTCTTCACATTTGGTTTCTCCTCTGCCTTCTCCATGCTATGAGTGGCCTTTAGGTTTGAGCAATATAATTTTATATATCTAGGTTTCCTGTATTCATAGCAAAAGATGTCATTAGAAACCTTAATATTCTTATAAAATTTACCTATATTCCACTGCTGGCGCCTCTTCTACTTTCTTTTAAGAAAGCTCCTGAATTGCCTAGTCATCAAGGCAATGTCATCCTAATCCTCAGGTTGTGATAGATCACTCACAGATTTCTCCACTTTCAGTGCAATATTCTTCTTCTTTTTGTTGTTCTCCTACATCAATCTTTCTTTGACTCACTCATTACTCATAAGAAATTAGTGATCCAAGAAGATTGTCAATAGAGTAAATATTTAAATCTTTAGACTCTGTAATAGCAGTTATTTTTGCATCATAAACAGTAGGAAAATAACAAAAAATTCTATTAACCATTTAAGCGTTCGTTAGTTCCCTACCTAATACATGCAAAGAAGTGACTATCTAAGTGAATCTTGTGTACATGTCTGAAATAGATTCATTGGGTTTCATGCGAAATAATTCATAGTCATGTAACAAAATATTTAGTCCATATTGCTTTACTTTGTTAGTCCCTTCATAAGTAATACAAAGTCTATCTCAAATGTCTTTTCCACTTTTGCAAGTGGAAATCCATATGTAGTCTTCTGGCTTAAGTGTACAAAAAAATTTGTTTAAATATTTTGCATTTAACTGTACTAAGTCCCATTGTTCTACAGTCCACTTAGCAAAGGGTGTTTCAACACTAATACCATCAACTAATCTAGTTGGTTTTGTATATTCTTCTTGAACTAAAATCCAAACATGATAATCTAGTAACTGTAAAAATGTAAACATGCGTGTTTTCCAAAAATCGAAAGATATGTTATCAAATAAATGAGGTCTGGTGATTGAATACCATTTAGATGTGTTTCGGTTTTCAAAAGTAGCCATGCTCGTTTATCAAAAAGTAGTCTAAACTTATGATTTTGAAACAAAGCTCTCATACCACTTGTTGATTCTTATTGAATTTTGAATATCCCAATGCTAACCAAGAGGGGCGGTGAATTAGTAATTTTAAAAATTACTTCTTAGATTTTAAAATTTGAAACTGATTGATTAAAAAAGGCAGGTTAATTAAAGTTTCAAAAATAAAACTTTTCAACCATAAAATTAAAATAACATGCAGTAAGTAAGCAGTAGAAATTAAAATAACACAAAGATTTATAATGGTTCGATTAAACACGACCTAAATCCACTCCTTGAAGAATCCCTCTTTAGGTATTGCACAATTACCAAAAGTGACTCTCCTTTTTCCCCCATAGCAAGGCGAAGAAGCCTTTACAAAACTCGCTTCCACCAATCCCCGGCACAGGATAGAACTATCATCCTTTCACACCCTCCAAGTGTAGGCAGAGAACCTTCATCCTTTCACACCCTCCAAGTGTAGGTAGAGTACCTTCATCCTTTCATACCCTCCAAGTTTAGGAAGAGTACCTACGTCCTTTCACACCCTCTAAGTGTCGGTAGAGAACCTTCATCTTTTCACACCCTCCAAGTATAGTTAGAGTATATTTATCTTTTCACATCCTACAAGTGTCAGTAGAGAACCGTCGGCTATTCACATTCTCCAACTCTCGGCAGAAAACCAAATCTTATATGAATATCTTCTCATGAGAAATCTATAAAGATAAGAGAAACAATGATAACCAAAATTATAAAGAGATCCTTACCTTTGAGTAACCTTATGAAACCTTCACACTTCACTTGAAAATTTACATATATAATTTTGGTTATCATTGTTTCAAATATTCTCTCACACTCACTCCTTCAATTTCCCTTGAAAATTTACATATATAAAGATAAAGATTAATTCACGTCAGTTTCAGATGGACATTTTATACCAAAGATGTGAAAAACCATCCAGAAAATTGAATTTTTCAATTTAGAGCATACATGATCGTACAGTACGATCGTATGTTCGTACGTACGAATAATTCAAATACTGTTGAATACAAACTTATTATGAATCGGTATAAAATCATTTTGTAAGCGATCATCGTCCAGTACAAACTAAGTTCATCTAGGATGAATAGTTAAAAATTTTCAAATTTTGTACGTACAAAACGTCAGGACGAAATGAGAGAGAACAGACCTGAGACGTTCGTCCTTCTATACAATAGGGATCATCTTGTACGATACATAATTAGTAAAAAAATTTCATGCGAGAATAGACCCGAGTCGTTCATCCCTGTACAAAAAAATGAGATCATCTTATACGATCCACACTTATAAAAAATATTTTCATTTATGTTCATTCAACTGCTCATCAGGAAAAAAAACTGACCAGATCATCCCGTACGAAGTGATATCGTACAGTATGATCAATTTAAAAAATGTGAATTTTAATCTCTCCCCGGGTGTGTGTGTGCTCAGATACTCAATTACAATCACACTCTCTTAGACTCAATAAAATGAAAAATACATACTTCAATTACAATAAACTCTAAATTGATTTTGATTTGAAATCTTCTACAATCCGGACTATGATTTTCCTGAAATGTTAGTACACATAAGAGAAAAATAATTCTTCTAAAATATGTTAGGAGAAATAATAATCAAATCAATAATATTTGGAATCATAAAAAACAAACAAGTTGCAAGAATATCAAATATGTAAAACTAAGTAGCAACTATCTCAACAGAAAGGAGTAGGAGAAGAATTCATTACCTTAATCATATTTTTCTTCTCTAGCAAAAGATGATAGTTGATGGAAGCGATTTCTACCCAAGAACATAGGATTCACTACTACATCAAGAACTTCAAAATATATACTTCAATAATAGTGGTAATTAAAGCATCTTCCTTCCATTACTTTTCCTTATTAACCCTTCGCCTCATACGATGGTTCATGTTACGACGTAGAGACTTAGTTACTCCTTCACTCTAGAAGATGAACCCATCTTAAAGTTCTTAAGGACATGTAACTCATGATTTAAAGGAAACTTTCCTATATACTTTTTAAGAGATTGAAAGAAAATAAAACAAGAAATTATTGAGGTTTTAGTAGCCACGAGTGTATCCACAGACCTGCCCTCGATGTTGACTTGGATGGTAACTAATATGATAGAGTCATCAATCATTATCACCACTTCAATCTATAGTGCAGTGAATGTAAATTATACATTCTCAAAACCTATTCCAAATTTGATCTAAGTGCCCTCAGCAGACTGGGCACGGGTGATATTGAAGTTAAAAATTAATTTGCCAAACATTTTCTTTAATTTATCCCAAAATTTGTATCAATTATTGAACTTAATGAACTCAAATTTGATGCTCAATCAGAAGATCACATTAAACTTAATTTGCTCAATTTTTAAGGGAATTTTTATGGTCCTTATAAAGGACACTACTCAGCAAGGATAGAATGTAAAGGGTATAATCGTACTATCTTGTAGGATAAAATGGTCATAGACCTTTGTACTCTTTGCCAATGGGCCAATGGAAGGGTAGATGAGATCATACATATGATTCACCATTGAGGATAGTAGCTTTCACCTATACACCTTGATAGGTAATAATATGTATAACTTGATCAAAATCATAAGATTTCCCCCACCTGATACATCAACTTGAGTGAGGTTTATTTTGATGTGGGAGTCAGTTTTCCATGTGTGTAAGCCCCCGTGGTTAATTACATCTTAAGCCGAGGCCTAAAAAGACTCTCAATTAAGGACTATATATTATTCTCCCGAATGGGATTGGCATATATGGAGGAGTCTAAGAACTTCTTATTCAAAGGGGAGGAAAGGTACAACTTAGCTTAGTCAACGTACATGGCTCATATCATCATTCAAAAGGACTAAGATAGTGAAAAGAAACTAGAGAAAAGACAACACTATACTCTGAGCATATAAAAGAGAAAGATGGAGGTGGCATCATCCATGTGACACAAATAGTTGGGACTTATAGCCTCTGAAGGATAGAGGACTTACCCGATAATGAAGCATACTACAAAACACTAATAGTAGTAGCCTTGAACCCTAAATATGGAATGGGTTTAGTATTCTACACACAATACTAACACCCATGTCATATCTAATGCATTTTGAACTTATATCATGCCTAAAAATATAAGCTAGCTAACCACCTAATCCTATAAAATCCGTATTGCCCAGTCTTTAATAAAATATGGGTGGATGGCTGACTCTTTGGAAATTAAGGTCGACATCTAGAGAGGTTCCTAAGTGTCCATGTACTTATGAATGATAGAATTCTTCTAAGACTAATATAATTAATTTTTTTTAGTTAGTTTCTAATACAATGCATACTAGTTAAAACCTTTAAATTAAGGTTGTATGAAATTTTAAAAAGGTTTATAAAAATAATTTTTTTAGAAAACTAGACTTCCTCAGGTTCAATACCTCAATCTCATAGGTCGGATTATCTGAACTCTACTCGCATGTGAGGAAGTGTCTAAACAAGGAAATAGAGGAATGCAATAATATGCATGTTTCCTTAGATGACCTCTGACTTATTCCCAAGATCATTATCTTTCTATGTTATTTAATTCTTGAAGTTTTAAATTTTGATTATGAGTAGAAATATTTTATTCTTAAAGAGCCTAGTGAAATCAGGCACATAGACATGCAAGAAAAAAACTTATAAAAGTATGCAATTTCTACTACGCAAGCAAAATAAATACATCAATAAAATATTAACCATAATAAAAAGCATATCCAAAAGTCTATGGTAAGTGCCATATAATATACAACATAGGGTATGTATAAAAGTAATAGTGTTCAGGCTCCACCGACAACAACCTGGATTATATCCTTATAAAATGACATAAGTCTTAAAAATAAGGCATTTAATCTTGATATTTGTCTTCTGGTCCTTTTATGGATCGCATTCCTTCAATCTTATTATGGTTCATTATCCATAGGGAATTCAAATGAAAAGAAATTCTCTATAAATGGACTCTCTTTTCTCTTTGGATTCCTAATATTTTAAAAATGTCTCATTTTTATAGACTTTCACAACTCTTTAATTCAAATACATTACATCAGAAAAAGGAAAATCTATACTCTCTTGTAGGGTTATCCTAAGCAGTTAAAATAAAATATCCCAAGCAATTATATATAAAAATAAAAGTACTCATGCCATCCATACTTGACCATGCTCTTGTTTATTTTGAGACTAAGCGGCTGAAGCACCTATGGCAATTTTATATATTTAAATGAAGCCCAAACTTCTTGAGATCACCTCCAAAGGTCAGGAATGACTTAAGAAAGTGTTTTCAAGTGTTTAGGATATTTGTGAAACTTTTTTTTAATAATTTTAATTAATTAATTTAAATAAAGGGAGTGTTTTAATACAAATTAAATTAGTGTTCAAATTAACATCAAATTAAATTGATTTTAATTTTTTTGCTTTAAGGATTAAATTTTGAAGAGTTTGATATATTATTTGAAATTTTTGGGTTTAATTTAGATTTATTAGAACTTTTTGAAGTTTTTGGGGTTTAATTAAAGGGGTGAATTAGGGTTTATTAATTAAGTGACTTAAAGTGTCCTAAAACATTTCTAGAAAATTCTTGGGTGTTTTAGATATGTTGACATCATTTTTGTATGAGGTCACCAAGACCCACTTGGGTTTCTTCCTAGTGACTTAATTATTGTAAAGTGTCCACTTCCTAATCATTTAGGTCCTAGGTAAGACCCAATTCACTCCCAACCAAACTCAACTCCACCTTCTAATCCAATTCCTGGTTCAACTACCAATCAATATTCATTCAACCACCTATCAACATTCAATTAATTCCTAATCATAATTCACTCAATTCCCAATCAACATTCAATCAATTCACAATCAATATTCAATTAATTACTTCCAAATTCCATCCAATCATCAAAAATCATCTCTTTGATTAATAACGACATGGATAAGTCACTTCTAATCATCCAAATCAAAAATCCAATCCAATTCTAAAATTTCAAACCAAATCTAAAGGCTAAGGATTGAGGTCTTGAAACTCTTTCTATGAGAATTTTCAAATTCTATGGATTTCATATTAATTAGGCATGCCTCTAAGGTCAACCATCCAAATTTGAGCTCAATCCAACATTCCTAGACCCTAAAATTGAATCTTTTTCCAAAGGTAGCAAAACCTTTATTTATTTATAGTTTATTCCACTAGACTTTCCATCCAATGGATTTTCGCCTTGAGACTCTTTCCAAACCTTCCAACCACACCTATAACCTCCATTAGGACCTAATAATTAATAGCATTTTTTCAAATTCAATTTGACCCAAAATTGACCAGTTGTTAAAATACCTAAAATATCCTTTAAGGGGATTCTTGTTCTTTGCCCCAAAATCCAATGCGACCTAACCATATCAAACTACAAATTCTATTCCAATAGATCCTAAATGACTTTAGGAACACATTGGACCTAAACATATCCTTTGGTTTGACCTGGTTAACCAACTCAACCATGGTCGACTAAAATGCCCCCATGAGGGATCAAATGGAAATCTCAAGCCAAATCAATTCCTTTTGGCATGATACCATCTCTATTGAGTTCAAATACCCAATTTAAACTTAATCAACCCAACTCTTGCCCTTAGGTCAACTTGGTTGACTACGTCAACCAAGTTTGACCAACTTCCCATGGACCTCTACCCATTAAATTATCTTGATCAAGGCCTTTCCAAGCCTATCCAAACCCATTGGGTGACCTACTAGGTGTTTAAGAGGCCTCCCTTGGAGACCCAAGCCTTAGCCCACTTAGATTAGGCATTTGGCTTGACCCAAGTGTCAAAGGAGATGTTCCCCTTAATCCATTTTCCAATCCTAGCCTAATTAAACCTAACCAATGGTGGCATTTGGTCTCCCTTGACCCAATACACCTCTCTTAGCCAACCAAATAATTATGTCAACTAGGGCCAAGAATTAGGCTAACCCAAAGTGCCCAAAACCACCTAAGGATAAGCCAATTCCTAACCTAGCCTTCACCAAACTCAATAAACACACTCATTAGATAGCCCTAGGTCCAATACACCTACCCTAGTCAGCCCAATCCTTGGGCTAATTTGGGTCAACCTTTAGGCTAGCCCAAAGTGATCAAAACCCAAGCCATCTCCCACCTCAGGGCAATTCAAACCCAATTGCCACTTGTATTGGGTGCACCAAAACTTAACCCACCTCCCACATCCGACCCATGGTCTGACTTGACTTGGGTTGAGCCCAAACCAACCCAAACCAAGAAGGTTTGGGTTAACTCGAACTCTCCAACCATGCCAACTCCTCCCAAACACAATTAAGCACGTATTCAAGCTCAATATGTCACTAGTGGCCCTTCAATTACATGAGTGGGCTAAATATGGGGTAATCCACCAGATGCCCCCATTTGAATTCAACCCTTCAAAAACTTTCCCTAGAGCTCCCCAAGTTCTCCTCTTCTATTCTCCATTCTCGCAGCATCTTTTGGTCATTAATTAGAGCGAGTTATGCCGAAGTCCATCCACGGTCCGCTCAAAGTCATACCTCCGGCCATCCTTCGATCTCGGTGTCGGAAGGAGAAATGTTTGCCTTCCCCTTATGAAGCTTTGCAATAGAAAAAACACATCAATTGGCACTTCCTCCATGGTAAAAATCCTCTCTTGACCTCCTAGATAGGTAGTCCGATCAAGTGTGAAGGAAACCTTCACCCCAACGGATTTCCACTTTTGGATTGAAGGTTTCCACTCTCTTGAAATTTAGAGAGTTCACTAGTGGGATCACCCGGATCACACCAAAGAATGTGTATGACTTTGGGTTTGCACATGATATTGATGACACAATCCTAACTGTTGATTTCAATCAATGGTTAAGAGTATATCCTATGGTTCTGGAGCTCATTTGATCCCGACCATTTAATCTTCCATCCAATTGCTATGGTTAATCTGACCGTTATAAAGTCAACTGCTAATCATTGCCCCGCCAATCATGAGATGTCACATGGAAAAGTTCGGCTAACTGGGTAGTTATCTATTTATTAAATCCTGAAATAAAAGGGAAATTTCAAAAAATTAGATCTCTCAATCCATTTGTCCAAATTAGGTGTTCTTAGGCTCGTTGGAAAGATCTCATAAAGATCTATAAAATATCTATGGTCCCAATCCTTAACTACATTTGTATTAATCCTAATTTTAATTTGAATATTTTACTTATTATTGCATTTGTGCATTTAATTGAAGTCACCATGGCTTGGGACTTTGTTAGAGTGAATTTGGACATATCCCTGACATGTCCAAATTTTTCCTCCCCTATTTAAGGTTTCTAAAGGCAAGTTATTACAAATTTGGGTTCAAGAGTCAAGGTTTAACCCTAGGATTCAAATTGTGGTTATGATCTTTCACATGGGATTTAGGGTTTGATTTTTGGTGTGATGATAATACTTAGCATAAGGAGTGTAGAGCCATAGATTTTTTCACAATCAGAACTTAGTATAGATCCCTAGGATTTTTTTTAAGGTGATTTAAGAGTCACCTTAGGTGGATTGGTTAGACACCTTAGTTAGGCCCACTTGGGCCCAAATTCAAAAAGTTTGGACCTTGAGATCAAGTGATCTCATGGTCCAAGTTTCATTGGATTTGGTGCACATTTGGCCCACCAAATAGGAATCCCAAAATTCCCTAATAGATTTGACCTAAAACCCTAAATAATTCATTACAAATTGACATTAAATTCAGAAAATTCACTTAAGGTCTCTAATTGATCATATTTCAACCATCAATACAAAAACAAATAAGACTCCAGTTAGTTAACCCTTAATTTTACCTTAATTCAAAATTTATGATAAATAAATAATTAGTTACAATTAATTAAAAACTCAAAAAAAAATTCTCAAACACTTGATAATCCCTCCTTAGATCATTTCTAATTTTAGAGGTGATTTTAAGAAGTTTGGGATTCATTTGGATTCAAATCATTAAGAAGCCCACTAATTAAAATAATTTTAAAAATTCAATAAATCCCCAAATTTCCAAAATTCATAACTTTCTACATAAAATTTCAAAATGATCAAACTCAAAAGCATTTAACTCAAATTAAAATCTAATATTTTAAAAAAATGTCAAACCTTCAAAAATCAGTCAAAGTCAAAAGTCAACAATCTAGTCAAAATTAAGTCAAAACTTTAAAAATTCATAACTTTTCATAAAGAACTCCAAATTAAGCAAAACTAATAGCCTATATACTCATCATAAGGTCTAATATTTATTAAAAATTTGAAACCTTTAAAATTAATTTATTTTTAAAAGTCAACTTTTAACCCCTTAATTAACACATTAAAATAATTCCAATAATTCTAAAAAAATTCAATAATTCATTAAAATTCTAGAAAATTTTAATTTGATTAATAAAATCACTTAACTAATATTCTAATACATAACAACAACTCGAGAGATAAAGTTTACTGGATGGACTACTTCGAGCTGCGGGGCTACGTGTCCTTAGTAGGCCTAGTTTCTTAAGCCTGGTGGCACAACACCACGAATGAATTCAATGGAGTGTTAAACATCAAAATTAGGTCACTTTTAATTATTTAACTAAATAAAAATATTTAATTCAACTACATCAATAAGGTTTTTTGGATGGACTACTCCGGACTGCGAGGTTACGTGTCCTAGGGAAGTCTGGTTCCTCGAGCCTTGTGGCACAATGCCACAAACTTGTTGATGGAAAATATAAATTAAATTAAATTTTAATATTAATAATTAATTAATATTAATCAACCCTTAATTTCTAACAAACTAAATCAACTTAATTAACCCTAACTACTACTAATAACCTAGGCCTACGAGGTCATTAACTTAGCCCCAAAAAAGGTGAAATAAACTTCATGGCCTCGGTGAGCAACAAAAGTAGAAATCACCTAATAATTAAAAGACACCTAAATCAACCTTTAATATATTAATACTTAAGCTCAAATATAAAGTTTTCCTTCAGTCTTCAACAAACTCAAACACTAGACAACTCCAACAAACAACCCAATTTAGGGTTTACCCTAGCCACACGATCTTTAGTACACACTTTAGATGGTTTTCTAGGATAACCAACTCTAGATCTAGGTTAGGCCGGTGTTTACTTTTCTATTGTGTGCCAAGTTTTTGAGATTTCATTACATGTTATGATTAAAATTATTTGATGTGTTTGTTTACTTCTACTGCACTCTATGGATTGATGATGTTATCAACGATTAGCTTTCCCTTAAGTTAAGAACAATCTAGATGCTCACTAAGTTTTTTATAGGTGGTCATGCTTATGTAGGGCAATAAAGGAGGCTACATAAATAATAAATATAACTGCTACAAGTTCTTCAACGGCTTAGCCCAAAAAAAGAGTATGGCAAAGTAAGTTTACTTTTCAAAGTATATACATATAACTGCTTGGGAATTAATTTGATTTATTAAATACTCAGGATAGCCCTGAAGGAGAGTCTAAAATTTTTATTTTTCTATGAATGTATATTATTTGAGAAATGAGTTATAAAATTTGCACTTTGAGTTTGGAATACACAGTCCAAAGTTGGATTCTAAAGAAGAAAGGATACACCTTAAGGGATACTCCTCTTTCATTTGAAAGCCTAAGTTTGGATCACTTTCATACCCAAAATAGAAAGAATAATATCCCCTTCGAGGGAAGAGTTTTCCTTTTCCATTTGGGTATTTAGCTACAAAGAATCCAAGGAGATCGAAGGAGAGAAGACTGAGGAATCAAAGACAAAGAGTATCCCACACAAAGTCACTTAAATTTGTACTAGAATTCAAATCCGGGTTGTGGTTAGGAGTGCCCGACCACTTTTAATTTTTGTATTTATGGGTTGTAATAAGAAAGGCAGTTTGCCTATAAACATTTATTAATTGGTCTGATTATATTTGATGTATTGACTTGATGTGATTGCTATTAGAATTTTGCCTACTTTTCTTAATTTTTTGGCAATTATGTGTCGCTTTTGATTTAGCCTGAATACGCCAGGCTTGCGAGGATTTGAAAAACTCTTTTACTTGTAATCAAAATTTAGAATTTTAGGAGTTAAATAACATAGAAAGATAATGATCTAGGGAATGAGCCAGATATCATCTGGGGTCGCATGTATATCGATGCATGTTTTGCTCCTTGCTTTAAGACACTTCATGCCTGTGGATAGAGTCTAGATAATCCAACCTATGAGGATGAGGTGCTAAATATGGGGAAGTCTAGTCTTCTAAAATAGTATTTTTAAGCCTTTTTAAAAAAATTTAAGTATTTATGATTTTGGTATTTTGACCAGCACGCATTGTATTAGAAACATATTTAAAAGAGTCTAAATTTTAATTGCTTCTATCATTAGCATTTTCACCCAACATAAGTTGAGGGGCCACTTAGGACAATCTTTAAACATCGGCCCCAGCTCTCAAAAACCTTAATAAAAAATGTTTCTATCACTCTTTCATAAAATGACCAAAATAATGGATTTAAAACTGATTAGGTGGATAATTGGCTCCCCAATCCAGGTTAGGGTAATTCCAGATTTTGCATTGCATTAGTTAGGTTCGAGTCACCAATATGTGGTGCCCAATTTAGATTTAGGATCTGAGATAGATTTTGAATCATATGACCCTAACCTTTCGGGAATACAATCCTAAATTTCTAGTAAAACACTCAACTCAAATTAAATATTCTTTCAATCCAAAACTTAAAACCCAACACTTAGATTAGGATGGGACACTTATAGATTATTCCAGAATCTCAAAGTGTCCCCTACTCTTCCTTCCTTGACTCTGAAAATAAGTGCTCTAATTTGATCCATTCCCACTTGAAATTCTAAAATTCAC
The DNA here is from genome assembly GCF_001605985.2 of Dendrobium catenatum. Classification (NCBI taxonomy): domain Eukaryota; kingdom Viridiplantae; phylum Streptophyta; class Magnoliopsida; order Asparagales; family Orchidaceae; genus Dendrobium; species Dendrobium catenatum. The sequence continues at coordinate 1,616,384 of NW_021318777.1, forward strand.
TTCCTTTGATATCACATCTAGAAAAATTTTTAATAAAATTTTATCATTATTTTATTCAAGAGTATTCGTAAGAAATTCTAATTTCCTAGAAAACCCACATCCACTTTTTTTAAAATCAATTTTCAAAACTCAAAATTAATCTTCTTCAAAAAAATCAAGTCGATAACGATCAGTGTTATCATATTCCATCGATCGATAATAATTAATGTTTTCTCTCCTTGGAAACATATATCTTTTATTATTATGGTAGATATGGAATATGAAATTAATAAACTCCCATCTGGGTTATAGTGGTTGAATATTCATAGAATCTCATTTCAACCCTTTAGGATTGTAAATGATTCTTATTTGAATTCGACTACTACAATCAGGAAGATAACTTTCAATTTTATCATTTGAATCTGTTAGCAAATGATATCGTTACCTTAAGGGGCAATAAATTTTTTAGAATGAGATATTTGATTTTGAGACTATAAATTTAAAACTTAAATTTCTCAAATAAGATCAATTTTTTTAAAACCACTTTTAAAAAATACCACCTACAAAAAATGGCACCCCCGATGGGACTAAATCTCTCTCACCATCTCTAATAATGGCAAAATTTTTGTTTCATTAGTAGTATTGACTACCCTTCATTCATTGGTCCCTCTACCCATTTCTCCGTTGGGTGAGTGTGGCCAACATCAAAAAAAAACTTGTCAAAAAGAGAGGTCATACCTCTATCAAAACATTGGATTTTGACATTCTGCCCCTAAGTCAATTGGTGGGGCGATAACATCAAATTAGACATTTAAAATCTCCTTCCCAAATTTATGAACCTATGTTATTGAATTTGACTCAATACATTGAGTTTTAAAATTGTAAGGAGCTCTGTTTATCTTAGTCCCAAGATATTCAATTTCTCAATATTTTTGTCTTGACCTTTCATTTCCATTTGACTCATGGAATGGAGAGAGTTGGGCAACTAATTTTTCTTGAATATTCTCCCTATTTTGTAAGCCTCCAGATGGGATGAAAGTATGACCTGATGTGTTTCAAAATTTGGAAGAAGTTCACTTTTAATTTCAAAATCAAGATCTTTCTAAAATCATTTTCAATCTTAATTTGAAATCTACACTACTCTATGATATCGTGCATTGTCTTTTTGTGGGCTAGTATATATTGTGAAGATTTCACCTCTCATTAAACTCATAACTAACCTTTGTATTCTATCATTCTATGTCGGGTTGTAGTTCTTACAACTTGGTATATATGATAGAACCTAAATTCTATTATGACTTTCAATTTTCTAAAAAAATATTTCTTTCAAAAATATTTAATTCCAATCCTTTTCTTCAATTTTAGAAACTCGAATTATGTGACAATGGATGGCAGGTTGATCTTCTTCTTTGATAGAGACCTAGTCTATGAGCAAATTAATTTGGGAAGTAACATACTGTTCTGGATGAGTTTCAACACTCTTGAACTTTCAATGAATGGCAATAACATAATTGATTTGGATGTTACTAAGGAAGTCCCTCCTGTAGTAGAGCTGATTGTGGGGATGGGACCTATTCTCCCTATTTCCAGTGATGAGGAGAAGCAAAATGTGTTGACTGTTGATCCCCTTACCATTATTAAGTCTATTTTTTAGGAGGGATCAAGCTTTGGGATCCCGTTTACTAATGAAAATCAAAGGAACAACTACTTGAGAAGAGTAAGGAAGAAGATAACTAAGTCAAGGAAAGTTATTGCAGCCAACACTCTAGGTCATGTAGAGCCTGAGGCTGTCAAGGATTTGCCTATTCCTGTTTCCTTTCCCATCCTTAAAGGGTCATTTTTACCCCCTCACACTACTCAAGGGAAGGAGAGGGTAGCTAGGATAGCTAGCTCCCCACCATGCCTGGTTGACTACTCAACCAAAAGAACTCCTAAGAAAAAAGAACCTCCAAAGGATGAGAACTTTAAGGAATATAATCCATACTTGTGTTGTCTAATCTAGACAAATAAAGGAAGAGTACATAAGGAAATTAAAGAGAGTTATCTCCCATCGCTTCCAAAAGGAAATCTTAAAAGTGGAAGAATCTGAGGCTAAGAATTTAACTCCTTAACCTGTTAGAAAAAATAAGAAGTTTGTTCGACAGCCTGCTACCTCAATAATGGTTGATGGTTACTATTAGGTGCCACGCCTTCCATCTTCCAAAATGGAGGGTATCGTACTTATTAGGTCTGAGAAAGGCCATCATCCTACTTGTAGGCCACCAGTCCCTTCTCTAAAATTTAAGAAGTTGGCCTCAGTGGTGGTGAAAACTAAAAAAAACTTTTGAAGTTAAGATAACGATTAATGTTAAGGGTAAGAGGCCCAAGTCTCTCGAAAAGAATTTTGTTCCTAAGAAGAATAAGTTGGATATTCATCCATTATTGTACAAAATACCTAGGTTCTTTGTCTAGTTGACATAGATTCCAGCCAGTATTTCTCCAGCCCCAGTCAGTTCAGTTGATACTCGTACTGATGTCCAAGTTGTTACAGTGGATAGTGTTCCCACTGCCAGTCCAGTTAATATTCCAGTCACCAATCCCGTTAATGTTCTAGATAGTTTTTATTAATGTCAATATGTCGTTCTTGGGCTCCCTACTTGGGGGTCTGAGGACTTTACCTTACCCGGTGTAGGAGCTATTACCCTCAAACTCTTGCATCACCTCCTGAGGTATACATCTCTCGCCAAGTAGAGGATGCAACCCCTCTGACTACCAGTTTAGGGATAGTCGAGGGGGAGGGGATAGACCTGGACCAAGAGATGGTTGATAAGTCATCTTTAGAACCTTAAACAGTTGATATAGATTATAGACCATTCTATCTAAATTACAACCAGATGAACTGTTTGATATGGTGGAATATAAGGGATACTTACCCCTTGATCCTAAATCAATAAGAGACAGATCAATCGATAAGATAGTCTAAGAGATAAGGGACATCCTATAAAAGAAAGAAGGAATAATGACTTTCGATCCTAACTTAGATGATTTGTTAATGGAAGTGGATGAACCCACTGGTAGTATCTACATGGTTGAGACTAGAAGGGTCAAATAAGGAAACTGAACCAAGTAAATTCCAATCTAGTAAGGAGTAAGATTAAGCTATAGCTGATTCAGATTTTCATGAGTCAGTAAGAGCCAAATATGAGTAGCACATAAAGAACCTAGAGATACAAGTCGCAGATATATTACTATAGAATAAGAAAATACAAGAACGACTAGATAAATTATAGGAGTCTTCACTTCAACTATAATAATCTGTTTGAGAGATCTCTAAAAGAGCTAAGAAGGCAGAATCTAGTTCTAAAGCTCCTGAGTTAGTGCCAGCTGTCCCTCCCTGACTATCTAAGGCACCTCTAGTCCAATCTATAATTCTTAGAGTTCCTCCAGCACCACCCCAAAAAGATCTTATGTAACTCATTGAGGACTAGGTAAGGGAGGTCTTAGCCCATTCACAAGGAACTACATCTATTTCAAAGGGTAGACCCTACCCTAAAGAATATGATTTGGTTCCTTATCCTAAGGGCTTTGTGCCACTATCTTTTAAGATTTTCATTAGAATTGGAAACCTGAGACAACATATGGCCCCCTTTCAAGCATGCTATTACAACATGAGGGTCATATGCTTTACTATTTTGCCAATTTGTCAGTAATCTCTCTATATTACTTTTGAATGATATGCTGATCTGCCCAACGGATCAATGAGAACCTTTAATGAACTAGAAAATCTATTCATAAAGAGATTTTTTTGGAGCACAACAGCATACTATAGTGGGCGATCTAGTCATTAAAAAGCAAAAGTCGGGGGAGTCTTTGGTTGAATACATCTTGAAATGGAAAAACCTCTCAATGAAGTGTGAATCCTAATTACAAGAGGAACCCGCAGTGGAGATTCTTTTATAGAATATCCATGGGCCAATTGCTTTTCTCCTGAAGGGTTTCACAATTAAAACTTAAAAAAAAAACATCTAAATAAGGCTAGTAATCTGCAAGAAGAGGCTCCAAGGAAACTATTCTTATGAGATCAGTTTGATGAAAAGAAGGGTCCTAAGCCTGTAAAGTCTTTTGAGAAGAAAGCTACAATTTCAGTAATTGATAAGTGAGAAAGGTCAATCATAAACCCAGTGTTGTACCATCACCACAGATTCAAAAATAACCATTTCAAATTACTCCCCAGCCTCCTAAGGAGCCTTACTCAACCTACTTTAAAGAGAGGTTGGCTAGACCATACCCCTTTAAGAGAGAGTCAGCAAGGAAGATCTTTAGGAGTCTTCAAAAAAAGCTAGACTTTCAGATGTCTGAAGCTAGAATGACAGAAGAGGTAGACAAGAAAGATGATCCCATGTATTGTCCTTACCACCGCATGTTGGGTCATCTAATTGAAGATTGCATTATTTTTAAAGACTGGATAAAGAAGAACTTCAGGCAAGGTAACATCATCATCCTTAAAGAATATATGGTAGATTCAGAACAAGCTTCAGTCAAAATAATTTCAAGTAACACTCTTAACACTTCTCTGTCCAGAACAAGCTTTAGTCTAAACAATTTCAATTTTAGGAAGAACTTTCTGAGCAATTGAGAAAGATACGATTGATGTTCAAAAGGGAGAATTAACTATGAAAATTGAAGACCTGGAGGTGACCATTAATATATTAAAATTTATAAAACTCCCTCAAGAAAGGAAATAAGATTGCTTTAGGGTGGATTTGGAGGATGCATTAGTAGAACATCTCAAAGAAAATTTATTGGAAGGAGAAGTGATTGAAGAAGAAGAAGATGAGCAAGTGCAAAATATATTTAATAGGTCCATTAAAACAAAATTTACAAAAGAAAGTTGAAACAAAGAACATTTTGAATTGTTGGAAACTTCATCTTTAAATACAACTATGAAACCATCTATTGAAGAGGCTCTAGCTTTAAAACTTAATGCTCTACCTTGTCATCTTAATTATGCATGTTTGGGCAAAAACTTCACCCTTCCTATAATATCTTTTGCAAATCTAGAACAATATCAAGAGATTGAATTGATTAAAACTTTAAGTAAATATAAAAAATCTTTTGGGTTGATTATTGCTGACATTAAAGGAATTAATCCTTCCATTTGTAAGCATAGAATCTTAATGGAAGCAAACTCTATGCATAAATCTAATCATCAAAGAAGACTAAATCATTCAATGAAAGATGTTATTAAAGCAGATATTCTTAAATGGTTAAATGTTGGGATTATCTACCCAATTTTTTATAGTTCTTGGGTTAGTCCAATTCATTGTGTTTCTAAAAAAGGAGGATTGACTGTTATATCAAATGAACAAAATTAAATATTACCCACTAGAACTATCACAGGTTAGAGGATTTGTATGACTATAGGAAAATAATTAAATCAAGTATAAAATATCATTTTTTTGTTGCCATTTATTGATCAAATGCTTGATAGTTTAGCAGGGCATCCCAATTATTACTTTATATATGGATATTATAGTTATCATCAAATACCTATTGCACCTGAGGATCAAGAAAATACTACTTTCATAAGTCCCTATATAATTTTTGCTTTTAGATGAATGTTTTTTGGTTTATGTAATGCTCCTACTATTTTTCAAAAATGTATGATTTCTATTTTTTTCAAACTTAATTGAGTAGAGTATTGAAATATTCATGGATAGTTTTTCTGTATTTGGCATTACATTTCATTCATATCTAGAACACTTAACTACTATTTAAAAAAGATGTGTTGAAACCAATTTAGAGCTAATTTGGGAAAAATGTCAATTTATGGTAACTAAAGGCATTATCTTGGGGCATAAGATATCTAGGAAAGGATTAGTAGTAGACATTGCAAAATTTTAGGTGATTGAAAAACTTCCTCCACTCAACTCTGTTAAGGGGATTAGAGGCTTCTTAGGATATGCTGGTTTTTATAAAACTGCTCTACCATTTGTTAGAGAAAGATGTTCCTTTTATACTTGACTCTGTATATCATAAAGCTTTTAATACTCTAAAGCAACATTTGACTACTATTCATGTTATTATTTCTCCTGATTTGTCTTTACCTTTTGTAGTTATGAGTGATATTAGTAATGTTGCGGTTGGTGCAGTTCTGGGGTAAAAAAGAGATAAGAAATTTCATATTATATTATATGCTAACAAAACTTTAAATTTTACATAATCCAATTATATAACAACTAAAAAAGAAATATTAGATGTTGCTTTTTCTTTTGACAAGTTAGATCTTATTTGATTGGAACTAAGTTTATTGTTTATACTGATCATGCTACCATCAAATATCATATGAAAAAGAAAGACACCAAACCAAGACTGGTTAGGTGGATTTTATTATTACAAGAATTTGATGTATAAATTTTTGATATAAAGGGTACTAAAATTAAATTGCTGATCATCTATCTAGACTTAAACAACTTGCATTAGTTGAGGTTGAAATTAATGAAAACTTCCATGATGAATAATTATTTTCTGAACAAATCTCCATGGTATGCTGATATTTCTAAATTTCATTATAAGTGGAATATTTCATTATGAAATAATGACATCTAAGAAAAGGAAGTTTGTGTGTGATACAAAATCTTACATTTGGTATGAATTCTATTTATTTAAAACTTATAATGATCAAATCATAAGAATATGTGTTCCTAATGAGGAAATAAAGTTCATTATTAGTGAGTGTCATGATTCCAACTATGGGGGCATTTTGGAGGATTTTGCACTACTTCTAAAATCCTTCAAGTTGGATTTTATTGGCCAACCCTATTCAAGGATGTGAATGAATATATAGAAAGATGTGATTAGTGCCAAATGGAAGGCAATATAACTAAAAGAAATGAAATGCCAATGAATTATATTTTGGAAATAGAAATATTTGATGTTTGGAGATTATATTTTATGGGACCTTTTGTTCTTTCGCATGGGAACAAATATACTCTTATTGTCGTGGATTATGTTTCTAAATGGATTAAAGGTACGACAACCTCTAAAGCTGATGCTCAAATTGTGATTAATTTATTAAAGAAAATATTCTTTTCTAGATTTGGGATGGCAAGAGTTTTTTTAATTATTGATGGAGGAAGTCATTTTTGTAATTTAGGGGAAGTTTTAATTGTAGGAAACTCAGAGGATCTTGCTACAGGAACTAAGCAAATAAACCTATCACAAGCACTCACCACATATACATATTATACGGTCTTCTCATAAATAATCACCATAAATATTTGCTAGAGGCTCTCCAAAGACACCTTAAATATGACAATCCATATGCATCAAAAAAGTCTTTCCATATGCTTCTAATGATGATATATTATATTATTTTTATTATTTATTAGGTGTATTCTCTCTTATAATCTTATCAATCGTATAGATATAAAATTTCTATGCATATTTTGAATATGATGCTACTTCTTCTATTCATAAAGAGTTACAAATTTTTATAGCTCTTATACTTAGTCACACATCTTTCTTCTCTCTTACTCACTCACTCCTTGCTTTTACCAATCCTATTGAGTAGTAGGGCTAGGGTGTCACCTATAGATAATATTACATTGAACACATATAATTAAATATTAAATAAGTTTATAGAAGGATATTAAATAATTTTATTATTGAGTTTCAATAACAATTTTAAATAATATTATTAATGATTATAAATGAATTTAATATAAAATTATACAAATTATTTATTAAATTAATTCATTAAGCCATATAAATGAGCTCTGAGAGTTATAGTCAAGTGTATACATCATTTGCTGGTAGACGATGACTTTCCTCTAGTATCGAGCTCTGAGATTTCTTCACTGAGAAGAGATTATTATGAGCAGAGTCAGGATGTAGCTTTGTGTCCGAACTTCAATAAATTCATGACATGTGAATTGAACACATGGATATTTATTAACATTTTTTTGTCTTGCTAGCCTGATCGACTCGGCCCAACCCGATAATTTAAATAATTTCTCCTAATTCATGGGATACTAAAAGGCTTGAAGACGAATTACTTTTCATCTGCAAATACAATTTTGCTCTTTAGTATTCTCTATTCTCATTCCATCTTTGACATTCTAGACAGATCACTCATTATTCAACCACATTCCAACCCTAATGGCTTCACCTTCGAAAAAGGTTACTTCATCATTCTCGTTCAGCTCATCTTCAAAGAGAAACTTTTTTGCATTTAGGGTTTATATTTAGGAATTTTATATTTTAGTGTACTTTTATGTTGTAATAACTACATCTAAACTCCGTATAAAATGTGTATGTGCTGCATAGTTACGTATGAGCTACGTAAGAACTAGTTACGACTGTGTATGAAATGTCTTCCATTTTAAAAATAATATTGTAAAGTCAACAAAGTTTTTAGTTTAGGAAATTAATTTTTTATTCTATTTTATGGTTTATGGTTTACTGCATATTGGCTGCGTATAGGATGTGTATTGGCTATATATTGGTTGTGTATTAATTGCATATTGGTTATGTATTACTACTTCATATTGGTTGCATATTGGTTATGTATTACTGCTGCATATTGGTTATGCATTTTTACTTCTCAACCACTACATACTTATTACATGTTTCTCTATGATTTTAGCAAAAGTATGTTCATCCTCTTACTTATCGATGCTCTGTGTCATTGTTTAGAACTATATGCGATACTTTTGGTGAGATAATAAACAAAGATATTGAGGAGACCTTAACAAGACTAAATATCTATCAACTTTTTAAGTTCCCATCAGTCCAACATAAAGCCCCACTAATTTATGAGATGCTTAAATTGTGAGACATTCCTTAGCAGTCCTTTATGATCAATGGTCATGCCATAAAATTCATAGCCGATGAAGTGGCTCTTCTGACTAAATTGCCAAACAGAGGTGAAGAGATATTATATTAGAGCAAGCTAATATCAGGAGTTACATCAAAGGAGATTAAGGATTAGATGCAGGAATTGAATAGATCAACCCCGTGGTTAATATGTTAAAAATATTTATCATGTATTTATTGTCAAATTTAGTTTTTCAACATAATAACTTCAAAACCCCAAGTAGACTCCTAATAATTGTAAATAATATAGTTGAATTTTCATATATTAACTGGTTGGCTCAATAAGAGATTATTCAGTTGATGAGTTTAATAAAGTTGTTAAGAAGATTTCTATTCATAAGCCTATGGGTCGTATGAATGATTTTGTACCTATGCTAATTGTGAGTGCTAAGAGCATTAATTAGCATTTTAATTATTAATTTATTTATACAAATTCATTAGTTAATACTGTAATAGATCTTATACATATTTGGTTCCTGTAACACTTTCCATTACAAGTTAGTAGATACCCAAACATAATACCCCGTTTTCTTTAACAAGATGCTATTAATTTCTTTATTATGCTGATAAGGCCTCTAATATATTTAATATGCTAAAAGAAAAAAAAAAGGTAAGCATGCGCATATTTATCCTGAAGAAAATTTTGATTAATGACCCTAAGAAGATTTGAGATTTGCTAATAATAGAATAATTTCATTGTAGAATTTTAATGTCCTCTAGGATGTTACTCATGAGGAAGCAGAAAATCTGCTAGGTGACTGCACAACCATCGAAAACTTCTAAACACTACACCCCCTCCTTCTCCTTAGCAAATCCCTTCTCCCACAACCCAAAAGGAATTCCCCACCCACATACCTCATTCTTCATCAAGCGCACCCCCCCTCCTAATCTCCCCGGTAAGCTCCCCTCCTCATTCTCCCCAGTATTATGGGCCCCCTTATTCTCCTTAGACAATAAAAGTTGAGAATTGAGTCGATATCAAGAAGTTTTTGCTGGCAACATTCCATATTACATTCACAAAGTGGTTCATTGACCTTTATAATAGACTAGGCACGAGGATTGAGTGCCTAGAAGCGAAGGCTGATTCCATTGAATACAAGCTCATATACTAGGATGATCATTCTAAATTTGATCTCCAACAACCTCCAGCTTCCTCATCCTCATCTTGCCAGCAAGCCATCTCAACTGTTGTAATTCCCATTGTCCACATAAAATGGGAAGCCCTTGATGAACTAACTCATCATTCTATAAAAAATAAGAAGTTGAAAATAAAGCCCCCTTCCATAGCTGATCTAATCCCCCTCTCCCAAATAAACTGATTTCTCCTCCCTTAGATGATCCAATTCCCCCTTACCCATCAAATCCAATTATATTAGATGCATAAGAAATAGTCATTAGAATAGCTACTACATTAATGGAATACATGGGCAAGGAAATGCCAGTAAAGAGAAACAATTAATTTGGGATTAATATTTTGTAAAGTATATTGACATGTGAGTTTATTATGTATTTATTACATTTGATATTTGATTACTACGTGATTTTTGCATGTTGGTTGTGTGATTGATGTGTGTTTGCTGCATGTTTGATACGTGATCGTTGTATGTTTGCTGCATATTTTCTATGTATTTTCTATATGTTTGCTACATATTTGTTTCATATTTAGAGTGATTTTTATTCATGTTTGTTGTAAATCTACTGCGTATTAACTATGATTCTTTTTCTTGAAGGTCTGACATAATATTCGCTAGCGGGAACATCGTAATAAGTAGAGCTGATGTACAAGATATACTAACAAAAAATACCTATATGTGGATGCCTTCATTATGTTATTGTCTGAGAAGTTTAAACTTATGCCTAACCTATACCAAGCCTTTTTATACATATTGCAAATGTATTGTGTTAGTATACACATTACAAATAATTTATATATACATTTTTTTTCTTGGAGTATTAACCATCTCTTTATTAATTACTTGCAAGGATACATGTAGTATAATCAGAATAACTATTTGTATGTCCAACATATCAGCGAGGTTTCAGCTAAGGCATCAAGTCTTCTACTTCAACAAGTCATCCACAATCAACACCATACCCTTCTAGTTGGGAGCATGAATGAAACAATTTGAAAAGTTTATGATTCCTTACCAAACCCAAAGAATAAGCAAATCCTTCCATAAATCGTAAGTGAGAGCTAGTGTTAATTTTCTCGTGTGACTAGTCAACTAATATTTGTTCATTATATTATTCATATTAAAAACCTACATAATAACACAAAGGGATTTTTTATAGTGATATAAGAAATTGGCCAATCCAAATTGTTCGTGGGTTGCCAACACAATCAAACATTTATGATTGTGGAATGTTTGTCTACAAGTATATGGAAAGAGTTTTTCATCATATCAATGTCAACTGAGCTAAACATAAAGATTGGTAAGCAAAAATGCCAAAAGTTAGGGCCAAATTCTTATACACGTTATTTTTTTATTCGAAGAAATAAATATTTTCGTGTATATTTTGAATTAACATAGGTTATTACTATATTCTTTGAGTAAATTTCTAATAAAATAGCATTTGTACAATTATAAAATAACAATTCTTTTAAATCAAAGGAAATTTTTTATTTTGATAATCAAGCTTGTATTAATAAAGTCTCGGGAAAATTGTCACTTGATATAAAGTGAATACACAGGTTATTCCATGATGCTTCAAAGTGAAGTTATCCTGATAGTTGGTCTAAAAAATAAGATATGTAATCATGAAATACCACTAAAATAAGCAATGAATACACAATACATATTTTAGAAATACACAGTAAATACACAGCTATTACGTAGTCAATAAGCAACTATTACGCTATAAATATGTAGTAAATACATAAAAATTGTGTATCATACACACAATAGAAGTTAAACAGTAAAAAAAGTTGCTTGTAGTAGGTTCATATTTAGCTGGGCTCTGAATCTTTTTCTTGTTACCTTTGAAATAAATTGGTCTTGTCTTGAGAAAATTTACTTCCACTCCAATAAATAAAAATTTAATAGAGGAAGCCGAAGAATACATATTGGTATAACACGGGTAGCTGATAGTTCGTTAGAGTGAAAGGCAAATGCAAATGAGATTTTTAGAAGATGAGGACCATATACTTTAAAATTTGCATGCTGAAGTTATGAGGGTCAAGCTATATAGGACGAGAGATTTTTTAAATACTGATGGATGTAAATATCTTGAAATGTGGTTCTTTGAAGTTGATCAACATCTGGTAGGTTCCCATTTTTGCATATACGATATCACCAGATCCAACGTGAAAGGAAGCTGGTAACTCAAATACTGATGATATGCTTGAACTTGATAATGCTATTTTTTAACATCCATGGAAATTAGGACATGATGAGTTTATTGTTGACATCTATAGGAAACTTATGAATAACTTATTGTCTGATGGTAGGAGAAAAGATTTCTTAATTGGGGATGATTAAAAAATATCTAATATGAGTTTGAGTTTTTCTTTACATGGTGTCCTACTCAAATGCAACATCAAAATCGATTATGTATGTTGCTTGGTAAGAAGTAAGAATTTGAGTTTGAGTTCTTCTTTAAATGTTGTAGTTTGAGTTCTACTTTAAATGTTTGAGTTTGAGTTTGAGTTCTTCTTTAAATGCAGTGAAGACGCAGTAAACAATTAGTGGATATGCAATAGATACACATTAAATACACAACAAACATGTAGCAAAAGCGTTATAAATGCATTGCAAATGTGCAATGGATACACAATATACACACAAAAATACTCAGCAAATACGCATATGATACTTAGCAAATACTCAACAAATACACATCAAACATGCAACAAGTGTGTCACGAATACGTAATAAATACATAACAAATATGCAACAAATATTCAACATAGATTCAAAAATACTCAGCAAATATGAGACAACATCTGGTGAAAGCACATATTCAAAAACATAATGAATAAAGAATAACTCATGTTATTTCAATGCATGAAGAATGTCAGTTATTACAAAAAATTACTTAGATTTATTCACTACAACTCCTTTCAGCATTATAATGAATTATTTTTGAGTTAACATTCAATCATTATAATTATTGGTCTAAAGCAATGATATCCATGATCATTCTAGTGTATTCAAATGATGGCCGACTAGTGGATGCCCCAGTTATGAACTAGTAAATACTCAACAAACACATAACAAATACTTAGTAAACACTCGTATAATACTTAATAAATATGTATAAAACACGTAGCAAATACACATCTAATATTAAAAAAAATACAGTAAATACATAGAAAATACTCAGCACATGCAATAAATACTTAGCAAATACACATCTAATAATCAATAGATACGTAACAAACATATAGCAAATGCACCGCAAATGCATAGTAAATAAACAGTAAATATACAACATATATGTATAAATACTACGTAAATACACACCAAATACTTAATAAACATGCAATAATTACTCATCAAACACGTAACAAATACTCAATAAATACATAGAAAATATGCAGCAAATATGCATAAAATATGCAGCAAACACTCATCAAATACGTATATAATACTCAACAAATACACTATAACATTTGGTGAAAGAACATATGCATTAACATTATGAACTAAGATCAACTCATGTTATTAAATTACATGAAGAATGTTAGTTATTACAAAGAATTACTTTGGTTATTCATTACAACTCCTTTCACTACTACAATGAATTATTTTTTAAGTTAAAATTCAATCATTACAATTGTTGGTCTGAAGCAATGATATCCATCATTAACCTCGTGTATTCAGAAGATGGATAACTAGTGGTTGCTTCGATTATGAACTCCTCATTGAAGAATTTGAGCAAGCTTAAAATTTTTTTAGAAATAATTAATCTCAGCAAAATATACATTATCTCATAATATGTAATAAAAAGTAATTAATAAGTGAGTTTAATCATACTCTTAGGCTTCTTCTTTTTCTTCCAGCAACCTTCCATCAAATATGCCCTTAGGATTACAATTTGGTGGGTCTTTCAAATTTTTTATCCCACCCTAGGTGTTGCTAATGAACTTGTTCTTCTTTTTCTTTACATCAAGGATCAAGTCTATATTTTCAGCATGTCTTTCATTATAGCCAACATGTACTACTAAGCCTCCTAAATCCCCTATGCTTGTGTGGTAATTTGCTACGAAAGTTTGTTGATATGATTTTGAAATATGAATCCACTACAAGTTTCATAATTATTCTTTCTTTACCTATGAACATGTTGCCTGAATATATTTCTTCCATGCTTTTGTTGACTATTGCATCATTAGGTACTTCTCATGAATTTTGATATTATCCAACTACCTCAAAACTCTCATGAAGTGAGAATACAATACCCATTATCTCAAACTTCCATAGGTGCATTGAATGCAACTATTTTTTACATCAAAATGAACAACATAAGGGTTAGATTACTTCTTATTCTCTACATAGTTGATAAAAAGCTTCAAATAATCACTTGAGATAAAGCCTATACTCATTCCATCCACATCCAAAAATTTTTTTTTTCTCAAAAAATGAATATAGTTTTTTTTTAATAAAATCGACCAGCTTGTTTTAATATTGGGTTGCTTTTAATTACATATAAGATTTCAGACTAATTGCATTTATAATCTTCATCATGTTCATTCTGGCATCAAGTTATCATCACTTTCTCTAAGCTTAAAAATAATCAGTTATAGAACTTGTGGTCTTCAAAATGCTATGACACATATTATTAATAGACTCGCTACATTGTGTGGATAGAATGCCCATGCTAAAATAATCCTTATTGAATGTTGTTGACAACTTATTCCTTATTCTATAAAGATACTCCAAACAAACATGATTATGGATGTTCCCTTATGTGATCATTTCATCCCCTATTTCCTCAAACATCTCAAAGTTACACTTGCCCAAACACTTGTAAAAGAGTCTTTTAACTTTGTTGTTGATATTGAAACACCATACTTTTGAGGAAACCTTCTTAAAGACATGTCATTGGCACAGTCTATTGCGAGTGTGAGGTAAATAAAAAGTCTTATGGTCCTAGCCATTGCATGGTCCTAATAAGTAAATATTGTTATTAGATATTTATTACCCATTATTTATATAAACATTATAAAAAGTCATGTAAATGATTCAATTATTTCCTCTAATAAAAAGGCCACCCCAAGTAGAATGTTCTTCCAATGATTATTAACCCTAATAAATATTGTACAAACTAAATTATATTTTTTAAGCCTATATAACTGGTATAAAAATCAGCACATTCCCATAATAATTATAATCTATCCTACACATCCCATCGACCTAAAAAATATTTTATAATCTATTAAATTCATCAATTTGGATATCCCATAAAAATATGTTGTCATCAACTTGACGATCATTAAATAATTGAATCAAAGTATTAGTGTTCAAAATTTAATCTGTCCTTTCTCTTTCTAAATAAAGTTGTATGCATCCCTCTTAGAGAATCTAAGATTATCGATACCTCCAACTTCATTTGCAAAGTAGGAGAATGCATCAATGGTTCTTATCCCATTTTCTATCAATTATTTAAGAGCTGAAGATTTATTATTACAAATATTCTTACAAGATCTTAGTAGATGTCGGTCTTCTGGCCTTGCCAAATCATGATTATGACTTTAAATAATTTTTTCACATTCCAATTTCCAACTTCATCTGCTATAAACCTAATCACAACTGAATAACCTGTTATGGTCTCTAATTTCTAATATTTTGTTTGGGAATTAAATCAATAGCCTTCCTGAAATTTAATTTTGAATAGATAAAGTCCTTGCACTTTATCTTTTTGGAATTTGCCCAGTATCCGTGATGATCCATTCGAACACTAAAACTAGTATTATGAGTATAACTAAGTAAATCTCATATGCCTCTTTTTCATTCTTATACACACCCTAGTACAAAGCAAATACACAACATATAAAAAAATAAATTCGTACTGAATAAGCAGAAAATACACAACAAAATACTCAGTAAATACACATCAAATATGCAATAAATACTCAGCAAATACTCGACAAATACTTGATAAATGCGCAACAAATGCACAACAAATACTAAACAAATGTTCAACAAATACACAATTAATATGTATTGAATACGTAGTTGATACAAAGTGAAAACATAGTGAATATGCAGTAAATACCCAGTAAATATGCAGTTTGAAAAGGATTGGTAAGGAGAACAAAATGAACTCATAGAAATTTGAGACTGTTCATCAAACACTTGTACAAAGTAAAAGACATTCAATTAAATATTTTGTACGTCATGGATACAAGTTTGTATATAGTTTGTCTTCACTATGTGTTGCCTGTCTACAAGTTTGTTAACAAGACGAGTTTAAACTTTATCGATAAGTTGAATCCTTCGACACCTCCAACCAAACTAACTTCTGCTTCATGCCCTAAACCTAGCATTCATTAAGGTTGCAGCTTTTCAACTTAAAGTCTTCATCTTCTTGGACGTTTGCATGCCGCCTTTCGACCTCCGCCTCATGTGGACATATAATTTGCTCGAAGAATGCAACATCATCCTCCAAATCAATCTTCATATTCATGGAATTTTTTCTCTTTTTTTTTTAAGTTCTCAGTAGGTCAAATATTATTTTAGTCAATATCCTAAATATTGGATAGCTTTCACAAATTTTTTCCTTAAAAAGGCTCCAACCCTAAATTCAAGATTTGAAGAAATTATTTAAATTATAGGGTAAGTGGATCGCTCGAACTAACAAGACAAAAAATATAGAAAAAATATAAATAGATATCCACTTGTTGAATCTACTGTTGCAGTCAAGTTGGAACTCCACACATAATAATTTCTCCTATGAAGTGACCCAACTATTCTCGATGAACAATTATTACGTCCTCTGACCGGACGTAGAGCTACGTTTGGCCGCCAATAACATGTCGTCACGTGCTCTTACTCTCTACCGCGCGACCCGACGACTTGACCCGGACCGGAACCCGAGAATGATATGTTCACGTATTGCGAGGTATTACTCGGTATTTGCTCGGTATTGCTCGGTATTGCTCGGTATTGCATGACAATAACGAGAAATACCGCTCTGTGAAGACCAATACCGAGTTGTACCGAGTTTTTCTAGAACAACTCGATACAACTCGGTACAACTCGGTATTACTCGGTATTACTCGGTATTTGTTCGGTATTGGTTATTGCCAAGCAAAATCGACCAATACCTAGCAATACCGAGTAATACCGAGCAATACCTAGCAAAATCTAGAAATACCGAGCCATCCTAGTTCCATTCCGGGTCGGATTGTTGGGGCGTAAATAGTAAGAACGCATGGTAAAATTCTACTGGAGGTGGAGGCCGAACTTAGAGCTACTTCCTGTGACGGGAACAAATAAAAGTTCGTTCTCGATTGGCCTTTTGCGTGCGGATCCCTTTCGTGCTACTTTACTTTCCTGCTGACTCCTCCCGAATCCGGATTTCCCAATTTTATTGAATACCAAAAGCTCGCAGGGAAGCCCTCTATCAACTGGATCAACTTCGCGAGATCTTCAGCTCGCGCAGGGAAGCCCTTTATAGACTTCGCGAGATCTTCTAATGGTTACTCCACTTTGAAACAGGTACTTCTTGTTAGGTTGTTTTTTGGGCCTATTCTCATAAATTCGACGAATTGAGATTATCTGGAGGGGGTTTCGGAAAATTTTCCTGGATTTAAGATTGAGGAAATTGTGCTTTCTCCTGCTCATTTTTTTTGTTTGACGAATTCCGAATTCTGACAACATCAGTCGTTGAAGAATCTCATCGGGTTTTTCTTTTCTCTGTAATGGCCAAATTTTAAGAGGAAGGTTTTCGTTTGGCAAACAAGGGCTACATTGCTCACAACTTTCAGGGGAATAATGTTTTACGGTGCCGTGGTCTGGGATCCATGGCTTATTGTTTCCCAGATAGTGTGCCTCCAGTGCTTATACTACCTAACGCTTGGAATTCTTTTGTCTATTCTTGTTGGAGCCCGCGTTTCTCGAATGAGCCTCGTGTATTTCTTCGACTTTTCTACCCTAACCGCTTCCACAGTAACTGGTTGGCTTGCGATTGCTGGGTTTCTCCTAAGTTCAGTAGCCGGGTAACGTTTTATTTTGCAAGCCTTCCCATTGTAGTTTTCATTATACCGTCAATAATTTCATATCAACTAGAAAAAAATCATGTTCTTTTCCAATCGCATCCACTTTCCTGTTCCCGGGTACGATAAAATTTGATCTTGCGTAATTTGTGGCGGCATGCTTTTTTGTTAGAAATGTAGACTATGCAATTTTAATTACTTTTCCTATTGTGCTTGACATCCTTTACCTGGATTATAATATTGAACTTAATTATGAAAGGATGCTTTCCTTCCATGGGATAATTATTTATAGACTAGTCTTGGTTTGACCTCCTGGTTGGATCAAGTCTGGTGCTTAGAAGACTACCCACAAGGGTGTTCACGGAGATTGAATAAATTTTTCTCACTTTGATGCCCAAAACCAAGCTGGGCACATGAGTCATACCGACATTTCTTGTTCCTTACTGGTTTTTGTGGTTTTTAATGGAGCATTGGATACTGGATACTTTAATCTGTCACTTAACAATTTCTCATACTATTGCATACTTTTGGGCATCTAAATGTTGCTAGATTTTTTTTGGCTTTTATTTTACTTCATATTAAAATTCAAGGAATTACTTTTACTATATTATTTTTATTAAATCATATATGCTAACTGTGTGTGCACATGTGTATCATTCTTTGTTTTTAGGTTAAAATGTGTGTATATTTATATTTATAAATATGGATAAGCTTGCATCCTCATTATAAATCCATCTGTTTATGCTTGTGGATATAGGCAAAACCAACATGACAAAGCCATCTTGCTATGATTGTTGCCGGGTGTAACTGCAAACTCAAATTACATATAAATATGGTTATTGCATGCACATGTATTTATATTGAAAATAATGAATAAGGCTAATAAATAATAATAGTTCTAAGATAACCAAAATACAGTAAACCATCATATCTCATTTATTTCTGTTGAACCTTCTTATTTTCATTTTGAAAATATAGTGAACAAGGCATGTGTGGCACAGCCGCACAGACATGGTGTCCTGGACTGCTTGAGCTTCTTAAAATGTTGGAGATAGATAGAACATCTATCCGTGCTTCATATTAGAAAGATATATTCCCTTTTATGGACAAACTTTGCCCAACTTCACGTGTAAAATATTTTTCTGGTGGAACTACCATTTCTTTGGTCACACTCCACTTTTCATTACTCATATTGAATGCTGCCACTAATTAAAGTTGAAGGAATATACATTATAGCATGCATACACAGCTGGCAATTTGGAATGTAGTTTTCTTGGTTGAAATTGATGGAGTTGATCCACCAGTATGATGAGTGTTAAAGGTATGATGCAGTTAAAGATATATGTCACATAAGGGTGAATAGTAATTATAATATTTGATTAGTATCTAATCACAATGATGACATCTCAAAAATTAACTTAAATCTATTTTTTTTATGTTGGGTATGAAAATACTTATTAAAATTATTTCAAGTCATGCACCTTTGTATATATTATTTACAAATGACAGTGTTTATAAGTGAGATATTTTTTGATAGCGAGTGGAAAGTGAGATTACTGATGGGATGTTATAAAAGTGAAGGGTCGTAGAGTTAATTAAACAAAGGCTAAGTACACGTTTATATCAATGAAACATTGGTAATTATCAGTTTATATCAATGAAAGATCAAGTGATAATTGTGTGATTGGATTAGATATCTGTCATAAAAAAATACATTACAAAGGTCATATTATTGGCAGACATACCAGCTAAAATCATTAGAAAATCCTCTCGGAAAAAAATTCTAACCGATTTTTAGATACCTCAAAAAAGTACCAAAATAAATGTTTTTTACTGATTCACCAACATTATTTTGGAATGACGAATTTCAGTTTTGGCATAAATGTTCTAATGGTAGATATATTGTTGGATATTTTTATTGGTGTTGTAAAGATTGCTTTTAGAAATTCATTGGAAGACTGCTGATGGAAGTGGAACTTTCGGCCATGGCAATACATACTGTTGTAAAGTGTTTGTTTTGAACTGTTTTTTAAATAAACTTCATGTGCGGTCAACAGAATTTTTTTATGGTGAACCTGTTGCACCCAAACCGAGAGTAGACATTTTCAAGTACCTATACAAATTCATGGAAAATAAATCAAAATCACTGTGACACATTTGAATGTCATTTCGAAAATTCTAATTGCATTCAAAGCGAAAAATAGCATTAAAATTTTATCCAAACATTCATAGAACTCAATTTTAAGGTCAACACAAGTAATTTTAGAGCGGTAGTTTTATGTACCTGGTGTGAACATCTGAAAGTGCATAATCATTGAAAGCACAAAAGGCGAACCTTAAGAGTGGCATGCTTAATTTGATTTGTATTGTTATTAGTTCATATTGTATTATCTTTCCATTTATGATAAAGCATGCTTATGATGTTGATCCTATTGAGAATGTGATGTGTTCTTCAATAATGTGACTTCCACTTCAAATTTATTTAAATTTTTGCAAAGATCCTAATTAAATCAATGTTATAAAGTCTGATTTCAATTTTTTGGGATTTTCTATTCTATAGGATTTCAAGATTTTTCAGTTCACATATTTTCTTCTTGACTATCTTCTCGCAATTCTTTCTATTTTCTGATCTTTTCTTCACTAATGCTATCTATAGTCGTGGAAGCCTAATGCCGCTAATTACACTACAATCCTACTCCCTCTGTTGCTACAGTCCTGGATATCCTATAATGTTTGCTTCACATCCTTTCTTCCTGCTAAAATTTGTGTTAACTTTTGTTTCCTATTGATTGCTATTGTTCCAAACCACCTTTGTAAACTTGATTTTTGCATATCTAAAATCAGCGCCTGTGCTTCCTCTTGGTTTTTATTTTATGAATGAGTTCTATGGGAAAATTCTGAAATCTAATGTTGATTCCCATTGTTTGTTGGGAGAATTAGAACTTGTAGTTTTTGACTGGATCTTGGATGATTTATAAATAGAACCCTTGAGATTTATGAAAATCATTGAATATTAAGTAATAATTTTTTTTTACTCATCTTATGTGTGGGTTGGATATACATTCTTCTAGTGCTTTACAAGTCTTGATGGCTAATTTTTAGATCAAGTTTTCTTGTACTGACATGAGACCTAAATCTTCCTCTTGGGCGTTTTCTTTCATTATTGTTGCTCGCTATTGAGGGTATGTAATTTAATTTTTGTAAAATGTGATATGTTTGATTCCCCTTTTCAGTGTGAATCTTAAACATTGCTTAAAGTTAATATTTGTTCTTTTTTCTTATGGAATTTTAGATTTTTGCTTCTATTAAATCATTGTTTGGAATGAAGTGCGCTTGTTGTTTTTCAGATTAAAAATGACTAATTTATTTTGAAGTCAAGTGCTGGTAACCCACAAGTTGTTTCTTTTTTTGGTGTTTTCTTTGTACATTTTGTCTCAAGTTGTATTAGTGGACCAACCCTATACCCATAACAATCTTATTTTAAATTGGTGTTAGAGTCAAGGTTGTATGAACATGTCACTTAAAAGTGGACGAATTATCATTATCTGTTAAGATATCACAATAAAGATGATGCTTTAACTATTTTTACAAAACTTATTAAGAGTGTTATTTGCAAAACATAGTCAACAAAATACAAGAATAATTTAAATTACTGAACAACTTGATATGTTGGAACTAATTAAATATGCCCAAAACAATTGGACAATGAATCTAGTCTTAATGAAAAACCCATTCAAAATACTATTAGGAGACAAGGAACTCACCATAAAAGCAATAACCATGATAACTATCATAGGGAAATATGCTGAAGTAGGAGGAACTACAACCATTTTTTAAAAAAATTTACATAACGAATAGTAGGAAGGTATGCTTTCAAATTTACAAAACGAGAGTAGGAAGATATGCTTTCAAATTAAAACTTCTTTCAAAAGCCACAAGAGAAAGAACCAATCCACACTTCCTTATCTAGAGGGTTAGTAATGATTATTTCAATCAAAACCTTAGTCACAGGCAATCTAAAAACTTGAGTAGTAGCATCCACTTATAAGGGTTATCGAAAATTGAACCTAAAGAATATAAGTTGGAGTGATTATGATAGTATTAGAGAAGTTTAGGAAAACCAACTCAAACATAAGTGATAGGTGGTTCCATGGCTGAGCCAAAGTAAGGAGACTTTTAATATATGCATCGGATGACCATTCACTTAGTATGATCAACATGAAAAATGTGTAGAGTAATTTGCTTTTAATGATAATTTGTTAGTAATATAGCAAGAGTTAATAAGCCAAAAGTGAACTCACCAATTAAATGCAAGTCTAACATAAATTTACATATAATCTCAAACTAGGACATCCCAAAGAAACTTGGCCACAGAGAAAAAGAATGGAATTGGTAGCTCAGAAATCTTAGTCTCAGTGAAAAGAAGAACATATTTACCAAAAAAAGTACTGTGTTACTTATGTTGAAGTGGGTCTGAATGTTGATGAAAGCATAAATGGAAATGGGTGGACAATAGGCGTTGAATTTCTGAAGCCTTATCCCCCAACAACATTTGCAAAGGATCGAGGAATGCAAAGAGGAAAAGAAGCTACATGCTTTGAAACTGGATGAGCCATAGGGAAAATATGGGTCATCTAAACATATGGCAGCGAAGGATTAACTACAATGGAAGAAACAATTTAAGCCATAACTTGAGGGGTGGCCAAGTTGGGGTGGTGAGGATCGAGTTGGGAGCGGAGACATGGAGTTTGTTCGCCTACATGATCGACACAATATGGTTGATGGAAGCAAAGAAGCTAACATAAAGTGATTTTGAATTAGGAAATGCAATCGACAAGAGAAGAAGTGTAATATAATTGACAAGCATAATCAATGAGGACACTATACATGAAGAATGTTATGTCTGGAGTACACGATACACACAAAACACCACGTTATTGACAAAAGAGGGGTTCTTGAAAGGAACTATAAAAATGATTGCTAAATTACATGTATTAGGAAACAACAAGGGGACTTAATGTAAGAGAGTAGGCTAGCAAGGGAGGAAACATATAAGCTTGCATAATCAACACGTGATGAGTTCAAGCGAGCGCTGCAACGCTGAAGCATACACAAGTGTGATAGAATAACGCGGGTCGTGAGTGCGAACATGGAGAACCATATATATATACTAAACATTTGTATAAAACAATGGGAAAAATCAGAGTTATAACCAACAACCAGATGTGCTGAAATGAAATTGCTGTTAAAAGAGATACTTGCACTTATCATATGGGGATTGGCTATTGGATAATTTTAACTCACTAAAACAACGAATCAAGACTTTAAGTGCATATATTAATAAGTTTAAAGAAGTGTTGCTGCATTATGAAATTATAGAGGATCCAAAATGATACTTTTTAGTAGGGTTGTAACGAATTGAGCTTCAACATGTTCATGCTCAAGCCTGTTTGCCAAGGTCCTGTTCGAGCTCGACCCGATAAGATTCGAGCTTTTTTTGTCTTTGTTCTAGGTCGAGCTGGTTTAGAAAACACTTTTTCTAGCTCAACTCGCGTTCATGTTCGAGTTAGGTTAATTTTAGGCTTGTCAAGCCTATTAAATAACCACTCATTTTTAACTTGTCAAACTTATCAATGAGTTGCTCGTTTAACAAAATAAAATGCCTTAATCGAGTAGCTTGCCGACCAACAACTAGCCAACCTGTTCCCCTACCACCTTCCCGCTGGCCCTATGTATGCTAAATAATAAATGCTCCATACATTTTTTTTTCTTTTATAGAGCAAAGCCAAAACACTCAAAAATGGTGTGGGACTAAACTTCTCACCTTTTTTTTTGGTTTTTGTTGATGCTTGCCATGGAGGAGAGAGAGCATGGAGAGGCGGGCTAACCAAAAAGGGGAAACAATTCAATAGGGGGTGAATTAAATATATAAATATAAACATAAATATATATCTTCATTTGTCATGGTGGTTAAATATATCTAAATAGTTAAATTAATTAAGGTAACTATCATTGAATTAAATAATTTAATCATTAAACTAAATTAATTTAACTTTTTAGATAAACTATTTTAATAATAATTTCATTGTTATTATTCATATAAAAATAAATGATTAAATTTGTTAAATTAACTTAGCAATATTTATTTTTAAAACTATATATTTATTTCAAGCTAATTTTAGCCGAATATGAGCCTCAATTGAGCTTCTTAACGAGCTTGTTCATGAGCTTTCGATACTGTTTGTGAACATGAATGAACCAAACGACAAGCTATTCAAGCTCATTTATTTACCTATCGAGTGTTTATCAACGTGTTCAAGATTGTTTGGTTAGCTTATCAAACGAACATGAACGAGCTTTTATTGAGCCAAGCAACGAGCAGCTCGTCGAACACTTGGTTCATTTATAGCCCTACTTTTTAGGTTTAAGATTAGCATAAGACCAAAACCTAAAAGGAATTGATACCCATCATGTTAATTGCTTTAGGAAGCTTCCCAACTAGCTTTATTAGATTTTGAACTACACAAATTATGCAATTAAAAGTATTTCTTAGTATGCATGAATTTCTCATATCGTTAAAGTAATCAAACTAAAACCACCATGTCTAGAAGGTGACATTATTTTCATCAGGGTCTACAAGAAAGTTAGTAGTGTTGCAACTCAGGAATCAAGATTGAGATTATGATTTTTTATGATAGTAAAATATTATTGTCCTAATGATTTTATTGTTTCTCCTAGCATATATTGGATATTTCTGTTTGTTTTTGTATGTACTAATATTTCAGTGAAATCATATAATACTCTAGATTGCTGAAGACTTCAAGACAGGGTAGAATAGAATTTCATGTAATAGAGTATGCATATCTCTATTTTTTTTTAAGTCTCAGTAAGTGATTGTAATTGGGTAATCGTGCACACACACACAAGGGGAGACTGATACATTTTTTTTGTAAGTATGATTGTAACTGTTCGTACAATACGATTTATAGTCACACAGACGGCTGATAGAGTACGAACTAAGGTTTGTACCAGATCGTACAAAACGAGCACTTTCATTTTTGAACTGATCGTACAATACGATATTAATTTATACAGATGACTGACAGAACACAAAAATTTTTTGTTCCAGATCGTACCAAACGAACACATTCATTTTTGAACTGAACAAACAGTACGATGTTTGGTCGTACAGACGATTGACAGAGTACGAAATTAGGTTCGTACAAGACCGTACCAAACAAACACATTTGTTTTTAAACTGTTCTTACTGTACGATCTGAATTCTTACAGACAATTGACAATGTACGAAACTAAGTTCATCCCAAACGATTACAATACCAACTGTTCAAAAAATCAGGGTTTCGTTTGGGATGAACTTAAGTCGGTTCACTTGAAAATTTCAATTTTTGGACGATTTTTCATGTATTTTCTATATAAATAGTCCTAAAAACTGTCACACTATCCTTTGCTTCAAATTCTTCTTAAGAGGGACCATTGAGAGTGTGTTTGATAGAGATTTTGTGAGTGAAGAGTGAGATCTTGTTAGGGGGAGTTATGAGAGATTCACAAGGTTGCCCAAAGTGAGGATCTCTTTGTCTTTTTCAAGTTTCTTCCCAACTTCTTTGGAGGCTCTTGAGAGAAGATCTTCAAGATTGGATCAAGGTTCTCTTCCTTCACCAGGAGGGTGAAAAAGGATGTGACGGTATGTTGCCATCACTTGGAGAGTGTAAAAGGAGACGGTTCTCTACCACACTGGGTTAGTGGAAGAGAGTTTGTAAGGGCTTCTCCACCTTGCTGTGGGGGCAAAAGGAGAGTTACTTTTGCTTAGTGCAATACCTGGAGAAGGAGTCTCCAGGGAGTGGACGTAGGTCAAGTTTGACTGAACCACTATAAAATTTGGTGTTCTTCTTTTGTTATTTATTTTTCTCGCATTTTAATTTTTGCATTTAAACTTTTGTGGTTGAAAATTTTCTGATAATAATTTCTTTAAACAACTACTTATTTCAGGATCATTGATTCAATTTTCTAAAAATGTTTTCAAAATCCAAGAATTTTTTAAATAATCAATTCACCCGCCCTCTTGGTTAGCCCTAGGACAGTTCTAAAAGATCTAATTAACGACCAACACGAACTTTCAAATAGGACAACATTTTTTGCTATGGCTTGCTTTAGATGTTGCCAATTGGCTACTTTGTTAGCGAGTGCCCTGACGAACACTTTAACATGAATATTGAAGAAGAAGATAACAAGGATGACAAAGGCGATGATGTGCATGAATTCAACTAAAAAATAAGTGATTATGAGAATGACTAAATTGAGAACTTTTTGAATGTCATGCTATGCATTATTGCCACACCTTAATTTGAACCTAATTGGATGACTTCATTATTTTAGATTTGTTCAAGCATGATGGAAAACTTTATAAACTCATCATCGATTGTGGAAGTTGCATTAATATTGTTGCTATGTTAGCCCTCAAATGCATGGATTTTGATGACGAACCACATCCAACCTTACAAAGTAGTTTGGCTTGATAAAATTATAAATTTTGTAATTCAAAGATGCATGGTGCCCCTTTTAATTGTTACTTATAGAGATAATATCTAGTGTGATGTGTTACATATGGATGTTGCCACTATTTTACTTTGGTTGTACAAATTAGATGTGACAAATTTTAGGATGTATAGTATTATGTGTTTAAGATTGATGGAAGGAAGATCATTTTGAAACCTTCCAAACCTAAGATTCATTCTTCTTTGAAAGAATAAACTGTTTCTGATGAACTAAAGAAACCTTTATATGTTTTGAGCCAAAAATTTTTAAAGGAGTTGCGTTGAAAAGATTTTTCTGCACTTTTGATTGTTGTCTAATTGAACCAAGATATGACTAATAGTATATTATTGGTTAGGATGTTAGTCAATTATTTTTTTAATTTAAATAATTTTGTTGTGACATGTTACCATTTCTTAGTGATATTCAATATGCCATTGATTTTCTCTTGGGTTATCATTACTTAGTTTTTCACGTATTGAACTAAAAGATAAGTAGATGAATCATCATTGAATATATTTATTAGGGAAAGCATGGGTCCTTGTATGGTTCCAATTTTACTAACCTAATAGGGACAAGAGTTGGAGAGTATTTGTGGATATAAAATTACTATCAAATATCAATTTCCCATATCAAAATAAGATTATATGCTATATATGATGGTTGTAGTTGTGGTATTTTTAAATATTGATTTGAGAAGTTGTTATTATTAAGTAAGAATGGGCTAATCAGATGAATGAAATATTTCTTTTAAGATAAGGAATGGTTTATATATGGTTAGTGCTGTGGTTGAGGAGAGTGACTTGTGTATTCCATCATCAGGCATAGTAAAGCATCAAAATGAATAACAAAATAGCTGTTTGAGAGAATAAAATATAGAAGATTATAATCTCTAGAGTATCATACCATACAATATGCGTCATTCCATCTGATCAGCTCATTTTTAAGCATATTGAGAAGATTATATTATACGTTATTCATCATCTAGTATGATCCATAGATGGATCTAATTAGTTAACAATTTTTCATTACAACGGCTAGGTACCAACTATAATTTGATGCAAACCATACTGCACAAACCACATAGTACCTTACGATCTCACAAAATTTTGATGTACAAATTATTTAAGAATATTTATAACTGAATTGTTATATTTTGATCAGTCGTACAAAACATTATTACTTAATCAACAACCTATTTATAACTTTTTACATGTCTAAAACATTAAAAATAAAAATAATTTTGTTGATGCTATGAATTTGGTATGACGGGCTTGTGTGCACTCAAACTAGGTTGATCATCAATTTCAATTTTAAATCAACATTTCATGTCAACTTTATTGATTTTATCGTCATGAATTTCTTAATGAACTAGCTAAGGCATGTAATAACTTAAACAAAGTGTTAGTCTTGAACAAATCATATTTGTGATTATTACTTATTAGAACTTTATTAGTCACTGAAGCTCATAGATTTTTAACAATATCCTCCTTTTTAATAATTATAAATATTCTTTGATTGCTTTGGGGTGAAAATATGCTCCCCTCGAATAATGCATTTATACTGAAAATTAAAGCATATTGTATTTTGATGTTAAGAGTTTGTTTATTATAAATAGAAAAGGATGAGTGATTATACTAAATAGCAAAGTCCAATATTACAAAATAAATTACAACTACATAACCAGATACACGTATTAAACATACATAAGATCCAAGCTAGACATCTAAAAAATGATAACTATCAAAATAGTGAAAAACTTAAAAGAAAAAGCTTGGAAAACACTTTGGAAAAGAAAAACTTGAGATAATAACAAATACAAAAATCTTTACAAATATAAACATTTATTTTTTTGTGCGGACCTAGACGAAGAGATGCACCTTTGCATGATCATAGGGCAGAGGCGCACACTTAACTCACAAATACCTATTTAAGTAACTTTAGAATAGTTGTCTATATTCAATAAGGCAATCACTAAAAAACTCTAAAGTAAAATCTTATCGAACGTTATTTGTTAGTATAACAATTAAGGATATGTGAAACAGAGTTAGGATAAAGTTGATAAACTACCATTTGACATAATTTAATGGCAGTTTTTTTCGCATTTCACATGGCTGTCACATTATGATATGTAAAGTTTAACACATGGTATACCATTGAAGGTTTTCTTGCTTTATTGTGGGCTTTGAAAATTCATGCCTTGGCCTCTTCTCATTCGGGAGGGTTTTAACGTATATATTTCAGGTCAAAATTTTTGAAGACATTAAAATGATGGTAAACTACTATTTAGAGATTTTGCTCTCATTTTGTGAGGATTTTAAGATCTTAGTTTGGGCTTTTCATAGACGTAAACACTTATGATTAATTATCCATCCTGATGATGAGAGAACACTTTCTATTAAGATTGGTCATTAGATATGTACTATGTATTAAATGTATAATAACAACTAATTTAATATAATATTTGAGATTTATCACATTGTATTTAAAAATGGATGGTAAGGGAATGATGACTAACCCGATCAAGATCCTATTGATCCATCATTTTGGTTGTCATAGTTCCTAGTTTTTTTTAGTCAAAGGAGGTAGTCAACTCAGTTGATCGAAAGATCCATAGGTTGGTTGTCTAACGTTAACTTGGAAACCTATTATGAATTTTTGTCTAAGGGGATAAGTTAAAGTTGACTTTAGTTAACAGAAGACTTTGTGCCCTATCAAATATATTTTATGATTTATTACTCAAGGGTTTTTAGCTATTAAGAAATATACGAATTTTGGTTGTGACCATAATTTAATAGTTTATTTCTAAGGCAAAATCTCATAATCATAACCTTTTACTTGTGGTACAATTTAGTGGCAAAATCACAGATTAGAAGACGCGTGCATATTCTTACTAGCAGTGAATTATTTGAGAATGAATGTTAGCCATATTTTTGATATGACATTTACTCTTTTATTAGCCGATGTTATTTTCGAATATATCACCATGAACAAATTGTTACAGATGGTGGATGAATTTGATTTAAGTTTTAGGAGATTAATTTTACTTAAATATTTTTAGATTCTGATAAATATTAAATTTGTTTTTTAAATTTTATTGGAATTTAAGCCCGAAGCAATTAATTTTGGGAATTGAGGCATTTTGAAAATCATGTAATCCCCTTCGGCTAAGGATTTGTATCAGTGTGTCATCATCAGGGTAATAATGAAGTTATTTCAAGTCAAGGTTTACAATTGCACAATGGGGTATCGGCATACCTGTTAACGACGAATGGCGCACCATGGCGCAAAGGTCCCTTTGGAGCCATGGCGCATAGCGTACGGCGCGGCGCGCGCTATTTTGAACATTGCGCAAGCTATATAAAAATTATAAAATAATAAGCATGAATATGAAATATTATTAAAAATGAAAGACAAGCTATCATAATAATAAAAGACAACCATAACATATATAAGTTCGACTAAGTAACATCCAAATATCTCATAATTCAAATATAACAATTTTTTTTAAAAAGATCAAATATGAATTTAATCTACTCTTCTTGGGAATCATCATCATCAGCAAATGTTAAAAAAGCTTCATTATCTTCTTCAACATTGTCTCCTACTTCATAATCCTCTTCATCACCCTCCTCATCATCATTCTCAATAGCAACATCATGCCTAATTGAAGATTCTTTCTCTTTCCCTTTAGATCTTTCCCGAATATTATAGCTTTTATCATAAACACCAGTAGCTTTAGCAACACTTGTCCAAGTTAAATCTTCATCTCCAGCAATAAAGTCATTTTCTTCATCAGACTCATCATCTAATTTTCCAGTTAGCCATTCATTTGCATCATCTATCTCAGTCAAAGAAATAGGATCAATGACATCACGATGATTGAATCTCCGAATCAGTGCTCTATTATATTTCACATAAACTAAATCCTTTAAGCGACCATGATCCAATTTGCTTCTTCGTTTGCTATGAAGCTGCAATTAAAATATTATTACATTACTATATTATGAACATATATAAAAAATCAACACATACATTGTAAAATACTTACATGTTCAAAAATACTCCAATTGCATTCGCATCCAGATGAACTACATGTTAAACTTAGGACTTTGATAATAAAGCTTTGTAAATTGGGAGCTCCTTGTCCATATGCCAACCACCAATCAGCTGGAAGAAATGAATTTTTTTTTCAACATTATATAACAAATCAGTCTTAATTTTTTGTAAATAATGATACCTGGAGATCGAGTAGTTCTTTGTCTTACAGCCGGAGGAATACCAAAAAGTCCTTCACACCTAATGTATAAACTTAATTAATTACTGATTTTATCTTCTTCAGCTACATCTTGAGATAATTTTCCAATACATTGATAAAGACCATCAGCTATTTCCTTATCCTTGGCAATATCAGGGTTATTGAAGAAATATTCAGGATTTAAAAAATGTCCCGCTGCATGTAGAGGCCGATGTAATTGCACTTCCCATCTTCTATCAATCATTTTAAAAATTTGATCATACGTATCACTGTTATTGAAGCTTGCAGCAATTGCCTCTTTTGCTCTATCAATTGCTTCATATATGTAAGCCATTGGGGGCTTCTTCTCTCCATCAACCAATCTAAGAACCTTTAACAAATGACCAGCTATTTTTAAGGCATACACTATAGTGTTACAAAATGATTGTTGTACGATTGTATGTTGAGATTTTTTTTTTCAACATGGATGCCTTAATTTCAGACTTCACATGCTCGGGACAGTTAGAGCAAGGCCTTGCATTCCTAAAACCCCCAACGAGGTGTTGTTTGTGGCGTGTAATTTATCCTTTTGTTATTTTACCACAAAAAATGCATGTCACACTGTTGTTGTCGGATTCATTTGTTAGTATAGCATATTTCCATGCTGGATCTTTTTTTAAAGATTGAACTGAATCTGACATTTTATGATCACCTAAAAGCAAACAAATTTAGATAAAAGAAACATAATATTGTCAAAGAAACATAATATGGGGGCTGCCGGGGGTCCAAGGGGGTGCTGCCCCGGTCAGGTCGCGGGGTCAAGGGGCAGCGCCCTTGCGGGGGTTTCTGGGGGCAGCGCCCCCAGAACAAAATTTATTTGTAAGAGGAATTTTGAAGTTCGTTTGTATGGAAATTAGGGAGCGGTACTGAGCGTGTACCTAGTTGTACCGAGCTGTATTGAGCATGTATTGAGCGGTACTGAGCGTGTACCGAGTTGGTACCTAGTTGGTACCTAGCTGTACCGAGCTATACCGAGCTCGTACAGAGCATGTAACTAGCGGTACCGAGCATGTACCGAGCGGTACCGAGCATTTACATAGCGGTACCGAGCAGTATCATGCATGTACTTAGCGATACCGAGCGTGTACCTAGCGGTACCGAGTGTGTACCGAGCATGTACCTAGTTGTACGGAGCGGTACAGAGCATGTAACTAGCAGTATCGAGCGGTATCATGCATGTACTTAGCGATACCGAGCGTGTACCTAGCGGTACCGAGCGTGTACCTAGCGGTACCGAGTTGTACCGAGCGATACAGAGTATGTAACTAGCGGTACCGAGCTGTATCCAGCATGTACTTAGCGATACTGAGCATTTACTTAACAGTACCGAGCATGTACCTAGCGGTACCGAGCATACCTGTTAAGTTGTAAATTCTTGTAAGAAATAGCCGTGCAAAACAACAAAGCAGCTGATAAGATTTTATTGGAATATACGAAGGAGGGGGCGGATTTGGCAGAAGCACTGCTCTGTGGGACGATTCGGCGAAAACAACGACTTCAACTTCGGGACAGATTCGGCTGGATTCGGCGGAAGCAGCGAATGCAGCACACAGAAAACAAAAAACCTTTGACTTCGGGATAGATTCAGCGACCTCGACTTAGAGACTACGGGATGTGTTCGGCAGATGCAGCAAATAGAAAATTTTTCATGAAATTAGGGCAATGAATAGTCGTTTATCTTAAAATATAGATATATTTTTAAATATAAAAAATATTCATAAGCATACCGAAATTTAAAAACAATTTGACGCGCTATTTTGCGCCGTGCGCAATGCGCCATGGCTCACATGTGGCGCAAATAGCGCGTGCTATTTTAAATACATGTGCCTCTCCATGAACATGACGCCGTAGGTGCGCCGCGCCGCGCCATGCGCCATGGTGCGCGCTATTTTGCGGCATTGATAGCTATGGGTATCGGTGCATTTTTCATTCGTAAAGCGAGGTGTATGCCTCAAGGCGTTTTGAGGCGTAAGGCTCAAAATCCAAAAATTACATAAGTAAAAAATAAATGATAAAAGTGATTTTTATATTATACCCAAATAATATGTTAAAGTATGACATATTAATTTTCTATTAAACTATGAAGTAACAAATTAACATATGTATGAAACATAAGATTGCATAAGACATAAAGTTGCAAGTGATAAACTGCTTGAAATAGAGTTGAAATCTAAATATTACGAGGGCAAAATAACATAAAATATAAGAATTATATAAATGTATCATATTTTTTATTTTATTTTTATTTTATTTTTTTATTATCTTTTTATTCATGTTATCATATAACATCAAGTTCAACTTTAAATTCCTTTTTTCTTAGTTTCATACTCATCCAAAATCAATTTCTAAAGAAAGTTGAAATAGTTGGCAATAACTTAGAAATTATCTGCATTATCATTATTGAGGGGGCTTTTATTTGAGTCATTGTAATAACAAATTAGTCTCTCCTATGTCTCATCCTATGGAGTTCAATGCCTCACAATCTGCTTTATTTATTTCAATGATATTCTTCTTTTATAAATATTTGTTATTAACATAAAGATGAGAATAATACTCCAAAATTTTTAAAGGTGGTGGTGGTGTGCTGCTTCAAAGTGATACCTGACGACGAGTACGATAGTGTTGACTGTGGTAGAGGCGGTGGGCTAGAGGTCGAGACAGTTGAAAGGAAGCTGTTGTGGCTTGGGTATGATTTAGATGTGATTTGTTTGGGGCTTTAGTTTAGGATTTTTGTATTAAATATATCTTTATAAATATGTTGAGGTGTACGCCTCACGACAATGAGGCGAGGTGCACCTAACTAAACTAAGGTGTACACCTCACGACATGTTCATACGTTTTCATTGTATATTTTTTATTATATATATATATTTAAAATAATGGGTGCTTTTCAAGGTAACATTTTTTTTTCAAAATAATGGCACGCTTCTCAAAGAGGTAATTTTTTCATGCATTTACATGATGCACTTGCATGCTCTTTGATACATTTGCATAGCGTATTCGTAAGCTTTCTATTATTATTGCATTTTCTTATTTTTTAAAGAATAGTTCTCTTTTTTTATGCATGTATATTCTTTTCATGATAACTGCACGCATTCACACATTTTTTGAGCACTAGCATGCTTCTCGAGATAGTGGAAGAGCTTTTTGAGATTCTAGCACACTTTTTGAGGTGGTAGCATACTTCAAAGGCTTATTGCACATTTCTCAAGGAAGCAACATGCTTCTTATGGAATGAACATGTTTCTTAAAGCATCGACATGCTTCTCGAGGCTACTGGATATTTATGAAGATGATGGCATGCTTTTTGAGATATTAGCATGCTTCTCAAAACTACTGCACCCTTCTAAAGGCAATGATGGGCTTCCTGACACTATTGCACGTTTTTTGAGGTAATGACAATTTTGACGCAACTGTGCTTTAATTTTAAAAATAATAATTTTGATTTGTGTGATATCTTAAAATATTCATATTTGATTACTTGCACGAGTGTTCTGATAGGAAACACTTGAAGAACTCTAGTGGAACCTATCAATTTTAAGATTCAAACGACATTTCTTCACAAAATACCAACCCCACCAGGAAAAACAACAATAAGATGGTGATAATCAAATAAAAATGGAAGGAAAATACCAATATATATTTGAACCTTAAATCGAGAGGAGGATCTATCTCTCCCAATTCTCTAGACGCCATTGAGCCCAAGACGCCAAGCACCAAACAGAAATTCAGCAATGTTCAAGATACCCAACCCTAATTTCTCTCTTCATAAAGCAAAACAATTAACCAAAGCAAATTACAAAACAGCCCAAGCAAATTACAAAACAGCCCAAGCAAACCCTAATTCAGCCATATCCGTCCCTTTCTTTTCCTCCAAAACTCAAATAGTAGGCTCCCCCAAGGGGGCCGGCTGTAGCCTTGGTGGACCCTTGGTCCTCGAGTAAATCTGGGTCGACTGGACTGGTCCAGTATGGACCGGTCTAACAGTACCCCATTCCAAAGAATCACCTGTCCTCAAGGTAAAGGATGGAAACTGATGCCTCACTCTCTCATATGACTCCCAGGTGGCGTCGTAGTCCGATAGGCTCTTCCATTTAATCAGAACCCCCTTGGTCTCCTCTTCTCCCTGGAAAACCCCCCAATTAACTCCAGTGGTTCTAATTCCACCTCCAAGTCCTCTGTCATCATCACCGGTAACTCAGAACTAGCTTTATGATCCCCAATTGCTCTCCTTAGTTGTGGCACATGGAATGTGAGATGTATAGTCGTTGTCGATTGTAATCTCAACCGATATGCTACTACTCTAATCATCTCGAATACCTCATATGGCCCAAAGTACCTTGGGGCAAGCTTCTCAATCCGTCTTTTGGCGACCATTTTCTGCATGTAGGGCCTTAACTTTAAGAACACCCTCTTCCCCACCTCAAACTAGATGTCCTTCCTATGCCCGTCTGCCTGTTTCTTCATAATCTGTTGAGCCCTTAATAGATGCCTCTTAAACTCTTCCAACATCTTGCCCCCTCTAAGTATTCTTTTATTGAAGAAATTGGAGTGCTACTCCACCCAAAATGCATCAGGTGAGGTGAATCTCGTCCGTACAACACTTTGAATGGGGTCATTTGAGAAGCATAATGATACAAAGTGTTGTACCAATACTCTGCCCATGCTAGCTTCTTGGCCAAAACCTGAGGTGTTTCCGACACAAAACATTGTAGGTATTTCTCCAAGCTCTTATTTACCACCTCCGTGTGCCCATCTTTCTGTGGGTGGTAAGCGGTATTCCTCTTTAGTATGGTCCCCTGCAGCCCGAACAACTCCCTCCAAAAGTGGCTGAGGAACACCTTATCCCGGTCGAATACTATAGATTCTAGTATCCAATGCAGTTTGACAACCTCTCTGATGAATGTTGCTGGAACTGTCACTGCAATGTAAGGGCGTCGTAAAGGAATTAAGTGAGCATACTTGCTCAATCTGTCCACCACCACTAGAATCACTATAAACCCTTCAGATCGGGGTAACCCCTCTATAAAATCCATAGAGATCTCCTCCCATACCTGATCTCACCTGATCTGTTAGAGCTAAGGGCTGCAATAATCCTTTTGGGGCCATTGCCATGTACTTGTTCCTCTGACAGATTTCACAACTGGTTACCAACTCCTCTACATTCTTGTGC
The DNA here is from genome assembly GCF_001605985.2 of Dendrobium catenatum. NCBI lineage: Eukaryota > Viridiplantae > Streptophyta > Magnoliopsida > Asparagales > Orchidaceae > Dendrobium > Dendrobium catenatum. The sequence goes on from NW_021318777.1 coordinate 1,652,396, forward strand.
ATCCCTTTTCAATACAACTATGCTGCAAGTCTCATGTATCTCTTCTGCACTCGCAAATGACCCTCAACAACACTCTCATGGAACTCTTAGAGCAGGTGTGGAATATTGACTGATGTCTAGGGCATCACAAATCTCCCTTGGTACAAAAGCCTCTCCCTTCTAGAGAAAAAACCCAGGTAACTACTCCCATCCTTTAATAAATCTACCCTAATCCTTCATAGCTCCTTATCCAGTGCACTCTCCTTCTTAATGCCCCCCAATCCAACATAAGAGGTATTGATACAATCATCTCTTGGAACTCCCTAATACATTTGGACAAAGGCATCCACCGCCTTTTCACTATCCCGAGCCTTTATTGAATTTCAAAGTCATATCCCAGAAACTTTGACAGTCATCTCTGTTGCTCCTGCATCACCATCCTTTGCTCCAACAAGTACTTCAGGCTTCGCTGGTCCATCCTGTCAATGAAATGTCGACCCAACATGTATGGTTTCCATTTCTAGATGGCTAGCACAATAGCCATCAACTCCCTCTCACAGTTTGACTTCAGTCTAACTCGAGCTGTCAACACCTGGATGAAGTAAGCAATGAGTTGATAGCTTTGCATGAAACTGCTCCCAATTCATATCCTGAAGCATCCATCTCCTCTACAAAAACCTGAGTGAAATCTAGTAAGTTCAAGACTGGTATGGTGGTCATGGCTTCTTCAGCCTCTCAAAAACTGTTATGGTTGCCTCCCCCCATAAGAAGCTATTCTTTTTCAATTGTTCTATCAATGGCCAGGAGATAGTGCTATAGCCCCTCACAAATCTCATGTAGTAGCCTGTCAGCCCTAGGAATCCCCTCAGCTTCTTGAGATTTGTTGGAAGTGGCCATCTCAGCATAGCCTCAATCTTAGTCTGATCAGTGGCCACACCCTACTGCGATACAACATGTTCTAAGTACTCCACCCTGGTATGTGCAAAACAACATTTCTTCAAATTGTTCCTTAGCTGATGCTCCTGTAACATCTCTAGGACCATCCCTAGATGCTCCAAATGTTCCTCCTCTGACTTGCTGTACACCAGGATATCATCAAAGAAGACCAACACAAATCTCCTGAGATAGGGTCATAACACCCTGTTCACTAGAGACTGGAAGGTGGCTGGGGCATTAGTGAGGCCAAATGGTACTATCTGAAACTCATAATGTTCCTCATGCATTCTAAAAGCAACCTTCGGTATTTCCTTCATTTTCATTCGCATTTGATGGTATCTTGACTTCAGATCTATCTTGGTGAAGATAACTTTCCCACTCAGCTCATCAAATGGCTTATCTATCATTGGGATAAGAAACTTGTTTGGCATGGTTTCCTTATTCATAGCCCTGTAGTCCACACAGAACCTTCAACTCCCATCCTTTTTCTTAACCAATAGCACTGGACTAAAAGAAGGGCTCACACTAGGCCTGATAATCTCTGCCTCCAACATTTTTATGATCAATTTCTCAATTTTATCCTTTTGAAATTGAGGGTAACAGTATGGCCTTACACTGATGGGTGACACCCCTTCCTCAGGTTGATAGCGTGCTCCTTCTCTCTCGACGGTGGTAGTCCTTGAATTGGCTAAAAAACTTCACTGAAATGCTAAATCAATGGCTGTCCTGAAAGAGGGATGTCTCCAACCTCCTCCAATTTGATCCCCTCTAGCATCTGTAGCTCCACCAAGAACCCTTCCCCCCACCTCATGTATACTCCTCACCATAGTTTTCAGTGACAGCATGGTTTTAGATAGCCTCGCATCTCCCTTGATCACTACACTTCTACCCTCCACCTCCAGCTCCATCATCAATGCTCCCAGTTGACCTTAGTATTCCCCATGGTCTGCAGCCACTTAATCCCTAGGATGACATCAATGCTTCCTAACTCCAATAAAAGAAACTCCTTCCTCACATGAACCCCCTACTCCCCTACAAATTCCCTACCCGTCTCCACCTTTCTTCTACCCATCATCACTCCATAGCATCCTGCATCCATCAATGTCACCCCCAATTGGTTCACTACCTGGTTGGAGATGAAATTGTGAGTAGCCTCACTGTCAGTCAACACCACCACCTCCCTATATGTTATTTTGCCCTTCACTTTCATGGTATGAGTTGGAATAAATTCTTCCACTGAGTTCAGGGAGACCTCTGCCACATCTAGATGCAGCTTGTCCTCCTCCTCTACCCCTGTCTCACCCCCACCTCCCTCAGTTTTCTCATCATCATAGACAGTGAGAACCTAAACAGTTCGGTCCCTACACCTGTGCCCTGGATTATACTTCTCATTATATCGGAAGCATAATTCCTTTGCCCTCTTCTCCTGCATCTCCATCTCATTAAGCATTTTGAAGTTCCCCCCCACTTCCTCCTATTGGCTCCTCCATTGGGGTCTCACGAAGGTTGCCCAGTATTGGCCCCTTGGGTGCTAAGAGAGTGACAGTCATCTTGTATTAGCCAGTTGAACTATCTCCTTTGGCTCCCCTCTCCTGGTACTTCTGATCCTCAACCAACTGAGCTAACTCAATAGTCTTTCCCATGTCACGAGGTCTCATGACTTTCACGGCTTCCCAGATCTCTAATGAGCCCCTTTATGAAATTTTCCTCCAGAACAGTCTTATACAACCGATCCAGTCAACTCACCAGTTACTCAAATCTCTCGTGTTATTCTTTCACAGAGCCTACCTCTATTATGGCAAAGAATTGCTTTAGAAGTCCCTTCCTCTGTTGGTTTGAAAAATTCAGTAAGTACTCTTTGAACTTTCTGAGCTCCGTATGAGCCTCCTCATGTCTCTCTGCTAGTACCAAGCCAAAGCCTTCCCTTCCAAATATAGGCTTGTTGCCATCAATTTCTCCTACCCCGTCAACTCATTAACGGTGAAATACCTCTCAACCCTATAAATTCACACATGTGCATCATCCCCTTCAAAGATGGGAATCTTCAGTTTTCCGACCTTCGGATCTCTCCCATTTCCCTTGAATCCTCCACAACTTTCTTTTCCCTAAGTGGATGACCCTCCCCAAGTGTCCCGAACCTTCTTTCCACATTCATACCCAAACTCTTCTTCCATTTCTCTCCTTCTTCCATCAAAATCAGCACCTCTCCGGCCATAATCCCCCTCATTTCTTTCCCAATGAACACCCCTTTGCTCATACCCCACATATCCATGCCTCTCCCCATACTTACCACCTCTCTCCTCCCTCTTAAAAGGCTTAAGATGGGGTCTTCTCCGCTCTCCCTCCACGATCTCCGCATCATTTTCATCCCTACGAATTTCAGAATTCGTAGTTCTCCCTACCGGCCCTCTTGCCTTTGATGCCGCTGTTTAGTTTTGATGATCCTATATTTTCTTCACCATTTCATGAAGATCCTAGAACTTGCCTTCTATGGAGGAAATTCTATCATCCACCGTCGCTTTGATTTGACATATCTCCCCCTCAAGCCGTCCTTCCAAAACATCCATCTTCTTGGCCGCCATCGATACCCGAATTTTTGATTGACTCAAAAATCTATATCTCGACCCCAAAAATTGCAAAAAACCACATTTTAGATATAATTTTTTTTGCAGGAATTCACCTAAACTGCCTAGAAAATTGCTCTGATACCATTTTGATTAGATACACTTAAAGAACTTAAGTGGAACCTATCAATTTTAAGATTCCAACAATATTTATCCAAAAAATACCAACCCCACATGGAAAAACAAAAATAAGATGGTGATAATCAAATAGAAACAAAAGGAAAAATACCAGGATAGCGTTGATCCTCAATTCGAGTGGAGGATCTATCTCACCCAATTCTCTAGACACCGCTAGAGTCCAAGACGCCAAGCACCAAACAAAAATTCAGCAATGTTCAAGATACCCTAACCCTAATTTCCCCCTATTACATAAAACAAAACAATTAACCAATGAGTTACAAAATAGCCCAAGCAAACCCTAATTCAGCCCTAGTTGCCCCTTCCTTTCCCTCAAAAACTCAAATAGTCGTGAGACATTACGCCCAAGGTCTTCTATCCCACTGCGTCAAGAAAGGTGTTTATGATCTTTGGTACCTACTTGAAACAATTTTTATTTTTCTCATTTTTTTGAATCATTTTAATTTTATTATCTTCCTAGTGCCCTATTTTATTGGTGAATTTGGCAACCTCCTAGCGTCTTCCTTATATAAGAGGCATCGTCGAGTGTGTTAAGTCTGTCTACCATGCCAAGAAAGCATGCATGAGTCTTCAGATATATGTTTTTGTCTTGCAGTTTTTGTTTACCACGTCAAGAAAGATGTGTACAAGTACATAAAATTTTTCATATTAAGAAAAACACGTATAAGGCTTACATGGTATGTCGTGAGTGTCATCTATGAGTTTCACTCTCCGAGCTAAGAAATACTCATATGGGTTTCTTGCTTATCGAATTGAGTGCATTGTATTTAGGATTTTTGAGATTTTAAATTTTGCAATTTTATACCTCATGTGAGGTAGGCGAAGAGATGATTATGGAGAGATTGCGATGAAGAAAAAACACACTTTTTTTTTCTCTTTTTTATATGAGATAGAGAGAGGTTAGGGTGAGGTTTGTGTGTAAACAAGAATTTATCTCGTGCAAATAGAGATGCCGTTGGTGGTTGCTAGGCCTACCCAAGAAAGGCTTGTATGGTTGGCGTCGAGAGACACTACGCCCAAGGTCTTCCATCCTACTACGTCAAGAAGTGCATGTATGGTTAGGCCTATTCAAGAAAGGCATGTATGGTTGGCGTCAAGAGACATTACGCCCAAGGTCTTCTATCCCACTATGTCAAAAAAGGTGTTTATGATCTTTGGTACCTACTTGAAACAATTTTTATTTATCTCTTTTTTTTTAATCTTTTTAATTTATGAATTTGGCAAAAACCTCCCAACATCTTCCTTATATAAGAGGCATCATTGAGTGTGTTAGGCGTGCCTATCATGCCAAGAAAGACATGCATGAGTTTTCAGATATATGTTTTTGACTTGCAGTTTTTGTTTACCACATCAAGAAAGATGTGTACAAGTACTTAAATTTTTCGTATTAAGAAAAACACGCACAGGACTTATGTGGTATGTCATGAGTGTCACATATGAGTTATACTCTCTGAGCTAAGAAATGCTCGTATGGGTATCTCGCTCATCCAACTGAGTGCATAATGCTTGTATGGTTTTCTCGCTCATAGAGCTGAGTGCATTGTATTCGGGATTTTTGAGATTTTAAGTTTTGCGATTTTATACCTTATGTGAGGTAGGTGACGAGATGATTATGGAGAGATTGCGATGAAGGAGAAACACACTTTTTTCCTCTTTTTTATATGAGATAGAGAGGTTGGCATGAGGTTTGTGTGTAAGCAAGAATTTGTTTCTTGTAAATAGAGGAGACGTCGTTGGTGGTTGCTGGCCGATGACTAGAGGTCGGAGATAGAGGAAGGAGCTTGATTGGGGTTTGGTCAGTTAGATGAGAGGGATGAGGATAAGGAAGGTGCATGTATATCCTAGAATGAAGTTCATCTATTAGGAAATCTCTAAGAGATGATCTAGAGATATAAAGTTTATTTCCTCAATAATGATAACTATGTAGAATAGGAAAGAGACCCGTCGAAGTAAGAGATTTATCCAGATGATTATGATAAAGTAGATGAAACTTAGGGAAAGTAGTATAGTTAACTTTTTTTTTTCACTGAAAGGCTAGGGATTTGTGATTTTAAAGAAAATTGACTAAAATGATTATTGAGGTATCAATAGTTTTATTCTCCACCTGGGTTGTGTTTCAAAATGAATGATGAATAGTCTTGTAGAATTTAAACTCATTTTGCATGTTTGTGGTTAAATTTTTTTAAATGTAAGGGATTTGGGTAGGTTTAGGATAATATATGTTTTTTTAATGTGTGGCTTGGCAGGATAGAGATAAACGGATTTGTGTGGGGATATGATTGGGCAAGTTTTTGATATATTAAAAGGTTGATTTGATTTTTAATTTCTTTAATTAATATAATTTTTATAGTAATGATAATACTACATTAAAAAGAATATACTTCTATTCTTATGGAATTCTTTGTCAATTGTGTGTCTCAATTTGTTGTCGTAGCCTCACGCATGAGCAAATTTAAGTTTTTCTTTCGTGTAATATAGGTGTTTCTTCCAAGTAATTTCGTCTATGGAAGTGTTGGCGTGGCCTGCTTCACAGGAGAGCAACATTTGGATGATTTCTGTGGGCTTCAAAAATTTGGCCCTGGCCTCCGCCCGCTTTGCTTTTCTTTCTTCGGAGGGAGTTTTAACGGATAAGTTTTGGGGTAAATTTTGGGAAGGCATATGGGTTTGTAGATAAGACACTGCCCAAAGATTTTGCCCTCATTTTGCAAGGATTTTATGATCTAAGTTGTGGTTTCCTATAAGCGCAAGCCCCTATAGTTAATTACCCCTCCTAATAATGAGAGAGAACTTTCGATTAAGGCTAGTCGTCAATCATATACGTAGAAATACGTGTTATCTAGCATATAATAGTAGCATGGGCATAGAGATTTTAAATGTCTGGATGTTTGGAAATTTGGGTTGAGATATTTGAGAAGCTTGATATTTAATATTGAAAATTTTCACCATCTTGCACTTAAAGTAGATGGTGGGGGAATGAATGATAAATCCGATCAAGATCCCATGGTTCTGTTGTCCCAGGCCATTGTGATCCCTAGTCTACTTAGTCAGAGGAGATAGTCGACCTAACCTGGCAGAAGGATTCTTATCGACAGCCATGAGTTGCTAAGGATTTGATGTCACTAAGGAACGTATTGGCTCTGGCCATAACCGGTATTTCGTGTTGCCATTTTGCGGCAAAACCACTATGTTCAGTGGGCCCCGGGTCATAACTGTTTATCATGCGGTGCCATTTGGTGGCAAAATCATCAGTTAGAGGACACGTACCACGTCCTTACTGGCAGGAGATTATTTGAGAATGGATCTTAGTGATATTTTCGACTAGAAATTAGCTTAATATGAGCGGAAGTAAATTTCAATTTGTCCACCTGACAAACTGTTGCGGTGGGTGAATGAAGTTTGCTTTAAGTATTGATGTATTTATTTCAGTTTTAAATATTTTTGATGTTTTTGGATTTTATGGATATTTGGATATTTGAGAGACATTTGAAAGTGTTTGTAAATTAACCCTTCCGGTTGGGATCTTCATTCAACACGGCCATCATCGGGGTGTGTGAGGTCATTTAAAAATATGTGCATTTGTGGGAATTTTAGGGCATTTGAAAATATTTGAAATTAAACCCTCCAGTTGAGATCAGTATTCAACACGGACATCATCAGGGTATTTGAGATCATTCTATTTGAAAATATTTGCATTTTGTGGATGAACCTTGTCAACTCTATCGAGCTATCGACAGATGATCGGGTATCGTAAGCTTTATGCCTTTATTAGTGAATTCTCATTGTTATCGGCCTTAAATGCCTAATATGAATGTATTAAGACAAATATATCGGTCGCCACTACTGTATATTTGTTTGATGGTTCGAACTATGTCGACTCCTATTGATTCGCATAGAAGGATCGAGTTCGAACTTGAATTCACTTATTGAACCGCGCAACATCCCTAGACATGACTTAAAATACGCTCGTCGGGGCCCATGAGAGTGTTTGGGGCATTTTATAATTATTTGTTAAACCTTGTTGACTCATACTTTCATGCTTAGGAAGATCGGGTTCAAATTTATTGACCCGCGTAGCATCCCTAGATGTCACATGTATTCCAACAACATGCTCGTCGGGGCCCATGCGGGTGTTTGATTACATTTAACCTCTTTTGTGTACCTATGTGTATACAAATTATGGTGCATGTGCGGGGGTACTTTGAAATATTTGTAAATGCCTTCTGTCCGCTTGTATGAATATTGCGGATTTGGTGGCGCGGCGTTGTACTTTAGTCATTTTCCTGTTACATACAGGTAGACTGTCGTGCACTACTTGCATGATTTATACAAGTAGATTGTAGTGCACTAACGAATCTCCTGCTTTCGCTAGTAGATGCTGCCATCTGCTGCAGCTCCCTTGTATCTTTCTTATGGGTGACATATTAGGTGGACAACGAGTCTCTTTCAGTGGCCTGTAGGCTTTTACATTTGTTGTAGTCATCTGGTGTTTTGCTTGTGGATAGCCTATTGGGTGTACTACAAATCTTCTATAACAACTCATAAGAGCTTGTATGCTCGTATCCCTTCATTGCATTTGTTGTGGTCAGCTGTATTTCTACTATAGTTGACTGTGGGAAAATCATTGTACTCATTAACAATTTGATGTTGACTCCTGACTGTGCTATCCCCATCAACAATCTTCTTGTACGTCGATCAGTGAGTTACTGTATTAGTGTTATATTCGTGTTTAAAGTGTTGTTGTATGCATTGCATCCATCCCTCCTTACATACAAGCTGATTGATGGGACCCTCACTTGCACTTCTTTCTTATTCATTGACGTTCATTACACGTTGCTCTTCAATGCCTGCAAGAAGCCAACGTATTTTCTAGCTATTTGTTTGTTGTCAGCTGTGTGAGCATCCTGGCATTTATGCATCACCTCCTATTACAACAATTTGTATGTGAGTTGTATACATCGTTGCCATAGCACTCTTGCCTTTAGATGGCGTCTCATATGTATATTTATGCTCATAGAAGACCGGCCATCCTTGCAATATGTTTGTCATTGTTGGTTGTGTGTATGTTTGAATTCACCACATGTTGTCTATCAAACTCTTCTGCTTGTAGGAGATTCATGCATTATTTTGTATGTTGAATTGCAGTTGATAGAGACACTATTGCACTCCATATTTATTCTTTTTCTTGTCTATTGCATCGTTGATGCTTGCTTGACGTCAAGCTACATGTAGAATCCTTCTGGTTGTAGTTGATTGAATGATTGATACATATTTATTTCTCAAATTGACTTGACTGAATAGTCTAAGCCATTTTGTCTTTATCATTCGTCCCTTGAATGCATTGAGAGCTTGTCTTCCACTTGCTTGATTGCATAAGATTTGAATGACCCAAATTTCTTAATTAGCAATCACATTCAAATTGAAATGATAATTCTTTAACATTCCATTAGAATCTTGATGCCATCTTTCAAATCAAATTCTTCTTTAATTATTGTGTTCAGGTTATGGTTAAATTTAATGTCATTTGAGTTCAATGCGGATTTGAGTCCAAAACCCAATGTCAAATTTGAGCTCGATGCTGTCCAAATCAAGTCCTCATGTTCAGTTCAAATGTTCAAATGTTCAAATCTCATTTGATTTTTAAATCAAATGCAAGTTCAAGTCCCCTATGGTCCAATATGAGCATCCAGTTCACTATCACTATGTTCAAGCTCAAATTCATTTGAGTCTTGTTCGGTTCAGGTTCTAATTCGCAAGTCTTCTATGTAACTCATTATGATTTTCTCCGATTCAAGTTCATTTAAGTTAGGCTTCAATGCTTGGAACTTTGATTAATGTTCAATTTGAGTTATAGACCTTTTATTTGCTCAAATTCAAGTCCGAGCTCAAGTTCAAATCCGAGCTCAGGTTCAAATTCATGTCCAAAATTTGTCCAAGTCAGGTCCCTCGTCCACTGGAAAATCCAGTAGCCTCCCGGCGTCTCCCCCGATAGGGGAAACTACAGGAAACTGGGCCTCCCACCACGTTAAAGAAAAGCGTGTAAATCTGCAAAATAGAGTTAGGAGGCAGTTTATATAATTAAGCATGTAATCATCTCAAAATTGGTCTAATACTTAGAGTGCTAAGTGCTAGGCCCCTGCTTCTACCCTATTGGCCATGTCTCCTGGGAGGGTTTAAGCAGCGCCTGCAAGCAAACAACATTAATAAAATCATGACATTTACCCCCTTCTTGGACATGACCACCTGCACAGAAAAGCATTTATATTTCTATACTAACCACTTAAGGGCAAGTGCCCACACGCAGACAATCCAAGGGCAATCAATCCACAACATCAATCACATGCGCACACAAAGAAAAATCCTAATCCTAGCATGCCTAAGGGGCTGTGCACCTAGGTGTGTGAGGCTTGTGTGGTATGTCACACTAAAAGTTCTTCTAGAGTTTGAGTCTAAGAAAGGAGTGTCCAACATGTGGCTTTTGGTGCCACTTGTTGAGGGAAATTCTCCTTAACTTTTGAAGCTAAGAAGAAGAAGTAGGAATCTGACATTTAGCTTTTGAGCTAAATGTTGGAGGGTTCCCTTTAGCTTTTGGAGCCAAAGAGAGAAGAAATCTCCTACAACTTTGGAGTTGGAGGAGAATTGGGAGAAAATGTAACTTTTGGGTTGCAAATTCATGAAGGTCTTTGGACATTTTGATGTCAAAAGAGAAGATTGCACCCTTCCAACTTGAGTTTGGAAGGGCAAAGAGAAATAAGACTTGAATCCTAAGCTTGGGGTGAATTGACTTGTTGTTTTTGGTTCAACAAGTAAGATAATTTGGGACAAAATTAGATCACTCAATATAGGTTGAGTGAAAGTGGGCTTCATACAACTTTTGAGTTGTAGGAATCTGGCTTTGAGCTAAGGTAAGGAATTCCTTAAGACTTTTGGAGTCTATAGGAGTGAGAGAGGGTTTGTAACTTTAAGGTTACAAATCAATAAAGTGGTTCCTTGAATTTTTGTATTCAAGGAGGTGGAGTTTCATTTCTTTAATTTGGGTTAAGAGAAATGAAGAGAATTTTGATAGTTTCCTACAATCTAGATTTGTAGGAAGAGAAGTAGTCCAACGTGCAATCTAGAGATTGCAAATTAGAGGAATTCCTTTGGACATGTGGTGTCCAAAGAAAAGAAAGGTTTCATCCCTCCAACTTTCGGTTGGAGGAGAAAAGGAGATGGGATGTTCACTTACCCAATTTGAGTCAATGAAATAAGAAAAATTCCTATAATCTTTTTGGATTGTAGAAATCAGAGAAGGAAACATGCAACTTATGGGTTGCAAATTCATAGATGTTCCTTAAACTTTTGATGTTTAAAGGAACAAATTCACTTGCCTAATTTGACGCTAGACAAATGAAGGGGAATTGGGAGATTTCCTACAATTTAGAATTGTAGGAAAAGAAGTAGACTGAAGTGCAACTTAGAGGTTGCGAATTAGAGTGGTTTCTTTGAACGCTTTGGTGTCCAAAGATGGGATTCATCCTCCCAATTTGGTTTTGGGAGCATGAGCACGGATTTAGATTCACTCCTACAATCTTGGCTTGTAGGAAAAGAGAGAGAGAAATGCAACTTAAAAGTTGCAAATCAAAGGGATCCTTTGAACATTTGGTGCTCAAAGGAGATGAGTATATTCTCCTAATTTTGGTTTAGGAGGATAAGATGGTTTTCCTACAACTTTTGAGTTGTAGAAAAGGGGAAATCATGTGCAACTTATAAGTTGCAAGTTAGAAGAATTTCTTTGAGCATTCGGTGTTCAAAGAAAATGACACACATTCACTTGATTTAGGCTAAGTGAATGAAGAGATTTTCTACACTTTTGTTTTGGTAGAAAGAGGAAATAATGTGCAACTTGGAGGTTCCACATTCATGTGTGCCCTTGAACATTTGGTGTTCAAAGAGGAAACGAACATTCTCCTAGACTTGGGTTTAGGAAAATGAGAGGACTTTCTACAACCCTTAAGTTGTAAAAAAAAGAAGCAACAAACAACATTTGGATTGTATGTTGAGAGGGATTCCTTGGACATTTGGTGTCCAAGGAGGGGTATTTATTTGCTTAATTAGTAACTAAGCAAATGATGAAGACTAGGATTTGAGTCCTATGTTTAAGGAATTACTTATTGATTTGTGTTCTAATAAATAAATGAGTATATAAGCTTCCTACAACTTTGGTGTTGAAGGAAGAAAATGCAACCTAGAAAGTTACAAAATTTCATAGGAGGCCTTTGAATATTTGGTATTCAAAGAGGGGTGATCATTCACTTAATTTTGGGTTGAGTGAATGATGAGGAAAGACTAGGTTTTAGATTCTAAGCCTAAGCGGGGTGCTCAATTGGTTAATTTAGATTCGAACAATTGAGAGAAAGGACTTAGAATTTGGTTCTAAGTTCAACGATCCCATGTGATAGTAAGTAGAAGTTTAGGAAGAGCTTCAAACTATTATACATGGGGGGAGAAGTGGCATTTGTTTGTTGATTTTCGCATTTCAACAAACAAAGAAGAGGAAATAACCTAGGATTGATCCTAGAGTTAAAGGATTTATACAAGGATATGTTTAAGGGCTTGAGGAGCCTTAAAATATCTTGCATGAGAAAAGATATATTGGTTTCTTGTATCCCAACAAATGGGTCAATAGTTTAGAGTTTGGTTCCAAACTACAACGATTCATATGGGTATACTTGAAGACTTGAGGGGCTTCAATTCACCTCACATGAGAGGATACTTGTTGGTTTTTTGAGATTCCAACAAGAGATGTAAGAAAACTTGGATTTTGGCTCCAAGTTTCTAAAACTTATAACATGATGCATTAAGGATTTTTTTGGGAAATCCATAATGCAACACATAACGAAAGTGGGTGATAGCTCCTAAGATAGACTAGGAGACATGCAATGAGATATTTGAAGCTTGGAGTGCTCCAAATAACATCGCATAAGAGTTGTAATTTGTAGTTTTTGGACTACAAATTAAGGGGTCATCTACCTATATAGGTTAGGCAAATGAAATAGGCTAGATTTTAGAATCCTAAGCCTAAAAAGGAATTCTTTCATTGATCTTAGTCTCAAAACGAAAGAAAGGGAGAACTTAGATTTTTGGCTCTAAGCTACAAGATTTTCATATAATGATAGGTTGGAATTTTAGAGAATTCCAAATCATCATTTATGAAGGGAGAAACGTTTATTTGCTAACTTTGTGTTGTTAGCAAATGGAAATGGGAGAGAGGCTTAGGATTTGTTTTCCTAAAACCTTGATTCATGTACTATAATAATTGGGACTTAGAGAACGTCCCAACTATTAAGTGTGAGGGACATGTCATAAGGAAGAAGACTTCCCACTCTCCTACAAATGTTTTGGATTTGCTTAAAAGAGGGAAGGCAAACTTCCTAATGCACTGGAAGGTTTTCCCAAATCAAATTTGATATGATTTTGGGGACTTGAAAGTTTCTAGGAGAAACCTAAAGATCTATTTTGGCAAGATCTAAGAGGGACCTAAGAACAAACATGTAGTGGAACCTAGGCTTTTGGAATCCTAGGTTGAGAACAATCATGCAATGAAAAGATGGAGCTCCGTGGTGCTCCAAATTACCATGCATGAGGGAGGGATAGGACCATTCATTTGCTAGCTTTAGGATTCCAACAAATGAGATGGAGAGTTTGGATTCATCATAAACCCTCAATTTGGAAGTTTCAAAAAAAATGGGATTAGATAATTCTAGGCATGGGCATTCGTGGGCTTGTGAAGGCCCATGTAGCCTCAAAATCGTTTAGAATTAAATGAACCCATTTAATCTCCTTCCAATTCTCAAAGGGTTAGGGTTGTTCCAAACAAGTGGCAATCGTCATTCCAAGCAAAGTAAACTTGATGAAATGACATGTCACGGATTTAGTTGGTCATGAATGTCATGGGGTTTAAAACACAAGTCTTTGGAGACTTGTAGTAAACCTCACAACAATTTGTATCGAACAAATCCGCTACAAGTTTCCACCAAATTTATTAAACGTTGAACTTTAGTATATATAACATACCCTAAACATATGTCAATTTTGTCATAGCGTGTCAACCTAAAGAGCCTAACCTAGCATGCGACACTAGAAAGAAAAGTGTACACCCTAACATTTGATTTCTAGGTCAAATAGAATGGTCTAACCTATAGTTCAAGCATAGGTAATGAAAGGGTTGCATGAATGCAAAGACATACAATTTAAAAGGTGTTGGATACCAATCCAACATCTTCATACGCATCAAAATCCTCTTCGGACCCTTACATAAGAGTCAACTAATGGAAATCGACCAATTTCCATAGCCTTTACGAAGTGGACAGCCAACACAAAGGTATTGGGGGACCAAAAATTAAAGTTTCTAAGGACCTAAGGCTTTGGATCGTCAACCACATATCAATGGCCTTGGGAGCCTTAAGGTTTCGCCTAAGTTTTAGTGGTATACCTTCCCCGGGTTGTCCAAGCGCTCCTATCCAAGTTCCAAGCTTTGTCCAAGCTCCAAAGTCGCTGTCCTAGGTGTTCCGGTCGTCGCCGCTGCTGTCCGGGACGCTTCGAAGGAAGGCTCCAAATCGTTGTTTGGAAGATTTAGAAACCCTCCTTTGCTGTTTGGAAGTCTCCAACAGCTTCCGACTCGCCTCGAGGTCGCCGGAGACGAAGAAGGAAGAGAGTAGAAGCCTTCCTTGTGTCAGTCGAAACAGACCCGAGGTGGTCGGGTCGCGCAGGTCCGGCGAAGGAAAGAGCCGAACCTCCTGGTAGGTCCGACCGAAGCCCTGGATGAGCTCGGACGGAGCTGTCGCACACGAGAGAGGGGCTGGACGGGACTCCCGCACGCAGGAGGGATGCCTGCTCGTGAGGTAGTCGCGGGACAGGGGGGAAACAGTCGCGCGAAAGAGCCTTGGACGCGAAAAGGAGTTCCGCCTGGACTGCGCTTTTGGCTCTCTGGATCTCTCGCTTTCTACCGCTCTCTATCTCTCGCTCTCTCTGTTGGGACGGGGACCAACGAAAAAAGCCACGAAGGAGTCGAATGCCCGTCTCCTCTATCTCTCCCGCTCCTTCTACACGCGAAAAGATCGCACTCGAGTGGATCTCCTGCTGTAGCCGCTGAAACCAGGCGATTTGACGGAAAAGAGAGCGGGATTTTAGAGGAAATCTAAGCCGTTTGATTCAAATCTTGATTTGAGGTTTGAATTGAGCTAAGATTTGATGAATTGGGCTAAAATTGGGTTCGCATTGGACCCAATTTGAATCGATTAGAGTCGATTCGGACCGAAATGGGTCAGATCGAGTCAATTTTACGAAATTGGGCTCGGATCGAGGCCGAAAAGTGCCGAATTGCGTCGAATTGAACTCGCCGACACTCGACGGGGTTTGATTTAAATTGATTTGATTTTAATTTAATTAAATCGGGGTTAGATTTGAGTCAAATTCGTCTTGACGACCTTCGATCGAATCGATCGAGCATGATCGAGCCCAATCGGGCTTGATGCGAAAAAGTACGTCAACATGAGCATCCTGGCATTTATGCAACACCTATTACAACAGTTTGTATGTGAGTTGTATACATCGTTGCCATAGCACTCTTGCCTTTAGATGGCGTCTCATATGTATATTTATGCTCATAGAAGACCGGCCATCCTTGCAATATGTTTGTCATTGTTGGTTGTGTGTATGTTTGAATTCACCACATGTTGTCTATCAAACTCTTTTGCTTGTAGGAGATTCATGCATTCTTTTGTATGTTGAATTGCAGTTGATAGAGACACTATTGCACTCCATATTTATTCTTTTTTTTGTCTATTGCATCGTTGATGCTTGCTTGACGTCAAGCTACATGTAGAATCCTTCTAGTTGTAGTTGATTGAATGATTGATACATATTTCATTCTCAAATTGACTTGGCTGAATAGTCTAAGCCATTTTGTCTTCATCATTCGTCCCTTGAATGCATTGAAAGCTTGTCTTCCACTTGCTTGATTGGATAAGATTTGAATGACCCAAATTTCTTAATTAGCAATCACATTCAAATTGAAATGATAATTCTTTAACATTCCATTAGAATCTTGATGCCATCTTTCAAATCAAATTCTTCTTTAATTATTGTGTTCAGGTTATGGTTAAATTTAATGTCATTTGAGTTCAATGCGGATTTGAGTCCAAAACCCAATGTCAAATTTGAGCTCGATGCTGTCCAAATCAAGTCCTCATGTTCAGTTCAAATGTTCAAATCTTTGTTCATCTCATTTGATTTTTAAATCAAATGCAAGTTCAAGTCCCCTATGGTCCAATATGAGCATCCAGTTCACTATCACTATGTTCGAGCTCAAATTCATTTGAGTCTTATTCGGTTTAGGTTCCAGTTCACAAGTCTTCTATGCTGTTCATTATGATTTTCTTCGATTCAAGTTCATTTAAGTTAGGATTCAATGTTTGCAACTTTGATTAATGTTCAATTTGAGTTATAGTCCTTTTATTTGCTCAAATTTAAATCCGAGCTCAAGCTTAAGCTCATTTTGCGTGTATTTTTTTGATTTGTGTGTCGATTGCTCCGTTTTGTGTGTCGATTTTACCGAGTATCGAAATTGGACAAATTGTCATTGTATTTACTGTATTGTCCATGTTCATGTCGCAATGACGTAGTCCGTTTTGCTATCAGACATCATTTGGGTGACGTCGAGGCCTAATTCTCTCGAAATACATGTTGTCGCTTTAGAACTGCCTTGATTTGCATGCACTATCTCATTCAAACAAATTGGTAGTGCATTTAGGGTATTAATGGTGTTTCAGACACAATGACGAAGTCCGTTTGTCAATTGGACGTCATTTGGGTAACGTCGAGCACCCTTTTTTCTCGAAATGCATGATTTGCCCTGAGATGCGTATTGAAACCCTCGCATGTCTTCAATTTGTCAAATTGAATGTCATTCTTAGGTATTCTAAGATATTTGGGATGTTCTAAACACAATAAAGAAGTCCGTTTTGTGATCGGACTTTGTTTGAGCAGTGCCGATGCCTATTCTCCTTGATATGCGTGTTTTGTCTTAAAATTTGTGCCATCAAATTTAGATGATCCAAGTTAAACATAGAAAATGTGGCTCTTGAGTATTCACGATATTTCGGTCGCAATGGAGAAATCCGTTTTGTGAACGGACATTATTTGGATAGCATTGAGGCCGATTTTTTTTTAAATTCGTGTTGACACATCGGGATCTGTGCAACCATTCTGATACTCCAAATTGAACAAAAAATATAGTTTTTAGAGGTTGACAAGGTTCCAGACGCAACGACGAGTCGTTGATTCGACGTTGTTTGGATAGTGTCGAGGCTAATATTCCTCGAAATACTTGTTATTGTATCTGAATTTCCTCGGGATTCGTGCCACTACCTTGTAAGATCCAAATTAATTAAATAAAACATATATTTTGAATGTTGGTGATGTTCTGGACGCAACGACGAAGTCTGTTTGTCAACCCGACGTCGTTTGTCAACCCGACGTCGTTTGATCAGCCTCGTTCTTTAATTTCGGGTGTTAGTCAACTCTTTTGACCGATCTCATCCGATATGACTTGAGGGGCCTCGAACTTAGCATAATTCAACGTTCTGATTGCAATGCCACCACTGTCCGTTTGACATTCAGAGGTCATTTGACCCTTTAAGTAATGCGTCGCGCCAACCCGCGCATTGTTTAATTCGCCATTTTCGTCCCTTTTGCACGTAGTGTGAGTTGTAGGGGTCAACAATATCACACAAATTTGCTTCAGTAGACGTAGTTTGAGTTGCACGTGAGTGATTCTTCTTGGGTAAATTCAACATCTTATAGATGTTGGAGCAATCCATTTTGCTAACGGGTGATGCAGGTGGTTTGTGCAACAGTTGGGTATTTGAACATTTTTCATATGATGTTGCATCAGCAGACCATTATTTTCATTGCACGTGTTGGAATCGGCTGTGAAATATAGTTGGAGGTCAACATTTATATGTGGTTTACTTTAATATTTTCATCTTTTCTATTCCACTTGGTTTAGTGTGTACTTTTTTAAGATGTAAAAGTTTACTTCTACGGTTTCTGTTTTCCACTCTTAAATGGTCGACCTGTTTGCTTCTTATAGGAGGGGAAGGAACTCACTTGATTTGGCGTATTACCCTTTAAGATGTGAAAATTAAGGCAAGCTGTGTTTTTTTTTTCCCTGCATTTTCAGGACAAGTTATATGCCATGATTGTGTTTTTGAATTATGAGCTGTAATGATGAGGGTCATTGTTTTCAATATTAGTTTTCGTTTTACACTGATGTACGTTTTCTCCAGCACTAGCCGAATATGCTTAACTTGCTTATTCTTATCCGCGCAGCTGAATTTTTCAGTCATTCGGTAAGTGATTAGAGTGAAAATAATAGTTATATTTTACTTGATAGTTCTTCCTATAACTGGATCGTGGTCCATCCCATGCATAAAACTCTTCTCTGATGTTGGGATTTACATTTTAGTCGTCCATGTTCTAGTCTTTATCCTCAGCATTTCTTGAGACCTTTTCGTTTTGGTTACATGAGATTATAAACTTGTTCAAAATCATTATCATTGCAAAAAATTAATCGATTCTAGATTCAATAAATTATCCATTAGTCTAACATTCCACTATTTCTTGAGCAGGGCAGGGTACATTCTTTTCCTGATTGAGAGAGCAAAGAAGTGTTTAGACTTCTCAGCCACTCTCTACATTATCCATCTTTTTGTGTGTATCATGTATGGAGGATGGCCATCATCTTTGACATGGTGGATTGTGAACCTCACGGGTTTAGTATTGATGGCACTGCTTGGTGAGTGGCTGTGCATTAGGCGTGAATTGCGAGAAATTCCAATTACAAGACTCCGTTCAAGTAAGTTTTACATGCAATTGGCGATCCATGTTAAGTTCTATGAGCATGCTTCATATTTCCCCATCCTTGCGCACATGGAATGGTCCTATTGATACAATGCTTTGTTTTATGAAAGTTGAGATATTTATAATTGATAGCTTCCTGGGAAACCTGCTAACTAAAGGAGCAATTTCATTCATTTTTGTACATTATTAAGGGCATCATAAATAGTTAAATTGATTGCGGTAATAATGAGAATATATATATTTTTTGAAGAAATATTAAAACAATAAAATGATGAGTAAATCAGGAAAATTAACTAGAATTGTCAGAGGAAAATAAGAAGTACACTATACAATATACAAATAACTTGATAGCTTGTTAAACTAAATCCCTAAGAATATGTAAACTACAAAATGGCTTATTTGGATCGCCTTGAAGCTTGTTGAAACTAGGGGAGTGATGATAGTTTTTTTTTTCTAATTCTTGTCTCGTTTGGATAGTAAAATTTAAAATCTCCTATCCATTAGAGATTCAACACTTAGTATTTGCTATCGACGGATTGTGTTATTTTGTGATTGAGCACGTCATAGAAAATAATATATTATCTTGAAGGAAAAAAAATCATTTTGCTATGAACTCAATAATAAAACTCACAATTTTAGCTTTAATAAAGATTTTTCTCTATTTAATATTTGGTTGGATATGATATATTTTATTTTGGGATACAGATATCTCATAATAACATGCCCCTATGGTTAATTACATCTTAAGTATTTGTTACTTGAGAATACTTTTGATTAAACTAGTGATTTTTTTAGAGTCATCAAAATATTGGCTTTTTTTTTGAAATTTGTGAAATGCTTGTTCAAAAATTTGGTCATTAGCAATTTCAAAGGAGATGAGATCAACTCTAAATTAAATTTTTGGAATGAAAGCCAAAGAAATGAAATGTAGGAGTTTGATTCTTAGAAAACTCAGAGGTACTTAAACTATAATATGTTGGACTTTGCATTTAATCAAAATTTTATTTAAGTTGACCAATTTGATTTAGAAGATTGAGGCTTATACATGTTATGTAAAATATCCGGAATGTGAGGGCTTATGAAGTAACTGGAATCAACAACAGCCTCGAATCCTAGAATTAAGGTGAGAACTACTGAAGGGTAGTGTCTCGAATCTAAGTTTAACGGAGTGCAAGGTACTTACAAACCTACACCTCACATGAGACATAAGTTTGTCTGACTTCTGAATTTACAATCCTGCCTAAAAAGGGATACCAGTTAAACCTACCTAACCGCTTTTAAAATCATGTTGTCCGGTCTGAATGCGTATGAAGAGTAGTGAAGATTGTTTTGAATTAGAAGATATGACTTACAACTTAATTTTTAGGCCAAGATGCTTGACCATGTGAGTATGTATATGCTGACTCTCTAAATGCAAATTTTTGTTATCTAATCCTTAAGTGAGAGATTTTTATATGTGACACACTGATAATACATGATTATTTCATTTTATTTTTAATTTGAATGTGTGGCTTATTTAAGTAAGCTATGCAAATTTCGATAAAAAAATGCATATCATCCTATATTGATTTTTTTTATTTAAATATTTTAATTTGTAGAAATCTATTGACCATGCCTCCTTGGGAGGTTTTAGGCAGCACCTACAAGCAAACAATGTTAAATAATCATGACTTATTTTTACCCCTCTTGGATATGACTACCTGCAGAAAAACTCACGAGTCGAGCTCGAGTTCGAGCTTGTTTACCAAATGAGCTCGAGTTATGTGATGGCTGAGAAATCATAAAATTCTTCAAACTTCTTTAATTGTTACTTAATTGTCATGCTTATTATTGAGAAATCATAATATTCTTCCCTAGCAATGGCTTTAAAGAAGTTTATCTCCATTGAAGTTATTCTTCAAACGCAAGCAATGAAGACAGGCCAACAAATTCAAACTATTGCTGCACTTGTCACTTATCTGCTCAATATCATTAGCACACAAGCTTTAAATCCAGCCTAGGAAAGAATAATTTTAGCACATATGATGTCATAGAGGACATTGAAAAATACTACCAGAACTTTGCCTCTAATAAGTGATACTGGGGTCAAAGATCCAACAATAACAACAACAACAACATAAATCCTTTATCCCACTATGTGGGTCGGCTACATGTATCCTTTTTCGCCATTCTGTCCTGTTAAAAGTCAAATTATCATTTAAATCTAATAAAGAAAAATCATTTCTAATATTTTCTAATCAAGTCTTTTTAGGTCTACCTCTACCTTTCTTAATATAAGTCAAATCTAATATCTCAACTTTCCTAACCGGGTCATCAGAAGGCCTCCGTTTAATGTGACCAAACCATCTATGGCGACTCCAACCTTTTCACGTATATGCTCATTTCGTATCATATCTCTAAGGGTCAAACCACTCATCCACCTAAGCATCCTCATCTCTGCAACACTTAACTTAGTATTATACTTCTCTTTTAATGGCCAACATTCGACACCATAAAGCATTGCAGGTCTCTGTTAACCTCTGTATAAACCACACAAAAGAGGGAAGAAGCCATAAATCCCGCATACATACCTTGCACCCGTCGAGTCCCCGAAATCCCTCCAGAAATCTCGAATACCTCGTATCCCGCCGAAATCTTCCGCAAATCTCGCTGAAATTCTGCAAAATCGGCACGGAAGTGTCATTTTTTCAGCAATATCTGTTTGAGCTTCGCGTAAATCTTGCGACCTTAAGCTCATTCGCATTGATAAAATGAAGGTTGAGGCTCTCGTTCAGGCTTCTTCTCCACATGAGACTCTTCTTCTCTCCCCGAATCCTTCCACACACGCGAAAGCTCTGATTCCTTTGTCTCTGCCGAAACTCCACTCGACCCCCTCTCAACCGAATCCATCCAAACTTCCTGCTCTTCTGTTTGCCGAGCTTACATCTTCTTGAAGCCATCCAAGTCTTCCTCCTAATTCCTCTCACGGACAGAAGCCATACCTCCATCTCGACGCCATCTTCCCGATCTCTACCCTATTCAAACCTCTACAGCTTGTCGATCTCCACCCTAGCCAACGCTTTCCCTTAGACCCTTACATGTAGCCGTAATCCCGCCGGCTTCAACCATCTCGACTCCATCCAGTTCCGCCGGCCCAGAGAGAGAGAGGGGGAGAGCTCTTCTTACCCGTGCCCTATCTCTACCTCACACAAGCCTCACTCGTCCGGTCCCATTTAATCAACAAGCCCAAATCTCATTTCACTCCTCTTAACCCAGGTGATTAACCTCTCTCTTAATAATAAAATGAAATAAAATAAAATAAGTACCTCGAAATGCTCACGTAGTGCAGAGGGGGGAAAGAAACTGTGCTCTTTTAAACAAGTATCCGTAGACCCTTAAACGCTCATGTAGCGGGCGGGGATTGAATAATTTGCGGCCGCGGTATCATTTGAAACCTACCTGAAGCGCTCAAGTAGCGATGAGGGGAAGGCTAGTCTCTCGGATTTTCCCTTAAACAGGGGAGACGTCGGGAGACTGTATAAATTTGGACTGAAACGCACAAGGACTTGAGCAAATTTTGGATGGTAGAGGACTTTATTTTGAACATTGAAGGGACTAAATTCAAACTTAAATAAATTAAAAAAAAAATTAAAATCAAACTTGAGGAAGAAAAGTTTGAACTCAAAAGGATGAATTTAAATGAACTTGAGCATGACTTGAACGAACCGCATGGGAGTGTATTTGAGGTCAAATTCAAATGAACTAAATGTTGAGCTCAAATTGGACTCATACTTGAACTTTACAAGACAACAAAAGAATTCAAATGAATTTGAACATAAGTAATGATCATGAACATCATTACATGAAACTCGAATTTAAATGAACATATATGGAACTTGTGATGAAAATAAAGACTTGCAATGAATATAGAACTTACAAACATCATTTACTCACAAATGATGATAAAGACTCGTGCAATAAAATGGCACTAGAATGGTTTGATATGCGATAAACATAACAAGGTGAGACATGTGGATGCATTCGAGTGAATATCAACCTGCATGCAATGTTTAAATAAAGAATGCAGTGATATGTTTACAGTCAATAACATAGAGTATTTTCACAAGTCTTCATGCTCGATGAAATGTGGATATCAAACAAATGTTGAATATTAAGCCCTATACACATGTTGTAAACCATCCCCAAGGCCAGAGAACTTGCACGATCAATTTGTTTACAAGTGATAAAAAGATTCAAATGAGGGTTGGTTTGTAGCTAATGTCAAGGGATTTTCAAACAAATATGTCAATCCGCTTGCAATTGATTGGGGGAGCAATACACAATGAATGCAATATATTCACAAGCAAAGTGGAGAAGTCGTTAGGAAAATAGTCCGCCTACTATCAATGACAGCTAATGGGTATCTATCTCACAAATATATATAACAGTTTTCACAAATACTGAAATACATGAAAGCAAATATATTTGTCCCATACAAGTGGAGGTATTTTGTATTCAAATGAACAAGCAAGGATTCATATATCTCACTCAGGAGCAATGACCAGAGGATTCATGTATGAATAAGGCTACTACAAAGAACATTGGACACCACTTGCTACAAAATGGGGTCTCTAATGAATGATACAAATTATTCATGAGGGAGGTAGAAGGATCTAACTTCTCTACAAGAAACATATTAACATGATTTGTTACTTATGAATGCTGAGGATGGCTAAGATGTGAAAGCAACGACTCCCCTACAGTTGACATTAGATATCTCGTGGATACAAATAACGA
Organism: Dendrobium catenatum; assembly: GCF_001605985.2. Lineage (NCBI taxonomy): Eukaryota > Viridiplantae > Streptophyta > Magnoliopsida > Asparagales > Orchidaceae > Dendrobium > Dendrobium catenatum. Next base: position 1,675,750 of record NW_021318777.1, read on the forward strand.
CTGTCACAATTACGATAAGATACACAAGCAAATGTAACAAATCATCAATCAACATACATGGTGATATTATTGATGAATGCAATCCATTTAGCAGTCTATGTTAATATGCATATAAAATGTGCTGAATTTACCTACAAACAACAGTAGTAGAGATATTGCATGGATGGTGGACCCCTTACGAACAACCTAAAATTTGTAATTGATATAGTGATTGTGCTTGCAAGTCGTGGTACTGTGTATGTTATAAGTATGATGAATTCTCCTACAAATATGGATGAAGAAGTTAATATTGAATGCAACTCAACCCCGTTGCCAAGTACTATTATATAGATAAATACGTTCACTCGGCTACAAGTGATAAAGATTGAAAGGTCACTTATGAATGACGAATAATCGATAGTATGCCCAATAAATTATCTAGAGAAGGGATAATAAGAAGCATGAAATGATCATCATGATTTGTCCACAATCATGTGTAATGAATACGATAGTCTACCTGTGCAAAGCAGCAAACAACTCAATCCAAAAAATTGCTACAACACGCCATCGGATCTGCAACCTATATACAAGCAGACAGAAGACGTGTACAATCTTCTAAATAGAATGCTGTATTCAAATGAGGGTTTCCCACATAACTAAGCAGCATCAAATATCCTAAAATACCCCCACACATGCACCATAATTTATATACACATAGGTACACAAAGAGGGGGGGGGGTATATGATCACCAAACGCGCATGGGCTCCGACGAGCGTGTTAAGGGTATACACGTGACGTCTAGGGATGCTGCGCTGGTACATAAATGAACGTAATTTGAACCCATCCTCCTAAGCAGGTAAATAGGAGTTGACAATGTTCAATAAATAATTATAAAATACCCCTCAGGTACCCGCATGGGCCCTGATGAGTGTGTTATAAGTGCACACGTGACGTCTAGGGATGTTGCGCGGGTCAATAAGTGAATTCAAGTTTAAATCCGATCATGCTATGCGGATCAATAGGAGTCGACAGGTTTTGAACCATCAAACAAATATACGACTGCGATAATCGGTATATTTGTCTTAATACATTCATATTAGGCCTTCAAGGCCTATAACAATGAGAATTCACTAATAAAGGTACAAAGTCTACGAAACTTGATCATCTATTGACAGTTAGACAAAGTTGATAAGATTCAATACATAAATGGAACTGACCCCAAACACCCTTATGATGGCCCTGTTGAACAAAAAAACCTCAACCGGAGTGGTTAATTTCAAATATCTCCAATATTCCACGTAAATATCCATAAAAATTCAAAACTCCACAAAGTCCAAAATCCAAAACTCAAAAAATATACAAAATTTCATATATTTAAAATTAAAATAAATCCATCAACACTTAAATTAAAATTCATCCACCCTCCGCAATAGTTTATCGATGTGGACAAATTGAAATTTACTTCAGCTCACATAGAGCTAATGCCTAGTCGAAAATATCACTAGGATCCATTCTCAAATCATCTCCTATCAATAAGGATGTTGTACGTGTTCTCTAACAGGCGGTTTGTCGTCAAATGGCACCGCAGGATAAGCGATTATGATCCGGGGCCCTCTAAACCGAGTGGTTTTGCTGCCAAATTATATCACGAAATATCGGTTATGGCCAGAGCCAAAACGTTCCTTAATGACATCAAATCATCGATATATAAATCAATAGGATATTAGGATATGATCGATAAGGCACAAAGCCCTATGTTAGCTAAGGTGGATTCAAATTTGTCCCCTTAGACAAGCTTCCCCCTAGGTCTACAAGGTACCCTTGGATGAAGCAACCCATGATTGCTGACAAGGATCCTTCTATAAGGTTGGGTCGACTACCTCATCTGACTAAGTAGACCAGGTACCACGATGGCCCGGGACGACGGAACCATGGGATCTTGATCGGGTCCATCATCCATTCCCCCATTATTCGCTTTAAGTGTAAGATGGTGAAATTTCTAATTTTAAATGTCAAACATTCAAATTCCCAATTCCAAACCTGTGCTGCTATTATACGCCTAATACTACGTATCTATGGATACAACGTATCTGATTGACGACTAGCCTTAATTGAAAGTTTCTCTCGTTATCGGGAGAGGTAATTAACTCTAGGGGCTTGTGCCTATAGGAAACCAGAACTCAGATCTTAAAGTCCTCGCAAAATGAAGGCGAAATCTCTGGGTAGTGTCTTATCTACAAACCCATATGCCTTCCAAAATTTATCCCGGAACTTATTCCCTTAAAACTCCCCTGAAAAAAAAAAAGCTCAACGGGTGGAGGCTGGGGCCGAATTTTCGGTGCCCACAGTCTCACCACCATCTTGTAGAATTTTCCCTTAAGTTTGAGGACTTTTCTATCGCAAAATAAGCCCGATGCATTCCTCCACTTCAACCATCCAACTTGAATTATGCTGATAATTTCACCATCACTCTGAACAGTAGATCTAAGATATTTAAAACGTGTACTCTTATTAATGACTTGATCGCCCAAAGTTTCAATCCCTTCACCAAGTCTATTGCTACTAAAATTACACTCCATATATTAAGTTTTAGATCTACTCAAGCAAAAATCTTTAGACTCTAAAGTTGATCTCCTTAATTCAAGTTTACCTTCAACTCCCTCTCAAGTCTTATCAACAAGAAGAATATCATCAACAAAAACATACACCAAGGTACATCCTCTTGCAAATGTCTAGTGAGAACATCCATGACTAAAGCAAAAATGATGCGAACATCCAACCGTCCATGCCTATTCGAGGAGGAGCTGAAGATCGACGACCGAGATCACTTTGTTTTATTTTAGTTTATTAAGTATATTTTGATTTAGTTTTGCAATTTTACTTTTTACCCTCTTGTCTTATGTAAGCCCAAGGGGCAAATGTGTTTTTTAATTTCTTTTGAGGCCCTATATATCGAGACCCCTTCTTTTGTATTAGGTATGATGGAATTATAATAAAAAAATTTGTGTTTTGCACTTGTATTCTTTGGGAAAAACATTAGTAAAATCCCTATGTGAGGGAGTCAGAGTTTCCACCAGCCGCAGGATGGATTCGGTCTCGTGGCTTGAGAAGTCCCTTAGAGGAGGGCAACGTATCACCCGTCAATCTTTGGAAGAGTCCAAGGCTCGCAATTTTATCTTTTATCTTTTGTTTTTATTTATGTTCCTTCTTGTTTTGCCATAATTATTTCCTCTTATTTTAGGAAGGTTTAATTTCAAATTTCAAAGCATTTTGAATTTGAAATTCCTTTCCTAATTTAAGAGATCTAATTTTGGAAAGTTCCTAAATTACGTTCAATTTGAATTTTGAATTGAATTGGATTGAAAGTCATTCCTTCCTAATTTGATTTTTCAAATCAAGGAAGAGTAATGGTTTTCTCTCAAATCCCTTCCCTCTTTGGATGCCGCCGGCCTCCACATGGTCCCCACCCCTTTCTTTCACCATTCAAGCTTTGTTTCCTAAATTAGATTGAGGTGAATTTGGATAGATTTGAAACTCAAATTTAATTGATTTGAAATTCAAAATCTTTTCTAATTTATCAAATCTATTTTAGGAAAGTTCTTTAATTAAATCCATTTGAATTTCAAATTTAATTTCAAATTCAAATAGGATTTATTTAAACACTTTCATAAATCCTAAAGCCTTAAATTAAGCACCCAAAATCACCTCCCCAATCTCCTCCTCTATCATTAAACCACCGGCCCCCTTTCTAATAAATCCTAGGATTTTATTTCCTAAAATCCCTAATCCCTCTTGGAAAGAATTCAAAACCCATCCACCTCACCTGGCCGAAATTCCTCCCTATGCATCCACCTCTTTAAACCTTTCCAAACTCATTATTGTACTAGGAATTAAATCCATCCCCTTCTTCCCCTGTTGGCCGAAATTTCCCAAGTCCCTTACACTAGATTTCCTCCATTAAATCCTCACAAACTTCATCCATCGTGAAGTCTTCTACCTCCTAATATTGCTACCAGGGAATACCGACCACTGTCCTTGCATCCCCACCCTACGGAAGTCTCAAAACTGCTGTCCTGCACTGTTGGAAGTCTGAAATTGTTGTTCAAAGGATGCCAGCAGCCTATAACAACTACCCAGGGTCTAAACAAGAGGTTGAGTTTGCTGTTTAGAATTTCCCAAGTGCCAAGAGCTGTTCTTCAGACCTCACGAGTTTGTTCTTCAGGACCCATAGGACTCAATCCTCCTACCCGTTGTACATCAGTTTGGTATCAGAGCATGGTTGCTCACCCGGGAAGAGAACTCGACGGAGTCGAGTCTTTTCCACCCTGGTAGAATGATGCGGACATCTAACCGTCCATGCCTATCCGAGGAGCTGAAGATCGACGACCGAGATCACTTTGTTTTATTTTAGTTTATTAAGTGTATTTTGATTTAATTTTGTAATTTTCCTTTTTACCCTCTTGTCTTATCTAAGCCCAATGGGCAAATGTGTCTTTTAATTTCTTTTGAGGCTTATATATAGAGGCCCCTTCTCTTGTATAAGGTATGATGGAATTATAATAAAATTTGTGTTTTGCTGGGAACAACGTTAGTGAAATCCCTATGGGAGGGAGTCGGAGTTTCCACCAGCCGCAGGATGGGTCCGAGCTCTTGGCTTGAAGTCCCTTGGAGGAGGGCAACATATCACCCGTCAGTCTTCGGAAGAGTCCAAGGCTCGTTGTTTTATCTTTTATCTTTTGTTTCCTTGTTGTTTCTTGTTGTCATCTTCATCCTCTCCTACTTCCACCATCACGTCGTCTCCTCTCTCACCCCTAGCTGCCGCCCTCATCATCCTCCTCCTCCCTCCAAAACCCAAATTACATCTTGAATTCTTGCCATAATTATTTCCTCTTATTTTAGAAATGTTTAATTTCAAATTTCAAAGCATTTTGAATTTGAAATTCCTTTCCTAATTTAAGAGATCTAATTTTGGAAAGTTCCTAAATTAAGTTCAATTTGAATTTTGAATTGAATTGGATTGAAAGTCATTCCTTCCTAATTTGATTTTTCAAATCAAGGAAGAGTAATGGTTTTCTCTCAAATCCCTTCCCTCTTTGGATGCCGCCGGCCTCCACATGGTCCCCACCCCTTTCTTTCCCCAAATTAGATTGAGGTGAATTTGGATAGATTTGAAACTCAAATTTAATTGATTTGAAATTCAAAATCTTTTCTAATTTATCAAATCTATTTCAGGAAGGTTCTTTAATTAAATCCATTTGAATTTGAAATTCAAATAGGATTTATTAAAACACTTTCCTAATTTCTAAAGCCTTAAATTAACCACCCAAAATCACCTCCCCAATCTCCTCCTCTATCATTAAACCACCGGCCCCCCTTTCTAATAAATCCTAGGGATTTATTTCCTAAAATCCCTAATCCCTCTTGGAAAGAATTCATAACCCATCCACCTCACCTGGCTGAAATTCCTCCCTATGCATCCACCTCTTTATACCATTCCAAACTCATTATTGTACTAGGAATTAAATCCATCCCCTTCTTCCCCTGCTGGCCGAAATTTCCCAAGTCCCTTACACTAGATTTCCTCCCTTAAATCCTCCCAAACTTCATCCAACATGAAGTCTTCTACCTCCTAATATTGCTGTCCGGGAATTCCAACCACTGTCCTTGCATCCCCACCCTACGGAAGCCTCAAAACTGCTGTTTTAGTAAAACCTGCTGTCCTGCACCGTTGGAAGTCTGAAATTGTTGTTCAAAGGATTCCAGCAGCCTATAGCAATTACCCAGGGTCTAAATAAGAGGTTGAGGTTGCTGTCCAGAATTTCTTAAGTGCCAAAAGCTGTTGTTTAGACCTCACGAGTTTGCTCTTCAGGACCCATAGAACTCAAACCTCCTACCCGTTCTACATCAAAAAAGATATGGACTTAAGGCTGATCCTTGATGTAATCCAACCTAATTAGGAAAATACTTGGTCAAACCACCTTGTGTTTGAACACAAGTAATAGCTCCTGCATACATATCTTTAATAATTTGAATATAAGCATTATTAACTCCTTTCTTTTCAAGAACTCTCCATAGCACTTCTCTTGGAACTTTATTTCTCTAAATCAATAAATATCATATGTAGATCCTCCTTATTCTCTGGACGTTGAATTTTTTTTTCTTTGGAACAAAAATTCTCCCTTGTGGTGTTGCGGCGTTCCAAGTACAAGCACTATGACACTCCAATTAGGCGCTGCGGTGCTAGATAATCAGTGTTGCGATGCTTGGACATGGCGCTGCAACACTGCAATGAATTTTCTTCCAATTGACCACTTCATAGAGAATTTCCTAAAAAAAACAACTTGAGTACTTTTCACACTAAATTTCATAATTTAAACACTTTTTAATTCAACAGCCGCCATTGCATAAATCAACTTATTTTATATTTAAGAAAAATTAAAATAACATGTTTTTAATATATTAAATATATTTTATTTCACTTTAAAATATAAAGAAAATAAAATAAAAACTATCCAAGAGCACCTTAATGCGCTTGAAATTCATTGTTATTTTCATTTAAGTGCCGTTGTTAGAATAATAATCAATCGTGTTAGTCTATGCTTCGTAAACACAAATACTAAACAATACTACAGGTTTTGTATTCATTTACGCAAAATACAAACTGGATTAACCATACATGAACAGCGGATGAAGAGTAAGAAATTTTCATCCTATAGTGAATTATAAACAATATTGACAGGTTAAAAGTATTTGTCAATCCAAAAAACTTGCTAAATTGATCATGCATGTGCAATTAAATAATAAGAAATTTGCATCCAATAGTAAATAAGCAATACTGACAAGTTATAACATTCGTCAACCCATAATACCAACTAAACTGTCCATAATCGCTCAGTGGAAGAGTAAGAAATTTGATGTTCCAGCAGTGAATTATAAACAATACTGACATTGAATCAACTAAACATAATAAGGATGAAATATACATGATCACATATTATGCAGCGATATAAGTACGAGAATACAAACACAATATAAAAGAATATGGGACATCTTTATTATAAAAATATCTGACATAAATACGACAATATTATATATTGTTAAAAACTAAAAATATAATTTAATAGTTGCAAAAATTAAATAATTATAAAATTTATACAATTTAACTTATTAATTTTGTTCTTCAACAAAATAAAAATAAAAGCCTTGTCAAAATGACATTTTAAACAAAATTAACTGCTAAGGATATTTCAATCCTCTTTTTCAAAAATAAAATCTTTTTATCAGCCATTTAACTTTCCATATTCAGTGCTGCATATTTCAATATCATAAAATATCGGTTGATGCTGTATGATCACTAAAACAAAACTAGGTTTGGAAAAGAATATTGACAAGCTTTTCAAAGAATCAATTTTCTCGAACATGCCTCTAGTGAGTCAAGAAGAAAGACTAATCAATGCTGAGATTAATCATTTTTACACAAAATACAATGTTATCTAAACTACGTCATCACTGAATCAAGAAGAAAGATTAAAGAATTTTGCATAGTTAATGCTTTTTAGTATTCATCAACACACAAATAGGTAACATTCGTGATCCCTGAAATAACGAAGCATTACTGACATGCTTTACACTATTCATCAACAGAAAATACGGAAAAAAGGGGAATTTTTTGCATCGTAGATTTAAAAAATGTTAACAAAAACAATTAACTACGACCTTCTAAGGAGTACAGAAATGATGTGTGCTAGTTATTCTGATCAAAATAAAGATCTGGGCTTTGTTTGTTGACGAAAAGAAATAATGTCAGAAGGCAACATCAGCTCGAAATACATTCATCTTGACTTGCAAATCAACTTACATTGACCAATCAACATTCCCCACCAATAAGCGTCTCAAAAATTTTCATTATACTACTCCATAATTCGTGGCATAGTCACCACGAACTGCAAATCCATAAAAGCAAGGGTTTGGGTTTACAGGTTCTGTTCAGTGTCGCTCACAAAATATTTTCCATGCAGAACACAACAAAATTGCTGAATACTGCGATCCTTCTTTTGCAATCATGAACATAGCATCAATATTCTACTGTTACCATCTATTATTCTTTTATTTAATCTTTTTTATTATATTCTTCACATGGGCTAAGTGGCTGATGCGAATTTTATTGCCAACAGATGTTTAATGATGGTGATTGGAAGGCGACAGACCTTCAGCAACTTATATCAGTTCTCACTTTCCCCATTTGATAATAATATTCTTTTCATTTTGCAGATAATATATGTATGAAATATTAAAATATGATTTTTGCTGTTAAATCAGCTTTACAACAGATATGGAGAAGTTCTCCAAGATCAAGAATGGTACGAATTCTTAAGCAAGCATATTGCAGTGAGGACTCCTGCTTGTATGTTATTGCTTTTAGTCTGATTTTTCCTCCAGTGAGGACTCCTGCGTGTATGTTATTACTTTTTGTCTGATTTTTCCTCTCATCATGGTGCTTTTAGAGGATTTTGCGGGAATGATTTGGCTTAGCCTAACATTATAGATGATCACTTGTATGCAATCCTGTTTTCAATTCATTATTTTTAATGATGCATGATATTCAAACTTTTTATAAGAAATTCCCCGAAGTATTCTAAATCTTTGGTTTATGCTCGTTTTTATTGGTTCGTAATATTCGTTAGATATTAAATGTGTTTGGTTTGATTACAAGTTAATGTTGGTATTTTAGTTCTTATATGTCAAATTTCAGATATTGTTCGCCTGTTGTAGGTTAAATGTCTCGATGTAAATTATTTCATCCAGGCAATTTCATGATTTAGGTTCAACAGCGTATTGTTAATTAAATTGTTATTATATTGATTTTTCATTATATGCCCTTCGGTCTCTACAGCACTCTCAGTTTTTTTTTTTTTTTATAAATTTTATTTTAAATCATAAGAACTTATAAAACTTGTGTACTGGAGAAAGCATTTATTTATCCCCGTCTCTACAGAAATGTTAAGTTAGTCGAATCTAGCACCTGTTGATGCTTACCTGAAATACTTGCTTCAACATTAGCTCTAGAGAAAGCCTTTATCCCTGTGTGTAGAGAAATGTAAAGTTTCTGGAACCTGGCACCTGTTGATGATTACATGGACAATTTAACAGTTTTGTATGGATGTAAGAATTTCTTGTGAGTGTAAACAAGTAATGTGTTTGGCAAATTTAACATTTCTCTTTATACTTTTTCTTGTTTTTTTATTTGATACTTCCCTATGGCTGGCTATGTACCTGTAGTGGGATAAATGTTGCAAGCTTGCAATAAGTAACATGATTTCATGAACCCTGGTAAATGCGTCAGTTTTTTTTTTTTTTTACTTTAATAATATTATTAGAAACTGTTATAAATTTTAGCAGTATATCTGGAGATTATATGCTATTATCACTAGGAGCATTGTCGTTCTAGGGTTTCAAGCCTTAAAAAAAAAAAAAGGTTGTGTACTTGTGTTAGTCAGCAAGTATAAATTTTTTTGAATAATTATGACATAAATTCTTTAATATATTGTGCTAATGTAATAGCGTTCCATGCATTGTATGACTTAAATATTATAAAAAATATGTAAGGGTTGTTGCATTGGTGTTTGGGTGCAATGGTAAATAGGGATTACTCTATTATGGAAGGAGGGGTAGCAATAAGAAGAAGAGCAACGACAACTAAAAACCAAAATACATGAAATTTAAACTTTGGTAGGAATTTGAAATATAGGAACTCTTACGTACGAACAAATTAATGAGATTCATATAATTCATTAGAAGATAAATATTCTATGTATTTAAAAAATTAAATGAGTTGATAAAATGCTAAAAAGCTTGATAGTTTATGACTGAAATTTTGGTATTCATAAAGAAGTTGTACTAGAAATGGTATTATGTATGATTAGAAATAAAAGTCTAAAAGAATAATGCTATAGAAACTAATAAAATTGGTGATAAAATTATAGTCTAATTAATATTATATTTATAGAATTATGCTATAGAAATCAATAGGATTATACCCTTTCCAATTGCACATAACTTCAACTCTAGAATTACTTTTAATGTGTAAAGTGTCAAAGCCTCGATGATTTTTTAAAAAAATAAATAACTCAATTTGTCATGTTTCTCGGCGTATATTTGCATTAAAAATCTTATATTTTAGGGAATTTATAGTTGAAGTGAATGTACTGATGAGATGAACATAGCATTAAAAAAGCGACCTAATTCGATGCTAAATGAGCTCAATCAATCACCTGAAATTTAATTACAAATTTTGATATATTAATTGGAGGATCAAGAGGTTTTCAAATCTTCCATGCTCACAAAAATAGATTGAGCATCTCTAAAAGTAGAATTCAAGGAACCCAACGAAATCTAATCCAACATCAGTAAGACATTTATATGCTGAAAGAATGATCTTTGATTATGGGAACTAATACAATCCAATCAATTGAGTGGTCTCAATTTTGGTTATATTTATGTGGCCTGTCACTTTAATTTTTTTTTTAAAATGTTCTCCACCTTTTACATGAAGGGTGCTTGATGCCCCTTTGCTTAAAATTCAAGAGAATTTATAGGCCTAAAAAATCTCAGAACTCTATTAGATCATTGCAGTTCAACTATTTGTCATTGAACCTTAATTAAACTAGCAGCACTTTTTTTAAGTCTTCTGACCACCTTACTTGATGATGTTCCTTTGACCGTCATTATACAATTAAGATCTTTTGACTATCATGGAAATATTATGACCATTAAACCACCATTGCTAGATTATGATCACTCTACCACAATTACGAGGCTATGCCACTATAGCCCTATAATAACCTCACATGATTACATTTCTTTGACCATCATCACCTAACCACAATCCCCTAATTATAGTTCCCCAACAACAACCTCCTAACAAGCATTACTCAAATATGGTACTTTGATAAGAATGGTTTGACTACAAACCTTTATCTATCATCTGTATCATGCAACATCAGTCATTCAACCATCATCATCCACCTATGTTCACTCAACAATAGTCATTGAACTATGATTGATTGACTATCATCATTTGACCATGATCCTTTGGCCAACATCACTTAATTATGGTTGCTTGACCATTGCCATTTGAATACATCCTCAGGCCATCATCAACCACTATGAAATTTGACTACCATCTTCTGATTATGATCCTCCGGCCAACTTGCTCAATTACTCGACTATGATTCTTCGATCATTATTTTCCAACTCTAATTTTTTTAACAATATTAATTAACTATGTTCCTCTAACCATTGTCACTCGAGTATAGTCATTTGATTACCATCTCCCTAATTACAGTCCTTCAATTATCGGTGCTTGATTGTGGTTCACCAATTACTACATCAATGCATGCTAACTTTGTTGATCGTTGTCACAAATACCATCATCACACAATATCACTTATAAGGCCGATGCACATAATTAAAACCAAATTTGTCTTTCGATGTTAACATTAAGATTTATCCTAGGCTTATTGGCCTCTAGCTTATTCTCTTCAATGAAGATTGGTTGAAGAAATAGTAAACAATCTAGTAACTCAAGGCGCATTCAACTTCCATCGTAAAATTCAATTATGTCTACTATATTGTATCAAAATATTCCCTAAACGTAAGGAAGGGTATCATTAATTGAAGGAAAATGCCACTTGAATCATTCAATTAGTTGTCTTGTGATATTTACCTTTTCAGATTTTTCACATAAGAATTTTTGTGTCTTTTGTGGTTCTCTTTTATTTATATGTATGATGGATCTTCATATAAATTTCTATATTAAAATGTAGTGTTATATAGCTCTCTTAGCTACATGATCTTTATGAATTATAAAATTTTAAGTGTCATATTTTTCTTCAAAATGAAAATGTTCTAATATTTGAAATAATTTGCTTTTATTTTCAAGAGATTGCATCTAAGTGTATCTAGTGTAGTCATCAAGATAGCAAAAGTCTATTTTACTTTCTTCTTAGACTTACTCTATTAATAGGTCCAAATCCATATGAAACATTTCTAATGATCTTATGGTGACTATATTTTTAATTGGATTGAATGAGAACTTTGCTTTCTTTTATCATGCTTCACAATAGTGCTCTTTAAAAAGTCCTATCTTAGCAATACTTCAAAACTAATTCTAACTAGGTGATTTTCCAAAGTTTTCATAAGCTAGCATGTCATTATTTCCTATGACATAACTATCACTCATAAAAAATATTTTCAAAAAATTAACCATCATTTATCAAAGGTTATTTTAAAATAGAAACCATCACTTACAACAACAACAACAACAACATCAAGCCTTTATCCCACTACGTGGGGTCGGCTACATGAATCTTTTTTCTCCATTGTGTCCTATTAAAGGTAATATCATTTTAAAGTATCACTTCTCAAATATTAATTTAAAGTAGCAACCATCACATACTTTCAATGCAATTCAAATCAGATTGTTAATTCTTAATCCTTCCATCATAGTTTTATCATTTAGAATTTGTGAATATTCCTTAGCAAAAAATGTAATATTAAGTTTTTTTATCACAAAGTTTATTAATGCTTAAAAGATTATGTATCATTCTATTAAAAATATTTTTGGCATGGAGAGTTTATCAACTTTACCTAAAATACATCTACCAACTACCTTTCGTGTAATGTTGTTTCTCGATATAAATTTTCCTTTATTCCTAGCCTTCATCAAGATAAAATATTTCCAAATACCCAATTATGTAATATATGCATCTATTGACTATGTACTATTTGCTCTCTCACTGAACCTCTTATAAGAGTACACCTACATGCTTAATCAAAGGTTAGTTTTGGGAACCCAAGTGAGTTTGAGTCCCATCTTATGCTTGAATGTATGAATACAATGTTTGTGATGCTAATGCTTTGGGGCTCCAAATTAAATATTTTCTATGGTGTAATATACAAGTACGTGCAATGCATCATAGCATGTCACACAAATTGAACCTAATCCATTGAGATGGGTTTACTAATCTAAATGGGGGATATGACTTCTTCATATGGAGGTATGATGCATGTTGTGTCCTAGGATGTGGCTTTAATGTATGCATAAGGTCGGGTGTATTATTTTGTAATGTACTTATTTATTTCTTTAAATATACATTTGCACTATTTTTAATGCCTAGTTGAACTAATAATTTATGCTCTTTGCTATCTATTTCTATTACAAGTTCTTCGAACTCCTTGAATATTTCTCTTAATTCAAGATACTTTTCAAGGAATCATTTGTCTTTAATAATTAAACTTTATGTTTATTTAATGAATCAAACTCGTCCAATATGATTTATGCTCTTTAACTAATGCTCTGTGCTCTATGGTTAAACTTGAATTATCTTAAATCAAAGTTTCATGCTATTCTTTTAAAGTTGAAATTTATTTTTTCAAAAGTGATTATATATTATTTTTTCAACTTTTTGTATAAGTCATGCATTTGCTTGAATATTAAAAATAATTCATCGTATGATAACTCACATATGTCATCCTAGTCAGAGTTCCCAATACTATCCTTAGTTGTTAAACATAAGTTAGTTACCTCCTCTTATGGTTCAATTTTCTAGGAATTTGAATCTGAATTCACCCAGAATGCTTTCTATAACTTTTGCTTGCCCTTTTTTGCATTTAGCTTATCCTTATCCTTTCTCTTTGTAGGGTGATTCATAATGTTGGGGCATTCAGATCTCGAGTGTTCATGCTTCCTAAACTTAAAGCAAATTATTTAAGAAGAAAACTTTTTTTTAACCTATTTTACCTCTTCTCTTGTCATAATAGAGCTTATGTTTGTCTTTTAGAAAACTCTTGAATTGGTGAGTCATCAATGATAGGTCATCAAATTGATTAGCTCTTGAATCACCGCTCTTAATGTCATCAGTGTTCAATGCCACAATCTTTTCTTTCTTTCTTTCTCTACATCATAAAGCATTTGGTTAAAATTTTGCTCATAAGCATGGATGATCAACAAAATAAATATGTAGATCTTTAGATTTAGTTATAACAATTACTTTTTTATCAAAGAATCAGACGAACAACGCAATATCTTGTTTACTTTTTCAGAATTAAAAATCTCCTTATCCAAGACATTAAAGATGTGACTATCTTTATGAACCTAGCGTACATATCATATATTGACTCATTAGGATTCATGCAAAATAGTTCGTATTCATATAATAATAGGTTTAATTGTGATTGTTTCACTTCATTTGTGCCTAATTCGTAGGTAATTGAACAATCTATCACAAATCTCTTTTTCACTAGTACCTGTAGATACAAGCATATAATCTTCAAATTTTAAAACACAAAAAAAAGTTTAATCACTTCATATTTAATTGGGTTAAATCTCTTTTTTCAGCAGACCATATAATAAAAGGCATATTAACTTTCATGTCATTAGCTATTTAAGATGGTATATAATTCACATATAATACTTAAATCATATACCACATGCAAAAATGTATAGGGACAAGAATGTGGACATGCGTATTTTTCAAAAATCAAATAAAATGTTATCAAACAATGGTGGATGGGTAATAGAATACCCTTCATTAGTATTTGTGGTTTCTAAAGTGTGCCATTGGATCAAAGTCTTGCTATTAAAACCAAATTGTAAGAAAACATGTTCTGATATCAATTAAAAGTTCAATAATTTGCCAACATACCAAATTTACTTGAGAATGGCACACCAAGAGGTGGAGGTGAATTGATATTTTAAATATTTTTGAAAAATTTTCAATTAAAAATAAATTCAGATTTTAATGTGGAAGAAAAAATTACAACATAAAATAAATAATAATACTTATGTATTTTTTTTATTTTGTAGACAAATGAAATAATAAATTTTTAATTATTTTCAAGCCACTATTTGAACCACATGCAACCCCCACAAGTGTAATCACCACCAAACCAAAGTATTAAAGATCAAATTATACGCAAATAAACTTGCAGAAAGTAAAATGTAAAAAGTATGCAAATCAATTTTATAGTAGTTCAATAACCTTGACCTAACTCCACTCTCCGAAGGATCTCTTTTCAGGTATTACATTAATAAATAGTGACACTCCTTCAGTTTGCGGCTAGACAAAGAAGCTCATACAAACTCTTCTCTCAAAGAATCTATCCTTTCAATTCCTCGATATAATGATAAAGTGTTCATATAGTATGTTTAGTTAAATTTTATTTCAACTTTAATCACAATTAATTAAATATTATTAATATTTTATTTGACTAATTGTGCAATATGATCTTAAAAAAAAAAAGCAAAATATTTAACTTCACTCTCCCTTCTGTATATATGTGAATGGTCCCTTAATTAACATGCACCTATTAAAAAAATTGAGTCAAGAAAAATAAAATTACAGATTCTTTAATATATAATTCAACTCACACTAGCACAACAATTCTTTAATATATAATTCAACTCACACTAGCACAACACAATCTTGAGTCTTGAACCCTTAGTCTTTCGTATATGTTGTTACTTGAAATGGTTAGTAGTGTATAAACAAAATCCAAAATACAGTGTAGGAATAAGTAAATAATCATACAATAATGTTTGCAACGATCAAAACATATAATCAGGCTCTCGGATTGCCATAATATCGACTACTTAGGTAAAACACAATATATATATACATCAACTTGTTCAATTTTTAATAGCTTAAGTAAGTTGAAATCTCACAATAAGCTAAAAATGTATTTATTTTTACTATTTTAATCATCCTTTAAATGTTAAAACACATAAAGTAAGAAACAGTGTCCTTATATATTACATCAAATGGAGCGGCCATGTTTGGAGCTGCTCAATTATCAAGTATCGCTTGCCTCATCATGTCAATGAACTAATATGAAAATATTGTTGTAAGAAAAATAAAATATACGATTGTATAACAAATTCATATTTCCCCCTTTTTGGCATCACCATTTTTCCTACAAGCAAACTCTACATAGAACACGATATATTATACTCCTGTTTCATTGGCTTCTTGCATAGCAAAATGACAACCAGCGACTGCATCGTTTATTGAGATGAAAAACCACTCTTTTCCAACCGCTTCAATGAAATTTGCCGCAGTAAACTTCTCCACCACTTTTAAACTTGGATTTGTTAGTGCCACCTATGATATTAATCAAATCATTAGAAAGATAAAAAAGCAATAAAAAAAAAACATTATCATATTATATATATATATATAGAGAGAGAGAGAGAGAGAGAAGCAAATGCCTTGATCCCCTTCTTTTGAAGCATTTTATGAGCTTCCAACATCATTGCAATGCCACTGTTGTCAATGGCAGACACCCCTGCAGGAAAATTAATTTAATTATTTAAACATGAAATGATTTTAATAGATTTTATGTACTCGTTACAAATCAAGTTCGTTCGTAATTGACTAAATGACTTACCGCTCATATCAAATATAACATACTGTAAATCCTGGCTTCTTGTCTCCTTAATTCTATTCTCTTCAGCTTCTACCCACCTTGCGATCCTATAATTCATTTGATACTTATCAAGTGAAGAAGATTTGAAGTATTTGGTTCCATTCTTGTACGTCAGCTTAGTCAAATGTGGAATGACTTTTTTTTCTTTTTACCTCTCTCTAAGGTAACTGGCATTAGCGAAATAGATGGGAGAGCCAAGCTGCAAGATTAGGATACCAGAAATGGTCTTGGAATCTGGATATTGATCAATGTCGCGGTAGAGATCGGTTCCAGGCAAGTTTCCAAGCTTATATGTGACGGGTCTTGCCACGTGTAGCAATGCTCTTATGATCGACAATAAAAACTGAGAAAAAGTTCGAAGCTTTTAGTCACCAATATGCTTACATATGGGGATAATATTTATAAAATTCAATATGGTTTGATCTTTCTAAAGAGAATTAAAACAATCTAATTTAGAATATACTGCAAAAAAAGAGGCAATAGTTTCTTTTTTTTTTTTAAATATATGCAGCTAATTTTGGCCTTATGTAAAATAATTTTCAAGGTAATCTTTGAGGTGGGAATTATGAATTTTATAGGAAAGAGAGTGATCACTGGTTCTTAAGATGATAACCTCTTAAAATTTTTCAACCAGAAAATATAAAACATAAGATTCAACCAAATAGGGCCAGAATGAGACAATCTCTCGATCGTATAGCCAAAGTCATCAAAAAAAGTTTCAATGTACCTCTAAGATAAGGTCTGTTGAAAATTAAACTTCATTAATTGGGCCTTTTAATTGAGTGGGCTTTTTAATTGAGCTCATAGTTTAGAAAAGTCCTTAGAAAATTCTAAAGTCCTATTTTATAAAGGATGTTTTAGAATATTCTAGAAATACATTCTAAAAGAGTTATTTAGAGAATTCTAGGATATGTAATTAGTAACCTTTGTAAATGAAGATATGAAAATATTCTAGAGAGTCAATAGTAGCCATTGGATTAAAATGTAATGGCGCAATCCTAATGGAGTCACTAGTATAAATAGGTGTGGTGTCTTTGAGTTTTGTATGAAGTAGAATCAAGAACTTAAAAAGTGAAATAAAAGTGAGTTTTACAAGTGTTCATCTTCTCTTTTAGAATTCCTCTTCTTACAATAGCATCTTATTTTCCAACAAAGTGATATTAGAGGACCGAAGTTTCTTTCTAGAGAGATGGCGAGCAACAATATGATCCCCTTCCAAGTCCTAGCGCTCAACAAGAGCAACTATGAAAATTGGAGCATCAAGATGAAGGCCCTTCTTGGATCGCAAGATGTATGAGATGGTAGAGAAAGGCTACAATGAGCCAAAAGATGAGTCAAGTTTATTCCAAGCTCAAAAGGATCATCTAAGAGATTCAAGGAAGAGAGATAAGAAGTCTCTCTATCTAATATTTTAAGGATTAGATGATGACGCTTTTGAGAAGTTTTACGATACAAAGTCTGCTAAAGAGGCATGGGAGAAGCTTCAAACCTCTTATAAAGGAGAGGAGCAAATCAAGAAGGTGCGTCTCCAAACATTAGGAGGTGAGTTCGAAGCCTTACATATGAAAGCAGTTGAAGTCGTCTCTGACTACTTTACTAGAGTCTTAGCCTTTTCTAATCATATAAAAAGAAATTGAGAGAAGCTAGAAGATGTAAGGATTATGAAGAAAAACCTTCGCTCTTTAGATTCAAAGTTCGATCATATTATCACCATTATTAAAGAAACCAAAGACTTGGAGGCTATGACAATCGAGCAACTCCTAGGTTTTTTGCAAGCCTTTGAAGAAAACAAAAAGAAGAAGCAAGTGATCACGGAACAACTCCTAAAGGCACAAAATAATTCAACTAAATAAGTGAGCCTCGACTATGGTAGAAGAGAACAAGGAAGAGGTCATGGTCGAGGACAAGGTCGTGGTCATGGACGCGGACGAGGTTGGAGCTCTAACAAGGAAAAGAATAACAATATAAATTTTGGACAAGGAGGAAGTTCAAAAAGAGGGCATGAAAGAGGGAAATCAAGACCAATGTATGACAAATCTCAAGTGATGTGCTACAACTGTCAAAAATTTGATCTATATGCAGCAGACTATAGAACTCCAAATAACAATAAGGTTGAAGAGAAGGCTAATAATGTGAAAGAGAGAAGTCAACAAGATGGCACTTTGCTTTTGGCATATAAGGAGAATGAAAAAAGGTAAAAATAGCATATGGTATTTGGACACTGGTGCAAGCAACCATATGAGTGGAAGAAAAAGCATGCTCGTGGAACTTGACGAGTTGGTGTGCGGCAATGTATCCTTTGGAGATGAGACCAAGGTTGCAGTGAAAGGAAAAGGTAATATTCTTATCCAATTGAAGAATGAAAAGAACCAATTAATTTCTAAAGCCTATTATGTGCCAAATATGAAGAGTAATATCCTAAGTCTGGGCCAACTCTTAAAGAAAGGTTATGATATTCATTTGAAATATAAAAAACTTTCTATAAAAGATAATATCAGCAACCTAATTGCAAATATATCAATGTCAAGAAATAGAATGTTCTTGCTCAATATTCAAAATGATATTACCAAGCTTCTCAAAGCTTTCTACAAAGACCCATCTTGGCTCTGGCATCTTCGATTTGGGCATCTTAATTTCGGAAGACTAGAGCTATTATCAAAGAAGAAAATTGTGAGAGGTCTACCTTGCATCAAACACCATATCAGATATGCGAAGGTTGTTTACTAGGGAAGCAATTTAGAAAAAGCTTTCTAAAGGATTCAAATTCGAGAGCACGAAAGTCATTTG
Organism: Dendrobium catenatum; assembly: GCF_001605985.2. NCBI lineage: Eukaryota > Viridiplantae > Streptophyta > Magnoliopsida > Asparagales > Orchidaceae > Dendrobium > Dendrobium catenatum. Next base: position 1,695,002 of record NW_021318777.1, read on the forward strand.
AACTCATACATACATATGTATGTGGTCCAATCAAGCCAAGCTCTCTCGATAAGAGTAATTATTTTCTTCTCTTCATTGATGATTTCTTAAGAAAATCATGGGTATATTTTTTTAAGCAAAAAATGAAGGTCTTTGAATCATTCAAAAATTAAGTTTAAAGCCTTCGTGGAGAAAGAAATTAGCCTTGAGATCAAAGCTATATAATCTGATCGAGGAGGAGAGTTTAATTCAAAAGAATTTCAAAAATTTTGTGAAGCCAATGGAATATGTTGACCGTCCCAAGATCTCCTTAATAAAATGATATAGCAAAAAGAAAGAATCGAACTATCCTTAATAAAGCTAGAAGTATACTCAAGAGTAAAAACTGCTTAAGAAATTTAGGGCCGAAGCTATTGCATGCACGGTTTATTTGTCCAATTGATCTCCAACAAAAAGTGTGTGGGGAATGACACCACAAGAAGAATAGAGTGGAAGGAAGCCTAGTTTCTCTCATTTAAGAGTGTTTGGAAGCATAATCCATGTGCATGTACTCGATAAGCAATGAAGTAAAGTGGACGATAAGAGTGAGAAGTACATTTTTATCAGTTATAACTCCAACTCAAAAGACTATAAGTTATATAATCCAAACACTATGAAGACAATCATCTATCATGATATCATATTCAATGCAGAAGGAGAATAGGTTTGGGGCCCACATGAAGATCACTACAACTTCTTTAAGGATCAAGAAGTTGACCAGCCAAGGATGGATCAAGAAAGAGATGAACCCACAACACCACCAACTACACAAACTATAAGTACTCATTAGGACTCATCATCTTCAAGTGAAGGGTCAAACAAATAAGTATCAAACTTTAGAAGTTTACAAGAAGTCTATGAGGTAATTAAGAATTAAGACAATCTCACCCTCTTTTGCCTGTTTGATGATTATGAACCTGTAAATTTTCAAGAAGTTGTGCAAAGTAAGAATTGGAAGGATGCAATGGACAAAGAAATCAAGGCAATCAAGAAGAACGATACATTGGAGCTAACTGCACTTCCAATAAGACACAAGGCAATTGGTGTAAAGTGGATATACAAAGAAAAGAAGAATGTCAAAGGTGAAGTTGAGAAATATAAAAAATGATTAGTGATGAAAGGTTACAGCCAAATTGCTACCATCGACTATGATGAAGTATTTGCTCTTGTTGCTCGACTTGAAACTATAAGGCTAATTATTTCTTTGGCAACTCAAAATAGGTGGAAAATACATCAAATGAATGTAAAGTCTTCCTTTCTAAATGGAGTCCTCGAAGAGGAAGTTTATATTCAATAACCACAGGCTATAAAATTAAAGGGCAATAAGACAAGATTTTGAAGCTAAAGAAAGCTCTCTACGGGTTAAAACAAGAACCTAGATCATGGAATAATCGCATCGACATGTATTTCCTTGAGAATAACTTCATTAAATGTCCTTATGAGCAAGCCCTCTACATCAAAGTCAAGGATGTGGATATTTTGATAGTGTGCTTGTATGTGGATGACTTGATCTTCACTAGAAGTAATCCAAGTATGTTTAAGAAATTCAAGAAAATGATGGCTAAAGAGTTTGCGATGATAGACATTGGACAAATGACAAACTACCTCGACATTGAAGTAAAGCAAAAGGATGAAGTCATCTTTATTTATCAAAAACGCTATGGATAAAAAATACTCAAGAAATTCAATATGAATGATTGTAACCCCATAAGCACTCCGATTGAATGTGGAGGGAAGTTACCAAAAAATAAGAATAATGAAATGGTTAATCCAATATTTTCAAGAAGGTCAAGTAGCTTGCTAGCACTAGGCCAGACATCCTTTATGTTGTTGGAATTGTTAGCTGTTAGATGAAGGCACCAACAACTATACATAAAGGGTGTCAAGAGGATTCTTTGATATATTAAAGGAATGATCAACTTTGGTATATTTTATTCAACACCAAATGATTTCAAGCTTGTCGGATATAGTGATAGTAACTGGGTCATAGACTTGGATGAGCGAAAAAGCACTACAGGGTTTGTGTTTTACATGAGAGACATTATTTTTACTTGGATGTCAAAGAAGCAACCAATCGTTGCCCTTTTCTACTTGTGAAGTTGAGTATATTGCTGCAACTTCATGTGTCTGTCATCCAATTTGGTTTCAAAATTTAATGAAGGAGTTAAGATTGCCACAAGAAGAGCCAACAAAGATTTGTATCGATAACAAGTTAGCTATCGCTTTGACCAAGAATCATGTTTTTCATGATTGAAGTAAACATATGGACACACATTATCACTTCATCAGAGACTGCATCACAAGAAAAGATGTGCAAATAGAGTATGTGAAGACTCAAGATTAAGTAGCTGATATATTCACCAAGCCACTCAAGCATGAAGATTTTATCAGGATAAGAATATTACTAGGGATAATAAATCAAATTTAAGAGGGGGTGTTGAAAATTAAACTTGATTAATTGGGTCTTTTAATTGAGTGAGCCTTTTAATTGAACCCATAATCTAGAAAAATCCTTAGAACACTCTAGAGTCCTATTTTATGAAGAAAGTTTTAGAGTATTCTAGAAATACATTCTAAAATAGTTATTTAGATAATTCTAGAATAAGTAATTAATGACTTTTGTAAATGAAGATAGGAAAATATTCTAGAGAGCTAGTCAATAGTAGCCATTGGATTAAAATGTGTTGGCACAATCCTAAATGGAGGAGTCACTAGTATAAATAGCTGTGGTGTCTTTAAGTTTCGTATGAAGTAGAATCAAGAAGTTCAAGAATGAAATAAAAGTGAGTTTTACAAGTGTTCATATTCTCTTTTAGAATTCCTCCTCTTACAATAGCCTATTATTTTCCAACAAGGTTACTATCTTTAATTGTAGTTATTTGAAAATTTAATATAACAATGAGAAGTTTAATTTAAATGCTTAACAAATCAATAACTTTTCTATTTATATGTCAAATCTTTAACATTTCTCGATATATTAGTTGGTTAGCAAAAATCATGTCTTTATAAAATATACGAGTTAATTAATCAATTAAATAATATTAAAAAAAGTGTTTTATGTGATCAATAAGAGGAGCATTGATTTCTCTCTAAGAAAATCAATTTTGTAAAATCTCAGAGCTTCTCTTTCTTTCTAGATTTTCTCTCTAGTTTCTTTTCCTTCTCTCATTGAGCCTAACCAAAACATTTTAGTGTTACCAACAACAAAAAATTATTGGATTTTTTTAAAAAGTAATCCATTACAAACATTTCGTATGTGTTATATAACATATAATGATATAAATAATAGGTTTAAATTTATTGGATTTCTTTTAAAAGTAATCCAATACAAGCATTTAGTATGTCGTCTTACTATATATAAAAGCAAATCCAAATTTTTTATGTACAAATATCTCAAAATTTTGAAGAAACTGTTTGAAGTGACTCGTCAAGACTAACACAAGCTCTTTGCGACTCTGGAAAATTTGTTTCATGGTTCATTTAGACTTTCTCAACTAAACATAGTAGTACTTGCAGAAATTTATTCACTCAATCTCAAAAGTTATTTGTCAACCTTCATTTTAGCAAGTCTGCAACTTCTTCTAGTCAAGTCGGCAATATAACCAAAGTCTCAAAGAATATAGCTCACATGTATTCTAACATGTTTAGGCTATACAACTCATGTATTTTTACCAAGCAACTATTTAAATCTTCCCATGTATTTTTTCCTTACCTATGTAACTTTAGTATGCATCCCTTCCTATAAAGTTAGACCCGAGCCCAAAAATATAAATAAGGGATCAATGATAGAGCTCAGGTAATTAAATTATATGAAAGTTTTAGTTTTATCTTTGAATAAATAATATTTAAAAAAGAGGTTAAATCTCTAGGTTCCGGTAACATTCTTCCTCGTAATAGGATAAATGAGAAGTTTTATAAAGATAGGGGTGGGAGTACTTCCCCCTTGGAATTGTAGATGGGCTAAGAAAAGGGAAGCTTCTCTTTAGTTAAGGGAGTTTTTGAAAGATTTTGATGTGCTTTCTATTGGGATTGTGGAGGCCAAAATCTCTTCTATCAACAGGTTTGAATTCAATAAGTTAATGGGGGAGGATTGAGATTTTTTTGTTTTACCTTTGGAAGGATTGTCAAGTGGTATCTTGGCTTATTGGAGATCTGATTTATCTTTATTCTTGGTTGTGGAAGTATTGCCTCAATTTGTTATCGGTAAATTTAATATTTATAACAAAGGAGTCTGGTTGGTTTTGACGGTGTATGGTAGCAAGGATGTATATTAGAGGAGATGTTTGTGGAATAGCTTAGAATTGTATTCTGACAGAGATATTCCTTTGATTGTGTGTGGATAATTTAATTGAATTCTATCTTAAGAAGATAAAAGAGGGCGAAAAAAATTGTTTTCTCTCAAGGACCAAAGGAAATGAAAATGTTCTTGAGTAACAACGATCATCATGATGTTGGTGTGTTCTCAAAGCTTTCTACAAAGACCCATCTTGGCTCTGGCATCTTCGATTTGGGCATCTTAATTTCGGAGGACTAGAGCTATTATCAAAGAAGAAAATGGTGAGAGGTCTACCTTGCATCAAACCCCAAATTAGATATGCGAAGGTTGTTTGCTCGGGAAGCAATTTAAAAAAAGCTTTCTAAAGGAGTCAAATTCGAGAGCACGAAAGCCATTTGACCTCATACATACATATGTATGTGGTCCAATCAAGAAAAGCTCTCTCGGTAAGAGTAATTATTTTCTTCTCTTCATTGATGATTTTTTAAGAAAAACATGGGTATATTTTTTTAAGCTAAAATTGAAGGTCTTTGAATCATTCAAAAATTAAGTTTAAAGCCATGGTGGAGAATGAAATTAGCCTCGAGATCAAAGCTATATGATCTGATCGAGGAGGGGAGTTTACTTCAAAAGAATTTTAAAAATTTTGTGAAGCCATTGGGATACGTTGACCGTCCCAAGATCTCCTTAATAAAATGTAGCAGAAAGAAAGAATCGAACTATCCTTGATATAGCTAGAAGTATACTCAAGAGTAAAAGCTCCCTAAGAAATTTAGGGCCTAAGCTATTGCATGCGCGGTTTATTTGTCCAGTCGATCTCCAACAAAAAGTGTGTGGGGAATGACACCACAAGAAGAATAGAGTGGAAGGAAGCCTAGTTTCTCTCATTTAAGAGTGTTTGGAAGCAAAACCCATGTGCATGTACTTGATAAGCAATGAAGTAATCCATTACAAACATTTCGTATGTGTTATATAACATATAATGATATAAATAATAGGTTTAAATTTATTGGATTTCTTTCAAAAGTAATCCAATACAAGCATTTAGTATGTCGTCTTACTATATATAAAAGCAAATCCAATTTTTTTATGTACAAATATCTCAAAATTTTGAAGAAACTGTTTGAAGTGACTCGTTAAGACTAACACAAGCTCTTTGCGACTATGGAAAATTTGTTTCATGGTTCATTTAGACTTTCTCAACTAAACATAGTAGTACTTGCAGAAATTTATTCACACAATCTCAAAAGTTATTTGTCAACCTTCATTTTAGCAAATCTGCAACTTCTTCTAGTCAAGTCGGCAATATAACCAAAGTCTCAAAGAATATAGCTCACATGTATTCTAACGTGTTTAGGCAATACAACTCATGTATTTTTACCAAGCAACTATTTAAATCTTCCCATGTATTTTTTCCTTACCTATGTAACTTTAGTATGCATCCCTTCCTATAAAGTTAGACCCGAGCCCAAAAATATAAATAAGGGATCAATGATAGAGCTCAGGTTATTAAATTATATGAAAGTTTTAGTTTTATCTTTGAATAAATAATATTTAAAAAAGAGGTTAAATCTCTGGGTTCCGGTAACATTCTTCCTCGTAATAAGATAAATGAGAAGTTTTATAAAGATAGGGGTGGGAGTACTTCCCCCTTAAATTGATTAAATATCTTCCATCGCTTTTTGGAATTGTAGGTGGGCTAAGAAAAGGGAAGCTTCTCTTTAGTTAAGGGAGTTTTTGAAAGATTTTGATGTGCTTTCTATTGGGATTGTGGAGGCCAAAATCTCTTCTATCAACAGGTTTGAATTCAATAAGTTAATGGGGGAGGATTGGGATTTTTTTCTTTTACCTTTGGAAGGATTGTCAAGTGGTATCTTGGCTTATTGGAGATCTGATTTATCTTTATTCTTGGTTGTGGAAGTATTGCCTCAATTTGTTATGGGTAAATTTAATATTTATAACAAAGGAGTCTGGTTGGTTTTGACGGTGTATGGTAGCAAGGATGTATATTAGAGGAGATGTTTGTGGAATAGCTTAGAATTGTATTCTAACAGAGATATTCCTTTGATTGTGTGTGGATAATTTAATTGAATTCTGTCTTAAGAAGATAAAAGAGGGCGAAAAAAAATTGTTTTCTCTCAAGGACCAAAGGAAATGAAAATGTTCTTGAGTAACAACGATCATCATGATGTTGGTGTGGTGGGGTCTAAATTCACTTGGTGAAATAATAAAAATGGCGGTGTTCGTATTTTGGTAAAATTGGATAGATGTTTATTAAATTATTTGTCTTTAAATGTTGTTCCTTTAGCGGTAGTGAGGCATTTGCCTAGAGTGGCATCAGACCACTGTCCTATAGTTTTGAAGGTGTTTAATGCTGATTTTCATCAGAAGAGAATTCTGAGATATGAAGATGTGTGGGTTTCTTTTTATGCTTCTTTTGCTATTGTCTTTAGATCTTATAATAAGCAAGCTGGAGGGGATGTGGTTCAGGTTTTGAATAAGAAGTTTAAAAGAACACTTAAGGATTTATTCTATTATTTTTTTGAAGAAATGCACTAGTCAAATTTTATTAAACATAAAAAAATAGCCTAAGAATCCCCCATCACATTCCTCTAACAAAAATAAAGGAATGAGGAATTTTATTATAGCTAATATCATCCCAAAAAAATCTAAAAAAAGAACATAGTTAGCACACAAATCGGCTAACATATTACAGTTTCTATTGGCGAAAAGAAATAAAACTTGCTTGAAGTCATTAAGAAAAACTATATCCTTCAGATTTAAGATTTCCATCTTGACTTCATCCTTATTCAGCATAATTTTCTGAAATAATTTGATAACATTATAGTTATACCCATCAATGATGATATCGTTAGCCTCAATCATCCAATCTTGTTCAATTGGAGTAGATCTAAGTTTCAAAATTTTAATGTGTTGAAAGAAAATCATAAAAAAGAGGCGTTGGAATTTCAAGAGGAAGAAGCTAGTGGTAGTGGTTTATTTGAGAAAAAACATCTTTTGCTTAGATCAAAGGTTCATGATTTGAACTTGTTGGTTTCTCCGTTAAGTACTTGGTGGAGACAGAGGGATAAAATTAAATGGATGAAAGATGGAGATTCAAATACCAGATTTTTTCATTCTTTTGCAAATGTGAGGAGAAATGCAAATCGGATTAAACAAGTCAAAGACATCAATAGTGTGTTGGTTGAAGATCAGGATGGGATGGAAGGAGTTTGTCTGAATTTCTTCAAAGATAAATGGAGAAAGAGGAATTGTGTTCTCAATGGGTGGCCATCTCCCTTGACTTTCCTTGAAGACATAGATAGAAGACTATTAGAAGCCGAATTTACTAAGGAGTGCATTGAGGTGATTAAGCATCTTGGGAGTAATAAATCACCTGGCATTGATGGAATCGCATATTCTTTCATCAAATTCTATTGCAGCATTATTGGTGATAATGCTTGGAAGGCTATTAGCTTATTTTTCACGACATGTTAGATTTGTTTATCTTAGAAAGAAACTCTTATTGTTCTTATTCCAAAAGTTAGTAATCCAATGGCCCATTCTAATTATCATCCTATAAGCCTATGCTTGTCTATTTATAAAATTATTGTAAGAATGTTGCTTAATAGATTGATCTTGGTGATTCCTAAACTCATTTTTGAAGACCAAGCAGCTTTTGTTAAAGATTACTCTTTATTTGATCTTTTTTTTTTTGGCTCAAGAAGCTTTTAATAAGTTTAAAATATCTAAATCTAAAAAAAGCTTGATGGATATTAAGATTGATATGGAATAAGCGTACGATAGTATGAGCTGGTTGACCTTAAGATAATTATTGGATCTTTTTGATTTCCCGATGAAGTTCTCAATTCTTTTGATGGAATATGTTGTGGATCCAAAATGTTTCATTTTGATTAATGGCAAATATTCAGATTGGATTGAAGGAATGAGTAGATTTAGAAAAGGATGTCTGTTGTCTCCTTATTTATTCATTTTGTGTTCCCAACTTTTATCTAGTGCTTCTCTTTTTCACGAAGGAAGAAACATTGGGATCAAAATCGCTCCAAAGGCTCAAAAGATTTCTCATCTTTTATATGCTGATGATATCCATATTTTTTTGGAAGCAAAATTTAGGAGTGTTAGAAAGGTGAAAGGGATCATAAAAAAGTATTGCAAGTAGTTTGGTTAGAACATTAATTTGCAGAAATAATCTATCTTGTTTAGCAAGTCGGTGGAAAGGAAGAGGAAAAACTATATTTCCAAGTTGTTGGGTTAAAGGTGGTTAAGGAGATGAAATATCTTGGGCTGAAGATTGCTTTGAGGATGTTTTTGATTTTTTTATTTTCATAATCTAATGGAGAAGGCCTTGAAAAGATTGAATGCTTGGGGAAACAAATTTATTTCTTTGGCAGGGAAGCTTGTTCTTGTCAAAGCTATTTTTTTGTATCTTCTCATATTTCTTTCTTCTCACACTTTAGTTCCTATGGGTCTTTTATGCGAATTTGATAAATTATGTAGATACTTTATTTGGCATAAGTAAGATGGTAATCAATGACTTCATTATGTTGTTTGGGACGTACTGTGTAAGCCAAAAAATAGTGGAGGCCATGGACTATTTTCAGCTAAAGCATTAGTTGGTCCATTCCTTGCGAAGTTTGCTTGGAATTTTTTTGCCAGCCCGAATTCTCTGCTCAATAGGAATCTAATTGCAAAATATGGAAAAATATATATGGGATTACAAAGTTAGAAGAGGGTGTTCTTCAAAATGGAAAATTATGGTTAATGATGCAAAGTATGTGCATCCTACTGTAAGGTGGAATTCTTCAAATGGAAATTCTATTAATATCCTTAGATATGTGTGGATTTCTGATATAAGCTTGGAGAGATGGCCTATGTTTGTTGGAGGTATGGGAGAGGTTGGATTTTCTCTTGATAGCTTTATTTCATATGGTAGATGGGATGAGGTGCAAGTTGAACAAGTTTTTGGCAAAGAATTGTGTGATCTTATCAAGCAGATTCATATCTATTTGAATTTGGAACAAGACCATATAGAGCTGAAGGAAAAAGCATCTGACAGAATGATTACTTCTCTGGTAGCTGAAGCTTCGAGAGAAGACTATGAGGAAGTTAATTACTGGAAATGGATTAAGATACAGGTGTTGTTACCACGTGTAGAATTTTTCTGGCGGCGCGTTTGTTTAATGATGTCATTCCCTCTAATGATTTCTAAATGTATAGACGACTTCTGAACTATAATGGGTGTAAGAGGTTATTTGCATATTGAAAATGTGGATCACATAGATGTTGGTTTGTTCTAGGTGATACAGTATCTGTATATATGGGGTTTCGGAGTGCCAACTTTCTCCTCTTTTGCGAATTGTTGTGTATAGTTGGAGTAGCTTTCTATTTCTAATCCTTTTATTACAAACTTATATTGTGCATTGGTTTTCTTTTCATGGAAAAGTAGGAATAAACTAAAGCATGGTGAAGGTGAAGATAGTCTGGCTTTCATTGTTGCTAATGTTATTTCTATTGCTTCTTCTTCATTCTTGAGTTCAGAAAACTGGAGTGCTAATCTGCTTTCGATCTCAACTATCTTTTAATTCTTGGCCCCCTTCTCCCTCCGACTTGATTAAAGTGAACATTAATGCATCTTTGTTAAAATCTAATAGAGTTGGCATTGGCGGTGTGTTCAGACACTATAAAGGAAGATTTTTAGTTGCTTTTGGCTTCAGTTTCTTACATTGGGATATTGCCCAGTGGGAAATAATGGTTATCATAGCTTTTAAAAAAAGTAATAAATGATTGGATGTTTGAATCAAGAGGAACAATTATTGAAGGGGATAGTTACAATATTATCAAGCTTCTTCAAAGGTCTTTTGATAAAGCTAATCGGAATTCTCTTAGTGGTGGATGAGGATTTCTTTTTTTTTGAAGGAGTTCAATCAAGTATTGTTTCATTTTTCTAATCGTAATTGTAATAAGTTAGCTGATTTATGCGCTAACTATGTTATTTTTAGTGATTTCATTTGGTATGATGTTAGTAGTAATAATATTCCTTCTTTGTTTACTTATTTGTTAAAGGAGGATTGTGATAGTTTAGCTATCACTTTGTAGTTTGTAATAATTTTTTTAATTAATGCAAGCTGTATTTCTTAAAAAAAATAAAAAGAATAAATGATATTCAAGTCCACCTAATTTTTTTCAGATAGAGAGAGAGAGAGAGAGAGAGAGAGAGAGAGAGAGAGAGAGAGAGAGAGAGAGATTTTGTTAATTACGTACCGATATGACAAGGCCTGTCTTCATGTTAATGAAGAGAACGCCGAGAAGGGCAGCCATGCAAAGGCAGAAATCGAACTTATCAACTTTAAAGAGATGGCGAAGCTCATGAAGCTCGATGACGCCGATCATGGCAACGATGATAATGACCGCAAGAGCCACAAGTGGTGTGTACTTGAATAGTGGAGCTAAGAATAAAAGAACCAGCATCATACATACTGCCATCACTGCATTTGACATTGGCGTTTTGCATCCAGCGTGGTAATTAACTGCTGATTTTGAGAAGGGACCTATATTTATAGATCAAGAAAAACAACGCAAAATTTTTTACTAATTAGTGCCAAATGAACATCCTAGCTTAAAGAAAAATAATAAATCACTGAACAAAAAGTGTTGGAAACTATTTAAATACCAGTGGTTAAATAACATGAGGTGAAGGAACCAGCTATGTTCATCAATCCAAAAGCAATCATCTCCTTGTTCCCATCTATCTGCTCGTTTTTTAGCAAAGCCAAGCTCCTACCTACAGCTACTCCTTCCTGTAATATTATTGTTAAGTATTTGTTATCGTGATGAAAAAAAGAGTATTATGGGAAATTAAATAATAATGCATTTATCCACATCATACCGCAAGAGCAATGAATCCAGTGATGATTCCAGCTTTCATGGCAACACTAACATATGGAGATTTGAATTGAAGGTTTGATATCGTAATAGGGTTAAGTCCCCTCTTTAAATCACCCACCTAAAATATGAAAGATAATTAAAGCAGATTAATTCTAAGATATATATTTAAAGAAAAAAAGGTAGGGTCAGGATATATATATATTCAGCTACAGTTGTATCAATGAAGTTATCACATCTCCTTCTTCTAATTTCATGCATGTTCCATTCAATTTTCACAACATTGATTCTATACATAAACAATAATGCGTGTAATGCAACAATTTACTTTAAATAATAAAATTTATTATTTGTTATTTTAGAAAATTTTTTTTGTCACTCAATAAAACTAAAAAACTGATAAGTAGGAATAGAAAACAACATTTGAACGGAATTGAACTATCAAATTAAAACTTAATTAATTTGCTATGCTCAAGCGAGCTGGAAATGTCTTTTTAAGGTACTTTTTTTTTTCCTTCAAATTTTTACCATAAACTGCTTTTAAGAAAATAATATGATAATTAGCAGTTCCTCACTACTAAATCTGCTTCAGTGTGATAATTAAAAAATATATAGTCTGATTTTTAATATATATAAACTATTATAATTTTAATATTTATTTATCATAATAATTTTATCTTTCCTTTTTTATAAAAAACTGCAACTGCCACAAACAGATATTAAAAAAACTTACAATAGGAATTCCGTGGGTCTCTCCATCTACCAAATATGCGATTACTCCTCCAACTATTACCACAACGAGCGGAGCGACAGCGTTTACCCAAAAAAGTTTTGGGATTTTTTTTTTCTGCAATAATGACCAGTTTCAGCTTATTTAAATAAAGTGAATGAAAAAAAAAATTAATAATTTTTACCAACTGCCGAGCGAAAAGTAGAAAGATCATAAGGCCGATGCCTAACACCGCACTCTGCCATTTACACTACAACATAAAACAAAATCCACCGACAAAAAAAAAAAATTAATTTGCATCGGGTAGAAAATAATACCTAATCACTTATATGAAAAGGTCAACGATTTTATTTTCTAAGAAAAAAAAAAGAATAAAAATTGAAACCTCGGATCGGTGTTGGATGATTGCATGAAGCACGGAGATGACATCTGTTTTGTTGGTGAAATGCTTGAGGCCAAGAAAGCCCTTTAGTTGCTGTAATATTATGATCATAGCCGTCCCTCCCATGAATCCCGTAATGGTAGACCTCGCCAGAAAATCCACTATTATTCCCAGCCTGCAATGGCAAACTCACCGGCCCACATTTATAATTATATGGAAATAATTCAATTGATTTACCAAATTTTGAATTTATTTTTAAGAAAATTCTTATATATGGATTAATTAATTATACATATATTACACCTATATTAAAATAAATTCAAATGTTTCAGAACTCATCATAGTAAAAAATTTAATGTGAATGACTAAACAGATATTATAGCTAAAATATGGAAATAATAAATTAATGTGTCTGTTTTAAAATAATTTTTTTCTATAAATTAATTATAAATATATTTATTTTAATTTTATCATTTATTAATATTAAATGTCTGTTTTATTTTTAAAAAACCAGCATGCAGAGTTACCGGAAAATGCCTAGTGTCAGCTGCAGAAGGCCGGTAAAGAACGCCGCGGTGATAATGGTGTAAACGTATCTCTCCGGCTCCTCCTCCGGCGAGACGATCTCTTGTATTATCGCAGCCATCAGAAGCGACGCCGCTGCCACCGGCCCCACCGCCATGTTGTTTGAACTCCCAAACATGGCGTACACCAGCGGAGGAACGGAGCTCGAATCTTCATCAATTTGTTGACAATAAATTATCATTATGAGGAACCGGAACAATAAATTTTTATACCAATAAATATAAAAAAGTTTAAAATATTCCCGATCATCAAAATTTCTAGAAAGAATTCCTAATTAAAAGGATTTTGTCCTCGTAATTTGGTCATTTTTTATTGTCAAATTAAAGTACGGTTTATAAAATAATGATATCATTTCACGTTATAAAATAAATAAAAGGGGGAAATTGATTTACAAAGGCCGATAATTGGTGGAATCTGGGCGAGCTTGGCGTAGCTTATTCCCTGCGGAATGGCGAGACTGGCAATGGTAACGCCGGCGAAGAAATCGCATCCAAAGAAGGCGAGAGAGTATTTGGGCATCCATTGGAGAATTGGAACAAAATAAGAAATCGTGCTCCAAAACCGTCGGGCCGCGGGCTGCCCCGAAAAATGCCTGAACGGATCGTCGGGAAAGAAAGTCTCCTTTAGCTGAGACTTCAACAACGTTACGAAGGGCCTTCGGCTCGCCAGATTCACCTTCCCCCGCTTCTGACCCTCCATTATCGTCCCCAAGAAACCAAGAGAGAAAGATGAAGCTAAGAAGAGAGAGAGAGAAGGAGAGCGGCGGGTTGCATTATATGAAGCGAAGGGGTCGTGGTGGTTAATGGGTGGACCGTGCGGTTATGAGAGTGGATGCGGATGGGTGAGGGAATGGGGAGATGGAGCTACTGGATTGCCATATTTAGTAATTGGGTTACTTGCAGTTGATTGCAAACTATCCAGATTGATAAGTATCAATGGATGCCAATTTTTCCTCAGTGGATTCCAGCGGTTTTGGCTTTCCTCGTCGTTTTTACTTTTGTATTTTTTTTAGAAAATTGTTATAGTTTTATTTGGCAGCAGTTTCTTTATTGTCATTTTCTGAATTATTTATTTCTTTTTTTAAATAATATTTGTTAGAGTATGATAGCATTAAAGAAAATATTAATTATACGATAGCTCAAAAAAAAAAAAAATAATGTGCCACTTTAAAATTTTTTTTAACTTTTAATAACAAGGCTTTGCCCACGGCAGCTTTGGACTACTATTATTTTATTTATTTAAAAAAAAAAACATATCTAAAAAATGATAATAATAACTGATATGCCATAAAAAATTATCTTGATCGGGCACGAATCTCGATGCAAAATCAAGTTGGAAACTATCAAAATTAAAATTAGGACCATTTGAACTCAGATTTTAGCAAACTTGTAGTTGAATTGAGCGTCTCGAGAATACGAACTCAACGACACCAAATTCAACACAATCCCAGTCCAAACAGGTCCAAATCAAGGGTTAGAAGAACTATTGGAAGGTTCAAACCACAATTTGGATTGCCAAATGGTTTACAAACATAACGTGCTTATAGTCGGATCGAGCGGCTCGACGAGAAGAATCCAACGAGCCAAAGATCACTGAATTCCAACGTCAATAAGACGTTTAAATGTCCGTCAAACAGTCTATGATCAAGACATTCAACATCATCCGTCCATCCAACCACTCCCCATTTACCCTTGATCTCTCATCTATTTATGGGTCATGTCACTCCAAAAATCTATAAATAGACCACTCATTTTTCTTGAAAAGGAAACCAAACAAGAAGGATGAGGAGGAGAAGAGAAGAAGAGAAGAAGAGGAGGGAAGAAACTCCTCCTTGACCACATCCAGAGTTTTGCTAAGACAATGTCAAACTACTATCTAACACCCCAACTTTCAAGTGACGCTAGATTTTAACACTAGACTTCAACCATACGGTTGACATTTGTAATCTGATAGCCCTCAAGGATGAGTCAGCCCATTATACTCAACTTAAATTCTAGTGAAATCTTTTCAACTGGGTCAGGCCCTGTGATTTTTCCCTTTTCTAGGGGTTTCCACGTAAAAAAATCTTGTGTTATCTATATGTCAGCTGGATATCCATACAACGCTAAGACATATAGTTATAACTATATCACCACGTATATTATAGCATGCAATAGATTGGCATCGTCTGTGGGAAAATTTAATCCCACTATCTTAAGTACTACTATAAATGGCTAACAGGCGCAATAATTGTATCTTGGAAGCCTCCTGCTCGAATTCACATCAATCCCAAAATCAATCTCTGAATCAGAGATGCCAAGTATCTGCCTCTTTTT
Organism: Dendrobium catenatum; assembly: GCF_001605985.2. NCBI lineage: Eukaryota > Viridiplantae > Streptophyta > Magnoliopsida > Asparagales > Orchidaceae > Dendrobium > Dendrobium catenatum. The sequence goes on from NW_021318777.1 coordinate 1,710,211, forward strand.
ACCCTGGTGGACGAAACCCCGCCAGAGAAGGGACTTCAGGACCATCCCTGGAAGATCGTATCAGAAGGATGGAGGAGTCTCAGAATGAGATCCTTTAACTCTTGCGAGGGACTAGATGACCGACACTAGTACCCCAGGAAGTTATTCCTCTCCCTTGAGATCCACCAAGATTCAAAGATGTTCTTCATGTCAAGGTTCCCCTTTCGCCGCCAAGGATGCACCCTCCAACACATCTAAAGAATGAGCTTGCTGATACGGTAAGCTCTACTCATCCTTCATGTGTAGGCTGCCAGCATCACACTACTTCAGACTTCCCCGAGGATTAGCCCAACAGCACATCGCTAAACTCCCCCATAAAGCCCTACGGTATGAAATATGAAGACTAGTCTGAGAGGAGTTCCCCGTTGGAGATATAAGACAATCTTTTCATCAACGGGATTTTTAGGAGTCGTCATCTCTGACTGAAGCAATCCTCCAACACACCATTCTGGCAAGATTCAAACTACCGAGCATTAATTCATACGATGGGACAACTGACCCATATGAACTTATCAATCACTATATGACCATAATGCCAAGTCTTCCTAGTTACGCTTAAAGGATAAGCTTGGACATGGTTTTATTCACTTCCCGTCAGATCCATTCCAATGTTCATCAAATTAGCCAAAATATTTGTCGAATAATTTATTGCCAATCAGAGGATGGTTATAGACTCTTTCCACCTCTCAGGAATTCGCTAGAACAAAAATGAGTCCCTCAAGGAGTACTTTTAAATATTTTCTACTGAGGCCCAGCAAATTTCAGGGGTAGATCCCGAGTTACTTAAATGTGTATTTCTCAAAGGGCTTTATCCTGACCCTTTCTACTCAGCACTTATATGAGATATGGTCCATTCATATGTGGACTTGATCCATCATGTGGAGACCAAAATCTCTGCCAATGAAGCCATTAATGCTCATAGGAAACAATTTGAGAAAATAATTAGGAAGCATAAAAATACACTAGAAATTAAGAATCCATCATCATAATAGATTAAACAAAAAAAGTAGAATCTTCCCCCTCCACCCTCACAGCCATAACGAGAGCCTTGCAAAGAAAAGGAGTATATGCCACTTAATATATTCCAAGTAAATCTATTAAAGTCCATCTGGGATCAGGAAAGCATGAAGTGGCCACACCCTTTGAACCTCAATATCGGAAACCAGGAATAATATTGTCACTTGCATCGTAGTAGAGGACACTGTTGACCTCATTATTCGAGGTCAATTTCCCTGAAATCGACTCTAGTACCTAGGTTTTCGTAGCCTAGTGTAGATGTCGCACACGCAGGATTTCCCTTAGGTGGACACCTAATGACGTAGCATCGACTCGAACCTATCACTCAACTCGAATCAAAATCAATTCAATCCAATTTTAATTCAACTCCAAACGAACTCAAATCAAGCCCGCTTTATGATTCATCGATGTCAATCGACTCAATTTAATATAATCTAATTCGATTTTGATCAAATTGATATATCATTGGGCTTAAAACAACTCACCAATCAAATCAAATTAACTCAAATTGAATTTGATTTCAATGGCTCCGATTAACCCGTTTTGACTTGTCACAAGTATATATATAATAATAATTGATACGTCGTTAAAAATTATCTTAATCGGGCACGAATCTCGATGCAAAATCAAGTTTGGAAACTTCAAAAATTAATTCGGAGACCATCCGAACTCCGATTTCAGCAAACTTACAGTCGAACTGAGCGTCGTAGGAATACGAACCCAACGACACCAAGATCAACCCAATCCGAGCCCAAATGAGTCCGAATCAAGGGCTCAAAGCGCTGTTGGAAGGTTCAAACCTCAATTTGAGTTACCAAACGGTCTCCGATTTTGACGAGCTTATACTCGAATCGAACGGCTCAATGAGACGAATCAAATGAGCCCAAGATCACCGAATTTTGAAATCATTAAGGCCTTCAAATGTCCAACGAACGGTCCATAGTAAAAGGGTTCAACAACAACCCATAACCACCCCACTCTCCCTCTCCCTCAACCCAAAACCGCCCACTCTCCTCTCCCTCAACCGACCTCCTCTCATCTCCCTCTAAAAAAAAAAATTTCAGAACTCCTTCCCATTCGCAAGGAACCCCAACACCCACTCTCCTCTCCTCTTCAAGTTACACGAAATCAGCCTCCTCTCCACACGAAGCCCCTCCGTCGCTCCTACAGCAGTTGCACGCCGGCAATCTTTTAAATCTTGGGTATATCCTCTACATATTCATCCTCTTTCTTTTTCTTTTAACAATTTTAATGATGAAAAAGTGATTTGATAAAGTTTAATACTTACTTTTTTTTTTAAAAAAAAAGGAGAAGAAAGTTTGTGAGATTAAAAATGTGAGAATTTTTCTTTTTATTTTCTCTTATAGCAAAGAGAAGAATTTTCTTCCGTTGTTTAACTCAATCTTGTTTGGATTTTCAATAATTCATGAATTTATAAGCTATTAAATTGGAATGCATGCTTATTTCGCATTACATTTAGATGAAGACTAAATGGATTTCTTAAAAGATGTTATGAAAAGAAATCTAAAAGAATCCGGTTAAAATTCATGGGTTTTCCTTTTCATTCAAAAGAGGATATTTGAGATAAAAATATTATGAGTTCATTTAGTTATAGTAATCGTAATTTATTTTTGGAAAGGTTTCTTTGATTGAAAATATTTTTTTAGAGATTAGAAGATGCATCGTTTGCTGTATATCTTTTATTCCTAACATCTAGTTAGTAATCTTATCTTGAGATTATAAAAGAATAAAAGATATCAGTTCATATGTGAAATTTTGTTGGAAACTATGCATATGCTTCGTGATTAAATTATGAGAATAATATATTTCAAATGTAAGATTGTAGGCTTTATGTTGGCAAGCTCTGCGATTTTTAGAGAAAATGAAATTATCTAATTCCTCTTTCTTTTAATGTCAATTAGCACAATTGTTAAGATGAAACGAGTAAATGAAATGGTGTTTGGTGGTTGAAAGAGGTGTTTTCTTCTTCATATAATTATGTTATTTATTGTCAAAATTCTTTGTATTTGTTGTATTAGCTTTAAAGTGAAAGTTCAATAATTGCATTGGTAGTATACTTTGAGTTTTGAAAAGAATTTTGTTGAAATTGTTTTCTTTTATTAAACTTTATATAGATATTTAAGTTGAGACATAGTCTAAGCAATTTGTATATTCTCATACAATGATTTTAAAAAGAGAATTTTTCTTTTGTTTATGAAAATAAAGTGTTTGATGAATTTATGTATGTTAAGAAAGGCGAAATGCGTAAAGGTGGAAATGTGGTAAAACTGGTGTATGATTTGAAGAATAGAAAAGTGTATGTTTGAGTGAAAAGTAAAGTATTTGGTTTGACAAAAAAAAAGTAATTTGCATATGTGTATAAAAGTGGAATATGTGTAGGTTTTGAAAAAGTGAAAGTATATATATCTTTGGAAAGTAATCTATGTATGTTTTGGAACATGACATGTATATGTGTGTTTGAATAATGGAAATTGTATGTGTTT